>NC_134789.1:24002941-24255441 GCF_046742065.1 Oratosquilla oratoria
CAACACCACCACACTACCACCAACACCACCACACTAACACCAACACCACCACATTACCACCAACACCACACTACCACCAACACCACCATACTACCACCACCACCACCACACTACCACTAACACCACCATACTACCACCAACACCACACTGCCACCATCACCACCACACTACCACAAACACCACACTGCCACCATCACCACCACACTACCACAAACACCACCACACTACCACCAACACCACATTACCACCACCACTACCACCGCCACACTACCGGTACCACCACCACACTACCACCATCACACTACCGGTACCACCACCACACTACCACCATCACATTACCGGTACCACCACCACACTACCACCATCACATTACCGGTACCACCACCACACTACCACCATCACATTACCGGTACCACCACCACACTACCACCATCACACTACCGCCACCACTACACCACAACACTACCGGCACCACCACACTACCGGCACCACCACACTATCGCCACCACCACACTATCGCCACCACCACATTACTACCACCACGACATTACTACAACCACCACACTGCCACCACCACCATACTACTAGCACCAATTTACCACACCACCACCCAGTGATACATTCGGTTTCTCCTGTTCCTGCTGCTCTTCTTCTTGTCCCTCCTATCATTCCTCTTCCTCTCCTCCCTTTTCCCTGAGGCCTGAAGAACTCTGCAACCTCCACCACAGCACATTGCACCGCACCGCACCGCACCGCACCGCACCGCAGAGGTGTGGTGCTGTGGTACATGACTCGGGTCTCGTCACGGACGTTCGGACGACGACACGGAGAGTCACGTTTACCCCTGCCCTGCCAGTGAGGCGTGACATCGAAATGCTATCAGACCGTGGACCATAAGTGAATAACAGTCCAGCAGAAGAGTGTTTGGTTCGATAAGATCTGTTGATCGTGCGTGCGCGTGTGTGCGCGTGCACGCCCGTGTGCGTGCGTGTGCGCGCGTAAATAAACCAGAATAAAGAAAAGTAATGTGTGTTGTTCAGGAGGCAACCACCTTTGGTCGGTTTCTGGTGACAAGTCACCAAACGTCAGCACACCCACACGCACGCCAACTTCTTCTAGCACATATCATGACCCTTCTTAACCCACAAGAGCCTAGACTCTTTTCCTAAGCTGAATGGTATCTGCAGTTAGCTTGAACAGAATCTTGAACAGAATCTTGAACACTAGTATTTGGTGGGTGAGACTCTCTTCCTCCACGGAGGATGGGTATCTGCTGTCTCACCATCTCTCCAAGGTGCCCCCGAGGGCATAGCCTGGAATAGATAATTTCCACTGGGAGTCATGGCAAGTGAGACTTCATTGATTACATTTCTCACGCTAAAAATAGCAAGATTGACTTTATCCGGAGAACACCACACAAAAGGTTACCGTTATACTCAGTTTCCCTGTGTTTTTTTTTTCAAAATTAGTTCTCGTATACCATCTTTAGTATAACTTGTTTATTTTTATCATTAGCACCTGCTGCCCAGTGCCGAACATCCGGACCCACTGGTGGGCGGCAGTTTCCGGTCAGTGGGCGGCACTTAGACCATGCCGCAGGGATCGACTAGCACCGGGGAAATCGATACTTAGTGTCGGATAGTGACTGGCTGACTGACAGTATATTCAGTCCCTGTCAGAATTTTCCTTCAGTCTGACAGTAACTTTGTTCTTCACGTCTGCAAACAAAAGTCCCGTCGATGATGGTGCGTGACGGTAGGGGTCTCTGGAAGCTTCTAATCACAACCCACACGAGGGAGCTGCAGGCTCAGCAGTCACCCAGTGCTGGGATTCGGTGCAGCAGCACTGTACAGCTTGGCAGCACGTCTGAGCAGCCCTTTTTAGGATCCACTCCGCTCATCCCACATAAGGGAAGAAGTTTGAAAAGATACCCCAAATGTGGACTGCCCCTCCTCCACCTGACTGGGGAGCCATACCCAGCATGATCACCCATTCTGTGGCCACAACAATGAAACATCACAACAGATAAAGGGAAGGTATAACAGCCTTCCTTGGCCTAACAAAGCTTCCTTGTTGGTATCTCACCCTACCCTGTAGAATCCATTCATCAGCAGGCCAATGTGGTCCCCACCTACCTCATGCATCCTGAAATGGATTAACTCCAAACAGAGGTCATAAACGCCCCCGCCGCTGCAACAGACATGCCACTAAACCAGGGCCATCAGGTGCTCCTCGAACACCATTGAACAGTATCGATTTATCAGACTTACTCGAACTAAACTACCTAAGACTTCGAGTCTTACCAAAAACCTCTGGTCTACACGACCAGCGGGCCATCATTTGCTGCACAGTGTCTTCTCAAAGAGAATAGAGACTTCATCTCCTTATAAGGAAGACTCCGCCGAATGTGGACCCAATGAGATGGATCCCTAATAGTGGAACTTGAATCCGAAACCCAGTACGACAGGGTCCGGTCTCTCTCGACCCTTGCCGGTGCCCCGGACCAAAGCGAATCACATGCAACCTTCAACAACAGCGTGGGAGTAGTTATTTCCCCACGGCTATTGCCACCTGGCCCCACGCACCACCTGGCCCCTACGCACCACCTGGCCCCCACGCACCACCTTGGCCCCTCACGCACCACCTTGGCCCCTCACGCACCACCTGGCCCCTACACACCACCTGGCCCCTACGCACCACCTTGGCCCCCACGCACCACCTTGGCCCCCACGCACCACCTTGGCCCTCACGCACCACCTTGGCCCCTCACGCACCACCTTGGCCCCTCACGCACCACCTTGGCCCCCCCACGCACCACCTTTGCCCCCCCACGCACCACCTTTGCCCCCCACGCACCACCTTCGCCCCCCCACGCACCACCTTCGCCCCCCCACGCACCACATTCGCCCCCCCACGCACCACCTTTGCCCCCCCCACGCACCACCTTCGCCCCTCCCGCACCACCTACGACCCTCCCCCACCCCCTTTGCCCCCCCACGCACCACCTTCGCCCCCCCACGCACCACCTTTGCCCCCCCCACGCACCACCTTCGCCCCCCCACGCACCACCTTCGCCCCCCCCCGCACCACCTTCGCCCCCCCACGCACCACCTTCTCCCCCCCACGCACCACCTTCTCCCCCCCACGCACCACCTTCGCCCCCCCACGCACCACCTTTGCCCCCCCACGCACCACCTTTGCCCCCCCACGCACCACCTTTGCCCCCCCCACGCACCACCTTTGCCCCCCCACGCACCACCTTTGCCCCCCCCACGCACCACCTTTGCCCCCCCACGCACCACCTTTGCCCCCCCACGCACCACCTTTGCCCCCCACGCACCACCTTTGCCCCCCACGCACCACCTTTGCCCCCCACGCACCACCTTTGCCCCCCACGCACCACCTTTGCCCCCCCACGCACCACCTTTGCCCCCCACGCACCACCTTTGCCCCCCACGCACCACCTTTGCCCCCCACGCACCACCTTTGCCCCCCCGCACCACCTTTGCCCCCCCACGCACCACCTTTGCCCCCCCACGCACCATCTTTGCCCCCCCACGCACCACCTTTGCCCCCCCACGCACCACCTTTGCCCCCCCCGCACCACCTTTGCCCCCCACGCACCACCTTTGCCCCCCCGCACCACCTTTGCCCCCCCCGCACCACCTTTGCCCCCCCCGCACCACCTTTGCCCCCCCCCGCGCACCACCTTTGCCCCCCCGCGCACCACCTTCGCCCCCCACGCACCACCTTTGCCCCCCCGCGCACCACCTTCGCCCCCCACGCACCACCTTCACCCTCCCACGCACCACCTTCTCCCCCTATGCGCAACATTCACCCTTCCACACAACACCTTCGCCCCATTCAGGCACCACCTTGCCTCCCAGGCACTACATTCGTGGCCCCCCACGCACCACATTCGCCCCCCTCGCCCCTCTTGGCCCCATACACCATATTCGCCCTCCACGCCCCCCTTGGCGCCCACGCCCCTCTTGGCCCCTACGCCCCTTCTGACCCCCACGCCCCTTCTGGCCCCCACCCCCCTCCAGGTCCCCACGCCCCTCCAGGCCCCCACCCCCCTCCAGGTCCCCACGCCCCTCCAGGCCCCCACGCACCACATCCACCCTAAGCCGCCGCCCCTCCACCCGACGAAGTGGCAAGCACGGTGCAGCACCGGCAGCTCCCACGCACCCGCTGCCAGCACCTCCTGTCCTCACTGAACACCTCGTTTCACGCTTTTGGTTGTCTTCGCAGTCGACCATGGTGTCGCCACAAACTGTGATATCCTGCAGACGAATAGACAAACCAACGGACGGACGGACGGACACAGACAGACAGATAGACACGGAAGAACTGATTGACAGACTGGCTAACTATCTGACTGACTGACTGACTGACAGACTGACTGACTGACTGACTGACGACTGACTGACTGCATTACTGACTGGAGGAAGCAAAGCTGGAAGAGGATGATGTGGAGGAGGACGGGTAAGAAGGACGATGAGGAAAGGGAGTAGGAGGAGAGGGATGGGGGAGGTGGAGGGGAAACCTTGACACACTGCAGTGTCTGGATAGCCAAGGTGCCTTCCATCACTCCCAATAATAATAATAATAATAATCAACCCTCAACCCCTTCACAGGCGAGGTGAAGGGTGCCACGGAGGTGACTGAAGTAGACTGGTGGTGCCGACTTGGCCTGCTAACTCGGCGGTTCTAAGCTTGGTCCCTGCCAGTTCCTTTTGTAAGATGTTTGGGTGCATTTACCATGTTGTATTTACATAACTGTAGTGTGCAGGGTTGGAGCTGTACTTATGGGCTATTTTTTCATCCAGCTTGTTCCGTAAGTGTATATTTCTATGTGGAAAGTTATACTTCCTAACGTTTTTCAAACATTTTTGCATTTTCAAATTTCTCCTACAAACCTCTTATTGATCTTTCATCCCATACCATCAAATTCATTCTGTCGTTTTTTTTTTTATTATTATTATTTTTCTCTGATTTAGATATAATCATGTCCACTCTCTCTCTTCGGTCGTCCAATGTGGGAATTCCTATTTTGTTTATTTTTCTTTACAAAGGATTACAAAGGCGGAGCATGCCGACAGTCTTTCCTCTTGGCCATATCATTGAGATTTTGGATCATTTTGGTTGCTGCCTTTGGCATTCCCTCTTGCTTTTCTTGTGTTTTTCTTCTTTAGGTGCGGTGACTACACCGCTCCATATTCAGGTCTGGAACGAATCAGAATAATCAGTGATGTCCTCTTCCATGTAATGAGATGTCGCCCTTTTAGTTTTCGGCAAATTGTAGGTCTTATTCTTTTATGCGACTCTCTGGTAATAGACCATCCCCTTTCCTCTTCTACCTATGCTAGTTTATTTCCCATTTTGTCTTTCTTTTTTTTTTTTTTTTTTAAGCTTTGTTACAATTCCAATATTTTACATTTCTTTCCATTAAAATCAATTTTCCACTCCTGGCTCCATTCATAAACCTTATCTAGGTCTTCCTAAAGCAATTTGCAATGCTCCTCGATCTTCACCTCATTCATGAGTTTGACGTCATCTGCAAATAAGTTTGCATGACTGTGTTCCATTCATGTCGTTTATACATGACAAGAAATTTATATGTACCAAACTGAGCCTTTAGTGTTTCCTTGGTTACTTGTGTGTGTGTGTGTGTGTGTGTGTGTGTGTGTGTGTGTGTGTGTTTGTTTGTTTGTTTGCAAGGTCGCAGCTTTACCTATAGATCTCTCTCTCTCTCTCTCTCTCTCTCTCTCTCTCTCTCTCTCTCTCACACACACACACACACACACACACACACACACACACACACACACACACACACACACACAATTTGTAATGTATATAATGTGCAACATTTAAAGTTAATTTTACTGTGTGGTCATTTTCTTATATTACATATTTCTTTACAGGTGAGTATTGGAAAGCGTCCTTGGTTGAGGTCGACCAGCTAGCCAGGTAGTTAGGTAAGTGAGGGTCCCTACCAAGAAAAAAAGGTGGGGGGAGGGGGGAAGGGGGGGAAGACTTTATCTCGGGCGGGTGAGCAAGACCTTCGTGGGCAGCCTGGTAGTACCCCCGTGGAATGAATGAATGGGACTTGCCCCCTCGGCACCAGGAGGCACCTTCCTCCCCCCCCCCCATCATTCTGGCTGACGCTCAGATGTTTTTTATTCGGCTCCGTGCGGTCGGTCACAAAGAGGTTATGCTTCTCGAATGAGCACAAGAATAATGGCTTGGCGGAAGGTTGGTTCCTGGTATGTGTGATTTATGTGACACAGCATCGGTGATTTGTGTGTGTGTGTGTGTGTGTGTGTGTGTGTGTGTGTGCGCGTGCATACATTTAGCGTTTAGACGACTCATTGCTTCTGTGGTTCAGCTTTCCAAATTTAGATTTTATAGAAATATGTTTTGGGTGATAATAATGGGTGTTGAGGCGGTGGCCAGTGCCACGGGGCGATTCTAACCAGGTGAGGATCAGCCTGGGCCTGGACGGGTCGTACATCGGGCAAGACCCCATCTTTCCAAAAGTCTGCCCCTCAGCTGAATGAAATGATCTGGCGGCGCTGGTCAGTGTAAGGGCATTTCGCTGCATCATTGCAAGACTGTCGTAACTCAAATTTCGTGATTTTTCAGGAGAAGCATTTTAAAGTATCTAAGTCCTATAACTTTCATAATTTTACCCCAAGCAACAAAACTCACAATCTAGATTAGGTAAATAGGGCTCCACTTGACTTACGACTTTATTATCAAAAGACGCAGAATTATTCGGCATTCTTATAAACCATTGTAACTCTATACTTGAAATTTTTGAGTTACGACAGTCTTGCAATGATGCAGCGATTTGAGGCACTTCACTGTATAAGGCTATCAAGGGATAAAAAAAATCACTTCTCATTTAAACTGTTTATTGCAATGAGACGTTTAACACGTTTTGTTCAGGCTAATGCCGCCAGGTGATTTTATTCGAGAGGTGGACTTTGGCCAGCATAGATCTATGGTAGAATAAAATCTGATTCCCATCCTCCCACCACTTGAATGAAATCAGTCCTGGATTGGCCAGAATAAGAATGTACAAGTACGACACCTTGTCGGCCAAGGGATGAAGGCTGGGGAGCCCACGTCAGGAAGCACTCAGCTTCGGCCGAAGCCGTCGCCTCTCCTTGGCCCTACGTACTCGGACAGCCAGACCTGCGGTTCCTAAGACGAGCACAACGAGAGCGAAAACATTTGGCTGACTGACACCATAAGAGCACAACAGTGACAGCACCATGCCGGCAACCAGCAACACGGTTAATTGTCAAACTTAATTGGGACAAGCGGGAAAGTTGGAACCCTTTGTCGTCCTTAATGTCACGATGTCACTTCTAATAAGGCCTGGAACGAGCTCAACGAACAATTCGAGCCTTCGCAAGGAAATAGCAAGGAATTGTGTTGTTGACTACAAAGCTCTCCCGACACGATCAACAGAATTGTACTGTGATGCACGAAACGATTGGTGACAGCGTAAAGCGCACAGTCGTGGTAGGGAGGGAAGGAGGGGGGGCAACAGAGTATTGAGACAACATATTGTGTCCATAATAGAGTTAGTGTAAGTTTAGGACGCTCGAGATTTACCTTAAATGGGTTTACGCGCCCGAGACGCAACCGTTCTTCCGAAGGGCGTGTCCTGTTTGTAAGGTCGGTCGGTCCGCCTGTCTCTGTCCATCTGTCTGTCTGTCTCTCTCTCTCTCTCTCTCTCTCTCTCTCTCTCTCTCTCTCTCTCTCTCTCTCTCTCTCTCTCTCTCTCTCTCTCTCTCTCTCTCTCTCTCTCTCTCTCTCTCTCTCTCTCACACACACACACACACACACACACACACACACACACACGACTCGGTGGCGCGGTTGGTAGAGCACTAGAGTGCGAAGGACGGTGATGCTCGCAGTACTTGGTTCGAATCCTGCCCAGGGCCGAAATTATTTCGGTATCGCTGCGCTTCGGGTCGTTACTCTGACTCTCGTGGGCGGGGAGTTGGGTGTCTGTGTGTGTGTTAGGTCATAGCATTACCCATAGATCGGTCATACGAGCTCTGAGCTCTCTTCCGGGAGGGAAATAGCTGTCGATCACGAGTCCAACACGTAATCCAAAGACCAAGGTGAATACACACACACACACACACACACATATATATATATATATATATATATATATATATATATATATATATACATTCTTGCATATGCAACACAAATTACAATATATGCGTGATTTAAAAATGTGGGAAAAAACTGCGAATTTACAGACGAAAGACCAAACGTTTTCGTCTCAATAGACGAAAACAATTTATCTTTTTTTCTATCTTACTTCCCAGTGGTTGTTTGCTCATTAGTGTGTGTATGTAGCAGGTCCTAATGAAGACAAGTGTAGTTAGAATTCACATCTGATTCTGTGTTCGCGACTTTGTTTGATTATACAAACTTTCGACCTACATAGGTCATCATCAGGTATTGACAAAGGCAAGATGATAGACAACCCAACTGCATGTTTGCATTTAAATTGCCTACCTGTCTTTAGCAATACCTTAAGATGACCCGTGCAGGTCGAAAGTTTGTGTAATAAAACGTAAAAGCTAATTCTCTCTCCATGTCCCTCAGGCGCTGAGGTGCTTCCGTCCCCACGAGAGGAATAAAAATCCGTCAGCAGTTGCCAGAGTTAAATAAAAGTTCTATAGGGTGCATTATCGTAGCAAGGAATGATAATAAAAAGATAAAATTTTCAAGGGTATAAAGAGTAGACAGCTACGTGCGCCACTTTTTTCCTTTTGTCCTATTTTTCGGGGACGTTGTGTGGGGGTGGGGGAGTAATTAGCGTCCAGGCTTGAATTTTACGGAGAGAACGTTTTATTTTGGGAACAAAAGTCAGGTAAAGTAGGAGAATGCACTTACCTGAGCTGTGCAAGCGACTCGTTCTCGTTTTACCAAATTTTGGCCAAATTTCACTTTCGCCCAAACACCCTAATCTAACCTAAAGTTAAGTTAGCCTACCGTGACCCAGTGTAACCTGACGTAGGGAATTTGGCGAAATACCTAACCTAAGGGGGGTTTGGCGAAATAGAATTTGGCGACAAGCAATTTGGTGAACTTAAGTCAGTCTTTTAGGCTGCAATAGTAATAATAATAATAATAATTAATTAATAATTAATAAATAGTAAATAATATTAGATAATATTTATTGAATAATATGAAATAATACTAAATAATATTAAATAATATTAGATAATAAAAATAGTAATAATAATAATAGCACGAAAGTGACGTTTTAGTCCAGTGCTTAGTGTGTTCTGTCTGTTCGTGGGTTAGAGAATTCCCCTGACACTCTGGCTCTCCTTGTGGAAAAACTCTAATCAATCTGTTCTCTTCGTGGGTGCATCTTTCACACAAACTTTTTCCAAAACAGCCGTCGTAGTAGTGGATATGTGCTATTTCTAGCCAGGATTTTTTTTTTTTTTTCACTTGGCATGCAAAAACAAAATGTAGCCGTTTTTCCCGTTATAAGGAGAAGAACTAAGTCAAAGCATGTTATGACTCATCGTGTGAGAGAGGGAAAATATCATCTTACTCCATTCTCCTATAGTAATTTATTACGCACGCATGGGTTCTTTTAATGGTATCCTTATCCCTCACTTGAGAATGAGAGAAGAGGTACAAGTCTCGGACATAAAACTGGATGATGATATTTCACTTGTCTAAAAATACGTTAATGATCATTATAAAGATATAATTGTTCGAAAAATGTATGTATTAATGTTTGCAACATATATCGTGGTTGATATTAGGTAGTTGTATTAGGGTGAAAATGTATTTGATATTTATTGTGTGCATTTATTTTTTTTCGACGATGAATATGGAATATTTAGATCCGAAAGTTTGTCAAGTATTTGCATGTCATTACCATAACAAGTGCGGCCAGGCCTGCAGCATGTCGCACGGGTGTTGGTATAACTACGAAAAAAAAAAAAGTTCGTGCGTCGATGTAACTAGGAAAAAAAAAAAAAACTGTTTCAGCCTTGAAGGACGGTGGGTGGGTGTTCTTAAAACAGGTACAATGAAATGTCTTGGGTTACAGGAAATTTTAATATTCTTTTAGCTAATAACGTTGAAATGAGATTCTTGAAAAAATTGCGGAAACGTGCACTTACACACACACGCACGCACACACACGCACGCACACACACACACACACACACACACACACACACACACACACACACACACGCACGCACGCACGCACACTGTACTCTCTCCCTCCCGCCCTCCCTCTCTCCCTCCCTCTCTCCCTCTCTCCCTCCCTCCCGCCCTCCCTCTCTCCCTCCCTCCCTCCCTACCTCCTTCCCTCTCTCCCTCCCTCCCCTCCCTCTTTCCCTCCCTCGCCTACCTCCTTCCCTCTCTCCCTCCCTCCCCTCCCCTCTTCCTCTCCCTCTCCCTCCCCTCCCCTCCCCTTGTCCCTCCCCACCCCCTCTCCCTCCCCTCCCCCTCTCCATCCCCCTCCCTCCCTCCAATACATAAGATGGGAGAGTAATAGAAGGATCAGTTCTGCACTTAGTTTGGTTAAGTCGCAGTGCCAGAGGGCTGCTCAATGCTGAACACTCCCCCCCCCCCTCCACACACACACACACACACACACTGGAGAGGAGAGCCATTACCATGACCGTTCCAAGCCGAGACCGAGCCGAGGCAGGAAATGTTGGATATGAAGCATTTGTATGCAAGGTTGAGCCTCGCCACATATTTGTCAAGAGATTCCGTCGGATCGTGACTAAAGTTTAGGACAAGGAGGTTACGTAGTGTGTGTTTGAGGGGGGGAGGGGGGAGGGGGAGGGAAGTTAATCCACTTAGGTGGCCTCGCACCGAGACTGCACACGGAATAGGTGACTGCTACCTACACCAAAGTCGTCTGTCCACGCGCAGGGAGGCGGGGCCTAACAATGACGTCACTTCGCCCTGTCCATGACGCGATATTTTGTGTGTGTGTGTGTGTGTGTGTGTGTGTGTGTGTGTGTGTGTGTGTGTGTGTGTGTGTATTTATTCATTATTAATCTCTATATATTTATTCGTTCATTTATCTATTTTATTCAGTTGATTTCTATTTTAGTCCACCATAAGTTTACGTATGCGCATTGAGAAATTCGCAGTCCTGTGAGAAAAAAGTATAAAACCTATTGTAGATACGTCATTATTAGATATGATAATTACTACTCATCTTTGAACCTTTTTCATCCTTTGTGTTAGGGGGCAGTGCCACGGAGATCAGGAAGGTGTTCGAATTTGGCACTTCTCTTATCTGGAACGGAAATTTCGAAAATCAGAAAATTCCGACCACCGGAATAACTTCATGACAAAAAAAAAAACAAAAAACAAAAAAACAAAAAAAAAAAAAAACGGATATTCAAAAAATGGGGGCCGTATTCTCTCAAAGGTTAATCTTCGACTTGTTTATTCTCTTTAGACGAAACACAATTACCGAAGCTGTCAGCTCGTGGCAGACTGGCTGCACGAGAGGTTGTTTTTACCCCTGAACCGCTCGTGTCTCGTCGTAAATACTCTCGTCCCAGGGCTGCTGCGCAAGTCACGGCCGACACTTGACCCTTCCTCGCTGAGATTCCTCCGTCAGAAAAAGCAGATTTTCATGGTTCTTCTAGGGGTGGAGGGCTCTGATTCCATAGTTTTTTTTAATGGGGTGGAAGGTTTCTATAGTTTCCCTGATTTATACACAGCATGCATACATACATATAACCAGTTCGAATCCTGCCCAGGGCCGAAATTATTTTGGTATCGCTGTGCCTCGGGTCGTTACTCTGACTCTCGTGGGCGGGGAGTTGGGTGTGTGTGTGTGTGCAAGGTCATAGCATTACCCATAGATCGGACCTACGAGCTCTGAGCTCTCTTCCAGGAGGGAAATAGCTGTCGATCACGAGTCCAACACGTGATCCAAAGACCAAGTGAATACACACACACACACGCACACAGAAAGAGAGAGGGAGAGAGAGAGAGAGAATTTAATGGCCTTGTGACACTAGCGATCTCGTAAATTTTGTGGACTCTCGGTATACCTGTATTTTGTTTATTTGACAAGAGGCCTGCGGTCTGTAAACACGAATATCTCCGTTCGAAATTGATGTTTAAGTGTTGGTCGGTGGTCGGTAGCGGCGCTATTTGTTTACTTTGTGGCTCGGAGGAGAATTCCGAACGCCACGTGCATTTGTGAACGCCAATCGAGAGCAACCACCTGACCGGTGACGTCATGTCGCTTTTTGACGAGACCGCGACATGACTTCACCGCGACCCTAAAATTCGGATGTTGAAACACATCGATGCGTGCTTATTAGTTATCTTCATCGCTACTTTAGGGGTCGGGGGACACATAAATGAACAAGATGAACTGTCAGTAGACAGAATAAAAGAAAAACTAACACTAGATACGAACAGAATAATTTTTTTTTCTATTTTTGGTGTATTTGGTGCATGGACAAGGATGTCGATTCAAATATTGCTCTCTCTGGTTGTTGTGTTCGTTGCGCTCCTGCCTTGTACATATTCTGCCCTTTTCTTAATCTGCGCATGGATAATGTCAAGCACTTAACTCGCATTTAAGCTGCCTCTGTGTGTATGTGGGTGTAGAGTGGGAAGGTTTGTACTGTATATGTGCGGTGCGTTTCATTGTACAGGTTTGAGTACATCCGCTCGGTGTTCTAATTTATTACCATTTTTTTAAGAGAGACTCGTAGTTTTTGTGCACGGCGGCAAGGGTCGAGCTGTTTAACCACCACAGATAGACACAGTGGATGTGTTGTACATACGTTATTTCTTTTGGTAATAAAATAGATATTATAATTAAAGTCTTTATGATAAAATAACGAGAAATTAATTTTAATAAATTTAGTGGGGTGGGGGAATAAAACTGTCAGGCGGCAGCAGGAACATAATGAAGTGTACCGCACGCTACGGAAGGAGAGTGGACCAACTAAAGCTGTGTTTTGTTGACCTCCTCCTCAACTGACCAGGAGAGCCTCCTGGCGAGAGCAGGAGGTCTGGATGTCGCACAGACTCGCGTCGAAGGATTCATTCGAGGGGGATTTTTATATTTCGCCTTTGGGGAGTTGGGGGGGGGGAGATGGCGGGGAGGGGATTCACGAAGTGAATGACAATCCCTAGCAATAAACTGTGTATGTGTGTGTGTGTGTGTGTGTGTGTGTGTGTGCGTGCGTGCGTGCGTGCGTGCGTGCGTGCGTGCGCGAGCACGGGTATAAAAGCCTAAAACGCAACAAAGGTTAAGTCGGGGTCATTCAGGAGGAAGTCAGGTCACCAACAGGAAGGAAGCTGGGTCAGCGAGGAGGAGGAGGAAAAGGAAGTTGGGTCAGATGACAATGGCGCTGGGCCACAGGGACGGATGGTGGTTAGGAGAGAAGACAAGGAAAAGGCTCAAAAAAGGAAGGCAAAGGAGAACAGAGAAAGGAGAGAAAGGAAGGAAGGGAGTGAGGGAGGGAAGAGCAGGCAATGAATAGAGGAGGAGAGAGAAGATTAGAAGGAATCAGTGATGATAGGAGAGAACTGGTGATCGTGGAAGGAATGGAGGAGAAAGAGACAGAGAGGAAAATTATATGACTGAAGGAGAGAGGTGAAGAGGAAAGTAGTCGAGAGGAAAGGAGGAAAAGTGTGCCGTGGGAGTTGAGAGAGAGGGAGGGAGGGAGGGAGGGAGGGAGGGAGGGATGGTCTTGCGATGAAGGGGAGGATTTCTCTCACCAGCAGGAGGAAAGGAGCTGGAGGCGTCGCCGCCGCCGCCGCCGCCGCCGCTAAGTGTGAGTGATTGGCCAGCCGGGTTGGGCCGCCCCTACATCCCATGATGATGCTGATGTTTGCAATCCCACTCCCCTCCCCTTCCCTCCCCTTCCCTCCCCTTCCTTTCTCTTTCCTTCCCTCCCCTTCCTTTCTCTTTCCTTCCCTCCCCTTCCTTTCTCTTTCCTTCCCTCCCCTTCCTTTTCCTCCCCTTCCCTCCCCTTCCCTCCCCTCCCCTCCCCTCCCCTCCCCTTCCCCCTCCCCTTCCCCCTCCCCTTCCCTTCCCCCTCCCCTTCCCTCTCTCCCTTCCCTCTCTCCCTTCTTTGCTTCCATACTTGCTTCCTTACTTTCCCTTTTTCTTTTTCTTATTCTTTTTTCTCCCTTTCTTTTCTTTTCTGCCTTTCATCCTCTTTTCTTTTCTTTTCCGACCTTCTCCTCCTTTCTTCTTTCCCTCCGCCTGTCTCTCCTCGTTTCTTCCTTCCTGCCTTCCCTTCGTCCTTCCTTCTTTCCTCTTTTCTTATTCCCTTCCTTTGCTCCTTCCTTCCGTCCTCTTTTTTCCGTTCTTTCGTTTGCTTCTCGTCCTCTCCTTCCCTTCCCTCCGTCCCTCTGTCCCTTTCCTTCCTTTCTCCCATCTACGTCTCTTTTCTTTTTTTCGACATTCTCTCCATTTTCTTCTTCCCCTTCCTTTCTTCTTTCTCCTTCCTTCACTTTCTACTCTTCTGTTTTGTTTTTTTTCATCTTTCAATCATTCCTTTCATCCCTCCTCCCTTCCCGTCGTCCATCCTTCCTTCAATTTCCTTCCACTCCTTTATTTCTTCCTTTCTTCCTTCCGGCCGTCCTTCCTTCAATCCCTCCTCCCTTCTTTCTCACCTTCCTTGCTACCTTCCTCTACCTCCTTTCTTCCTTCCTTCCTCTACCTCCTTTCCTCCTTCCTTCCTTTAACTCCCTTCTCTCCCTCCTCCTCCTCCTCCTCCTCCCTCCTCCTCCTCCCTCCTCCTCCTCCCTCCTCCTCCCTCCTCCTCCCTCCTCCCTCCTCCTCCTCCCTCCTCCTCCCTCCTCCTCCTCCTCCCTCCTCCTCCTCCCTCCTCCTCCTCCCTCCTCCTCCTCCCTCCTCCTCCCTCCTCCTCCTCCTCCTCCTCCTCCTCCTCCTCCTCCTCCTCCTCCTCCTCTCTCCTCCTCCTCCTCCTCCTCCTCCTCTCTCCTCCTCCTCCTCTCTCCTCCTCCTCCTCCTCTCCTCCTCCTCTCTCCTCCCTCCTCCTCCTCTTCCTCCTCCTCTTCCTCCTCTTCCTCCTCCTCCTCTCCTTCATTTCCGACTTCATCTTAACCGACACCACACCACCACCACCCACCACCACTTTACGTCTTCCTCCTCGATTTTACGACTTAGCTTCTCCTCGTTCATTCTTTTTCCTTCTCCCCTTCCCCTTCCTCCCCTTCCTCTTCCCCTTCCTCTTCCCTTTCCCTCCCCCTGCCTCCCTCTCCTCGCACCTCTCTAAAGCCTCCCCTCCCTTTTACCGTTTCACCCCACTTTCCCCTCCCCTCCCCTCCCCCTCCCTCCCTTTCCTTCAGTTTCATCTCCGATCGATCCCTTTCTTGGCCCTTTTCCTCATCTTGCTCCCCTCCCCCCGCCCCCAATTTCATTCCTCTTCCTCCTCCTCCCCCCCCCTTGCCACTCTTTCACTTCTGCTCCTACTTTCTCTCCCTTTCCCTCAATTCCCTCCCTTTCCCTCCCTTTCCCTCTTTCCCGTTCCCTTCCTTTTCCTCCGTTTCCCCTTTCCCTCCTTTTCCCTCCCTTTCTCTTTCCTTCCTATTCCCTCCCTTTCTTTTTTCCTCACCTTCCCTCCCTTTCCTTTTTCCTCCCCTTCCCTCCCTTTCCCTCCCTATCTCTCCTTTCTCTCCCTTTCTACCCCTTTTCCCTCCCATTCCCTTTCTACCCCTTTTCCATCCCTTTCCCTCCCTTTCCCTTTCCCTCCCCTTCCCTCCCTTTCCCTTTCTATCCCTTCCTTTCCCCCCCTTTCCTCCCTATTCCTCCTCTTCCCTCCTTTTCCCTCCCCTGCCTCTCTCCCTCCCTCCCTCCCCTGCCTCTCTCCCTCCCTCCCTCCCCTACCTCTCTCCCTCCCTCCCCTACCTCTCTCCCTCCCTCCCTCCCTGCCTCTCTCCCTCCCTCCCTCCCCTACCTCTCTCCCTCCCTCTCTCCCTGCCTCTCTCCCTCCCTCCCTCCCCGCCTTCTCTCCCTCCCTCCCTCCCCGCCTTCTCTCCCTCCCTCCCTCCCCGCCTTCTCTCCCTCCCTCCCTCCCCGCCTTCTCTCCCTCCCTCCCTCCCCGCCTTCTCTCCCTCCCTCCCTCCCCGCCTTCTCTCCCTCCCTCCCTCCCCGCCTCTCTCCCTCCCTCCCTCCCCCTCTCTCTCCTCTTTCTCCCTTTCTTCCTCTATTTTCTCTTTTTTCCTCTTTCCTCTTTCTTCCTCTTCTATCCTCTTCCTATTTCTCCCTCTTTCTCCCTCTTTCTTTCTCCCTTTCTTTCTCCCTTTCTCCCTCCCTCTCTCCCTTCCTCTCTCCTCTCCCCTCTCCCTTCCTCTCTCCCCTCCCTTCCTCTCTCCCCTCCCTTCCTCTCTCCCCTCCCTATCTCCCCTCCCTATCTCCCCTCCCTTCCTCTCTCCCCTCCCTCCCTCTCTCCCCTCCTTTCCTCTCTCCCTCCTCTCTCCCCTCCCTTCCTCTCTCCCCTCCCTTCCTCTCTCCCCTCCCTTCCTCTCTCCCCTCCCTTCCTATCTCCCCTCCCTCCCTCTCTCCCCTCCCTCTCTCCCCTCCCTCCCTCTCTCCCCTCCCTTCCTCTCTCCCCTCCCTTCCTCTCTCCCCTCCCTTCCTCTCTCCCCTCCCTTCCTCTCTCCCCTCCCTCCCTCTCTCCCCTCCCTCCCTCTCTCCCCTCCCTCCCTCTCTCCCCTCTTGTCTCCTTCTTTCCCTATCTCCACCTTCCCTACATTCGTCCATCCCTCCCTTCCTCCTTGCTCCCTCCCTCCCTCCCTCCCTCCCTCTCTCTCTCTTTACCCCCTTGTTCTCCTCTCTGACCCCGTTGATTACGATACCCAACTTTGAAGTTGGCGTGAAACTATCCGTTGTCAGCTGAAGTTGACAGAATCGATTTACAGTATGATCTTGATAGTGCCAGAGTTGGCACTGGAGTGGCTCCTGCCACTTGGCACTGGCGGGGAGTGGCCGACGCTGCACGTAAACACGCCGAGGAAAGTAGTGGTGGTGGTGGCGGTGGCGGTGGTGGTGGTGGTGGTGGTGGTGGTGGTGGTGGTGGTGGTTTGACCATTGTCTTCTTTAGAATTCTTCGCTCCGCTTTAGGTCCCCACGCGGAGATGAATGAAACGGCTTGGCAACAGCCAGGATAAAAGGGAAGAGTGGCACCCGTTAGAGAAGGGGTTAATAGAGGTAGGCACTCCCTTAGCAACCAATAGGTTGCCACGGAGATGAATAGAATAGTCTGGTGGCAGATAGGATATAATGAAAAGTACCACCGGGCACGGGGGTAGAAAACATATTTTGGTTGGAACCAAGTTAAAACTCGGGATAACCCAAGTATACTTTTCATCGGCACCAAGGTTCAGTCCTGCTATACAGATTATCGCGCGCGCGCACATACACGCACACACACACACACACACACACACACACACACACACACACACACACACACACACACACACACACACACACGCATCTATCTATCTATCTATCTATATCGGTCTTTATATCGCTCACTGTATTTATTTTCATGTACTTGCATCCAAATCGCCCACAGGCCCAAAACAGCGACAAAAGTGAAGTATCGCAGAGTCAAGTGGCTGTGTTGGTGAGGTTGCCTTGGGACTCCCTTTTTGAAGAAGTCTTAATTATACACAGGTGCAAAAGTGTCAGAGGGAGGCAAGGGTGAGTTCCAAAGCCTCTCGGCTGAAGAGAAATATTGCGCGGGTGAACACTTGGCATTTTCCTCTTAACGAAGGCGCAATTTGCCTTCCTCACCCCCACCCCCACCCCCACCCCCGGCGCCCCCAATGCGACCCGCCGTCAGATGCATTTCAGCCCCATTTTCACCCTCGCCCACAGTCATCGTCTCAAACGCTTTCCTTTTGTGTGCCCACACATCTTTTCCTGTCAGTTACACTCGCCCTCCCGTCACCCACGCTGTCACTCACCCACGGGCGCCCACCTAACGCCCTAAAATCGCCCCCCTCAACGCTCTTTTATTCCCCCCCCTTTCCCTTCTACCACAAGTCGTCTCAATGCAGACACAAGAGTCACCTCTGACTGATGTTAAGTTGTCCCCCTGCCTCCCACAGTCGTCCGCCCGCCGCCCACACACGTCCGCCCGCACTCTTGCGGCTCAATGCCTCACCCTCACCCTCACCCTCACCCTCTGGATCCTTTGTGCAAGCAAGCAAGCAAACAAGCAACCAGCCAGCCAGCCAGCCTGCCTGCCAACCAAACACCCCAGCACGCAGGCAGGCAGGCAGGCAAGAAGGAGGCCTTCACATTCCAACCCACTCGTTTCCAGGCCCACCTTCCCACCTACACATTTGACCACCTTCCCACGTACACACGTTATGTACACGTCTCCCTACGTACACACATCGACACCTACGCCATTTAACGAACCCACATACACATATCCCCCCCCTACACACCTACCCAGTAACACAGCTTCCACCCACCCACTGACACAACTTCTCAATAGCGCACCTGACCTCCCACACGGCTTTCCAATAATACAACTTCTCAGCTACACACCCTCCAATGATACAACTCCCAGCTACACACCCTCCAATAATACAACTTCTCAGCTACACACCCTCCAATAATACAACTTCTCAGCTACACACCCTCCAATGATACAACTCCCAGCTACACACCATCTCACCTACACGCTATCAGCCATCTTCACATTTTGTCATCTCTGTTGCAAATTCCCACGCCCACATGGGCGGCGTATCAGGTGATCCACACCAATTTCCTTCGTTATCTTTGCCATTACACTTGCTGCACGCCTTCGTGATAATCCTGCCCTTCCGTATCAACTCGTTCAGCGTGTGACGTCAGCATAATTTCAGCTGAACGAAATCTTGTGTCTATGTGTAGCCAGGACTGAGTCTGGAAAGGGCGTCAGCACATTGTTCATCAAGTGGGTCATAAAATCTTCATGTAATTTGCGGCGGTTCCAGTTCCCGCCTTGTTGAGTGATACAATTCTACATGGAAATGATTCTCATTTTGCCAAATTGCAATTCGCTAAATTGCTTTACTAGATTTTCATTTCGCCAAAATTGTTTTACCTGTAGCCTAACCAGATTATTTTTACGAAATATCTACCTTAAGAGTTTGGCGAAATGCAGTTTGGAAGAAAGTATTTAGGCAAAATGCAATTTGGCGAAAGGAGAAGTCGGCCAATTGTTTAGCCAATTGTATATTAAGACAACCATAGTGTCGCCATAGAAGAATTTGGTCTGGTTTGACGCCAGACGATTTTATTTTGGTTTTAGTGGACCTCTAGGCGTCATAGCGTTGGCCCAGCAATGACGAGGGTTTTGACAAAAGTTGAATAAAATCACTTGCCGTCAACAAGAAACATTATTAAAGTGAACAACTAGCAGTTACGGAATTAATCACCACGTCGAATAAACAGACACTAATCTACCCTGATGTCATCTACACCCTCCCCGTCCCCCTCTCCCCCTTCCCCACTTACCTGCACACCCACGCATTCCCAGCGTGCACCCAACCGCTCCCAATAACCACCTGTCCCTCAAAGGCCTGCGCGCACGCACACACACACACACACACACACACACACACACACACACACACACACACACACACACACACACACACACACACACACACACATATATATATATATATATCTGCCTTATATTTCATCCTCGTTTTTCTCTCTCTCTGCCTGCCTCTCTCTACCTCTGTCTATATATATATATATATATATATATATATATATATATATATATATATACACAGAAAAAACAAGGAAAATAATATTTGGTATTTCTGCAGATTTAGAATCACGAGTTTATGTAATTTCTCATATATATATATATATATATATATATATATATATATATATGTATATATGTATATGTAATGATTTTGTATCTATGAACATGGACCTGCTTATCCAGCGCTAAATGGCAGATCAAATCCTTTCCGATCGTTATCATTGCACTCTGTGCTTGTGAACAGGTTGAATTGCCAAACAATGATGATGATGCCATTTGTGGGTGTCAGCCAGCCAGCCAGTCAGCACTGGAGGGATGAGGGAGGGCGAATGCAATTTTGCCAGTTTGTGAAAACAAACTTTTGGTGCCCGCATCATTTCTGGCCCCTTTGCATACTGACACATGTATGTATAGGTGTACATTGCATGCGTTCCCACGCTGGCCGCCAGCCGCGTGAATCGACCGCCACACATGTTGTTAGGATCCACCCATACACGGGCGCGCGCGTAAGCGTCAGTGCACACAGTCTACACATGATATACATGCACACGCACATGTGCATAGGAACATGCATAATTTGTATGCGCTTGCATGCGCGTGCGCGTACCTTTGCACATGCGGAAACATGCTCAAACAAACGCATACGTGTATATACACGCATACACATGTGTATATACACGTGCGCGCATGCGCATGCGTATACATACAGGCACATACACATGCGTATGTTTACAAGTACACTTGTGTCCCCGTCTCTCTCGCTTCCACACGCGTCCACCCACACAACCAACCTCCCCCTCGCCCGCCGCCCCCACTCGACCTTGAAGGTCAACCTGTGCTTAAGTACTCATCGCCCACATCCTTCTAGGAGACGTCGTCGTTGCATCCGTCTCACTCATGAGATAGAAGGGAGGGGGAAGGTGGTAGAAGGTAGAGAAAGAGGGAAGGGGAGGGAAGGAAGGAAGGGAGGAGGGCCTCCTATCGTGGTCCTACCCTCCAGCCAATCAGGCAGCCAACCAGCCTCTCAGGCAGGCTCTGTGCCTCCGTCGCACGACGAAGCCCTAAGTAGGGCTGTCGCACTGTTAAGAAGTTATTGAGGGCGCCTGGCCCTTGTGCCACCCTCTCCTTCGCACCCTCCCTCCACTCCCCTTGCCTGCCCCTCCCCCTCTTCCTCCCTCCACCCTCCGCTCTTCCTTCCTCGTCTATGTCCCCTCTATCCCCTTCCTACCTTCCTTCCTATTGTTGATTTTTTTTTATCCTTCTCTACTCCCCCGTATGAGGTATTGACTGCACGAGTTTGATACGGTCACTATCTTACGGGGTCAGGTGGCACCCCCTACAGAACAGTCGCACATAACCCTTTTGTAGTTTGATTTTATTAAAAAAAAATTATCAAAGAAGAATGCTAAGCACTCTGAGCTTTTACTATAACTTACTACCCTTCACAGAAATCCCCTTTGCTTGTACACCACATTTTAAGTAGGATTTCCCCAATGACAGAGGCGTTGGTTTTAAGCGATGTACTGTACAACTCCCTTTCCTCTTCCTCCTCACGTCTTACTCCCTGCGTCTTGGTCCTCTTCTTCCTCGTCCTCGTGTCTTCCTCCTTGTGTTCCGGAACAATCGACTCCCGTTTTCGACCTAACACATTAATTTTGTCGTCGGCCTTATCTCCCTCCCTCCCTTCCACCCTGCCCTTCTTTCCCTCCTATCCTCCCTCCTTTCCTCCGGAGCTATAATTCCACAGAGATGGATGAAATAGCCTGACGGCGGTGGCGGTGGCGGCGGCGGCGGCGAGAGCCTGGACAGAAAGGAAAAGTGTCATCTGGTACGAAAGAAGTTACGAGTATACAGTATGTAGAACCCTGTTTGTGGGAAACACAGCAGGGCCTACCACCAATTCAGCCGGAGAGGGGTAGTGAAGGGTGGGGGAGGAGGGGAAGGGAGGGGGAGGAGGGCAAGGGAGGGGAAAGGAGGGGAGGGGGAAATGTGTGTTTAGCGCAAAGTGGAAATGCGTGTTGGGCGGGGGGCGGAAGTGTCGTTGTCGTCGTCGCTGTAGTGGTTATTGCTGTTGCTGTTGTTGCTGTAGTTGTTGCTGTTGTTGCTGTTGTAATCAACGTTGTCCATGCAGTGGAAAAGTATGTTATCGTGTGTGTGTGTGCGTGTGTGTGTGTGTGTGTGTGTGTGTGTGTGTGTGTGTGTGTGTGTGTGTGTGTGTGTGTGTGTGTGTGTGTGTGTGTGTGTGTGTGTGTGTGTGTGTATGTATGTGAATGTGTGCGTGCTTGTATGCTGTGTATTTGTGTGTGCGTGAGGTACATCTGAGAGATACTTAACAAAAGAGTGGAGTCCAGTCTTTCTATCTCCCCATACTTGGCCAGGATGAGGGCAGTCAATTTCATCCCGTGCACTAACTCTTTTAACAGACTCTATCCATTCTAATGCTAAATCTATTCATCTGAAAGGAGGGAGGGAAGGCTATAAAATCGATCGAGACCGTATACTGTCTCCTGTCCGTTCCCTTCATTTGAATGAAGTCTCCTGGCATTAGCCAGAATAAAATCTGCAGAGTTTGCCACCACAGAGCGTAGGTCAAGAAAAAGTGATGATGATTGTGGTCTCAGATGTCAGTGTCTGCGGTGTCCTGTAAGCTTTATCTTGATGGCAAGAGGAGGGGTGTAGAGTCCCAGCAGAAAGGGGGGTCGCTCTCTTTGTGTCCTGATACGAGGGAGGGAGCCAGCGAGTGGTCGTGCCGGGGGCGTCGCCGCTTGTGTAATGACTTCTCCCGTGCGCGCACTAAAGACTTCCAATCCATTTAATGACTTGTCCCTATGAAACACTGTTGCCAAGACTGATGCGTGTCCACACTGGGGTGTGGATATTTTCGTGTATGTGTGTGTGCGTGTGCGTATTTGTTTTAGTGAGACTATTGTGATCCCCTTTCCTCCCTCCACTGTACTCCGACTTTAGGCTGAGAAGGGTCTCCTGGATTTGAGGTGTTTGGTCAAGACCCACGTGAAGAATTGACGGTACAGCAAGAATAATTCAACCAATCTCTCAGATTTCTGACTTCTTGCTTCGTTTTCATATTGTCAGCCCAAAGTGCTGCCATGTGAGACGTTTCCGTATTTCACTGTGAGACATCTTCGCCTGTCAGTGTGAGACGTCTTCGCCCGTAATGTGTGACATCTTCGCCCGTCGGAGTGAGATCGTTGTCACCTGTCTGTGAGAACGTTTTCACCATCACTGTGAGGCGTCTTATCCTGTCATTGTGAGACGTCTTTACCTGTCCGTGGAAGCCGTCTCCACCTGTCCGTGTGACAAGTCTCCACCTGCCAATGTGAAACGTCTTCACCTGACTATGACAAACTTTTTCATCCGTCGGTGTGACACGATCGTCGGTTTCAACCCTCCGGACCTTTCAATACGAGAGGTCATCTGTCAGTGTAAAACGTCTTCACCTGTTAGCGTGAAGAGTCTTCTTTTGTCGGGGGCTGACAGCCATGACGCTCAAACAGAAAGACTCGTTGCTCGTTTCAGCTGACCACAGGAGAGGTGGTTTGTTGTAGACGCACACAAAACACCTGATGGTCTGGTACACGTACATTACAGTCTGCTTCAAGAGATGAGATTTGTGCTTGCATCACCCAAGCCTCCTCACACGCGAAGAAGACATTCCAATGTCGAAAGATGCTCGCTGCCCCACGCACCACCTGACCATCTGTTTGGTAAGCATAGGTCGACGCAATTACCGAAACCCTGCTTGGGGATTCAGGCTTGTGCGTCCGCCACGCAAGACTTTACGGTCTTTGTACAAATGTGCAATATATATATATAAATGTGTATATATATATATATATGTACAACACTGAATGGGTCCCAGTGATTAGAGATGCATTTTAACAACCACAATGCACTTTAATTCTAAGCCATCAACATCGGGAGATCCAACGGAGGATGTTAATGGCTGAGAATTAAAGTGCATTGTGATTGTTAAAATTATATATATATATATATATATATATATATATATATATATATAATTTTAACAATCACAGTGCATGGATCTCGGTAGACTTGTGTTTAATCTACCCCTGGAATATAAAAAGACATATAAGACGAATGAAAAAACAACTAAGAAGATAGTTGAAAATTACTTAGCACTGATCTTTAACAAGATATATCTACAAGAAAATTTGCTGCCAAAATATACTAATACACTAATATATGTATATATATAATATATATATATATATATATATATATATTATTACATATTATATTATATATTACATTACATATTATATATTATATATCAGATATTATATAGAATGTGGGGATAGAGGGAGGGGAATAGTACGAGTGCAGCCCCTGAGTTTATTGATGCCATCTGTTTGTACGCGCAAGAGAAGAGAGGAGGACGCGCGAGCGACTTGGCACTTTGAAGGGACTCACTGCTGGCACTCTTCTTTCCCGGGCCGAGCGCAGCAGAGCGCAGCCCGGCCCGCGACACCAAGCAAGAGTGCCACAGGTCGCCTCCTCGCTCCCTTGACGTCACTTCCGGCCTCACGCGGTAACTGGGGCAACGACAGCGCTGGTGGGCGGAAACGCGATTGTCCTCAAGTAGGAAGTTGAGGTCGAGGGGGAGATAGAGGTGGAAGTTGAAGGGAGGTCGAGGTCGATTCGGAAGTACATTCGAGGAGGAGGTGGAGGTGGATGTCGAGAAGGAAGTGGTGATCGAAGGCGAGGGTAGAATGGCGGTCGAGGTGGAGGTGGAGCTCGAAGCTAAGGTGCAAGTCGAAGGGGAGGTCGAGAGTGAGGTGATGGTCGAACTCGAGGAGGTGGCGGCGTTCGAGGTCGAGGTGGATTGGGTGGTTGAGGGGGAGAGCAAGGGGTGTTATAAGGAGAGTCCGAGGCGTTGAAGAGATGAAGAGGGGAGAGAAGGGGTGAAGTGATCAAAAGAGGGGAAAGGAGGACAAGAGAGGGGAGTGATAATTAGTATGTAGATGAACCCCTTCAAGCCTGTGGCAAATACGACAGTCTTTGTACTGGTTGGAGACAGACGATTTGATCCTGAGAAGAGGCTTGGGAGCCGACTCGAGAATGAACGAATGACTTTGTTCAATTGAATCTTGATGCAGTGTCCATTTGAGTCCATCTGGGTCCTCATCGATGGGGGGACAATTTTGGGCTAAGGTCGCCCCTAAGCTAAATAGAATTGTTAGGTATTCCTCTATACTTGCCCTCCAGAAATAGATAACTAGATCAGGTGAATAGATAAATGAAAAAAATAAATCATCATAGTGTAAGGGCCAAGACTGTTAACCAACACCCGAAAGCCGCTCCCTCCCACTTCCCCGCCCTCTGGCACAAGAAATTTTGCACACAAACATTTCTCTCCCGTTAGGGAAGCTCTAGAGAATTAACGGTAATCAGAATGAAAAGTTCCGAAATATGTAGAAAAATCTTGGTAGTTTTCGAAAAGTTTTTATTCTCAGTGTTGGAGATTTCAGTATTTCAAGGAACACCAATAGAGGCAATTTTCTGTAGACTTTTGTTCCTGCTAGTGCAAGACGACTTTATTCAGATCGGGAGTGAACTCGGGATAAAACTGGTTCTTGATCGATCTCCGTCGATCTCGGCCCAGTTCCTGCAGTCCTCGCCTCATCTGAATCAGATGGTCTGCCACGCACTTCATCATAAATTCATTTAGTAGTTTCCTTACTTAAGAGATTTAGTTTCTTGGGAAAAGGTTTCCTTCCAAGTTGAATAAGATTATCTTGCATAAGCCAAAACAAAATATTTTACAATGCGCCAAAATAACCCAGTGATCCAAAACGGGTTAATGTTTCTTTTTCTTCAGCTTTTATGTCTGAAGGATTTGGACAATTTCTTTTGCCGAAGAAGGCCGTTAATTGGCGCCCGACGTGGGACTGGTGCCAGATGGCTAGTGGGGACCAGGCGTCTAATTGGCGCCGGACGTCTCATTGCTGTCGGACCAAGCGTCTAACTGGTGTCAGGCGAATAGATGCTGGACCTAACTGGTACCGTGCGTCGAATTGGTAATGAGCGTTTAATTACTGCCAGACGACAAATTGGCGCCAGATTTGTAATGTGTACCGGACGACGAATTGGTACGGGACGACTAATTGGTGCCAAGTGTAATTGGTGTAGGATGACGAATTGGTGTTGAGCTACTTATTGGTGTAGGGCGACTAATTGGTGTCGGGTGTTCTAATTGGTACCGGGCAGCTAATTGGTGTCGCGTCCCTTAGTGGCTCATTTATCTAGAAACTGCAAATGAATTGCTCTGACTTGGTAGAAGCTTTATATTGACCATTTAGTCTTAATCTTGAATTTAACCAGAGAGGACCTGCTTTATTCTTACACTAGACCAGTAGCGATTCTTGAGGAAATCCCGGAAAGGACGAGACGTTAGAGAATAAAAATTCCAACTGCTTTCTGTGTTTACCTCGCCACCCTGCCAATTATTCCTGACACACCTTTATTATGGTGACGTCCATTGAATATTTGATTCTGGCTAATGTTAGTGTGTATTCAGCTGAGTAGGGGACAGAAGGAATGAATAGGGCCTCGATCGATCGAGACCCCATTTTGTCTGGTCTCCCTCAACCAGCTGAATGAAATTGTCCAACATTATCTAGAATGAAATTAAACGAGGTTGTCAGCGTATCGAAGTGGGTGAAGAGTGCCTGGGCGTCATGGCACCGAACATTGAATAGCAAATGCCAACCAACAACGTGAACGGTGATGACAACGCTCGTGAGGATTTGAGAGGGGAGGGGAGGGGAGAAGAGATAGTCAAAGCCAATATTCTTGATCTAAGTACAAGTGTGGATAGTGCAAGCCCTGTTTTGGGGATCCAAACCATGGATTTGGGGAACGCAAACCGTGGTGTGTGGGAGATGCAAGTCCTGGTTTTGGGGAGTTATATAAGCCTTAATTTTGGAGGATATAAGCCCTAATTTTGAAGGGGTTTGGGTTTGGGTTTAGGGGGGTATATAAGCCCTGGTTTTTGGGAGGGATGCAAGCTCTATTTCTTTGGGGGTTAAATAACCTCTAGGTTTTAGGGGACGCGAGCCTTGCTTTTGAAGGACGCAAGCCCCCCCCCCACCCTTTTTTTACACAAGCCCTGCCTTGGGGGGGGGGAGGACCGCAACTCCTGCTTTTGGGGGACTTTTTATAAATGAAAACCCTATTTTTGGGGGGATGGGACAGAGGGTGAAAACCCTGACCTTTGGGAGGTTCAGGACTTAGTGTTAATGACGAGTTATTAGTGATACTGATACAAAATTTAATATTGCCATCATGAGTGTTGGTGGTGCATCTGCACTGGTGTTTGTGATACAACACGTGGGGGTGGAGGTGGGCGTTGGGGATGACGCCCACAGTGCTACCTCTCAGAAATGGTGACCCTTGACCTTTGAGAATCGTGACTCCCCCCACACCACCCCCACCCCCACCCCCCGCCGCCACCCCTGCTGCTGCAATGTCTCTCACTCGTCCTGCGACTTGTCACTTATGTTTGTTTTTGTGTCGCTTGTCGGTGGTCCCTCTCTTGATTACATTCAACTTACCCCCCCCCACACACACACACACACTTTCATGGAACGATTGTCATCAGTAATTTTTTATTTTCTACTTTATTATTTTTACTCTGTGGCATTCTAGTTATATTTGCTGTCACTCACACATACTTTTGTCATCGACACTTGTTTTATCACTGACTTGCCACTGACACTTGTCACTGACACGTTAGTCCCAGACAATTGGTGCATCACATTTGTCACATTTGTCACATTTGTCACATTTGTCGTTTCCAATACTTTTTTTTTTCGTCACTGACAATTTATTGTCAAAGACACTTGTTTTGTCACTGGCACTATTGTCACTGACACTTGCTATGCAACAGACATTTTTGTAAGTGACACATTTTCACATAACACCAGCTTTGTCTGTGACGTATACACTTGCTTTTGTCAATTGATACCCGTGGTGTGCAGTGTGCCTCATGCAGTTCATGTCCGTTATTACGTCATTTATTGTTCATGAGATTGCTTGTGTCCATTGTATGTGGTCATCCTTGATTTTTTTTTCTTTTCTCGTGGCCAGACTGAAACGGGGAGAAGCTCAATTCAAGGCGAAATGCATTCGAGGAGCGATGATAAAGGCATAGGAACAGGATACACAGCGTCTGATGTAAGAAATTTGTTGTTCTAGGGCAAGTAGAAATATCGTCTCCGGTAGCCGTTGGATTTGGAACTCTTCGGAAAGCGGAGAACAAACCAGGTAAACGGCACATTGTGTCCAGAAGAGGATTGGAAAATGTCTTTCGTGCATTTCTCTTCGTAACGTCAGAGCGGCTCCACCCTATGGCCTAATCGTGCCATGCGATTGGATAAGATATTTTCAAATAGGTAATGAACATTAAATGGCACAAGTTTGAGGATATTTCTTCATCGTCCATTCACGTGAAACACTTCAGGCGGGTGGGCGGAGCACCCTTCGATGTCCAATCACAGGTCATTACGTCATACGAATGGGCGGAGCAACTCTGATATCCAACCACGGAGCACCATGCCAGGCGTGTGGGCAGAGCCGTTTCAATATCCAATCACAAATCAATACGTCAGACGGATGGGCGGAGATGTATTGATATTCTCAAAGTGAAGAGCTTGTAGTTTCCAAAACCTTTTCTCTACACCTGAAAGAAAACTTCTCTTGAACTTTAGAACACGGTGATGCACTTCATAATTTTCTGTTGCTGCTGCTGCTGCGTCATCGAGACCCCTATGGACCCCGTCTGTTCTTAGTCACCGTGCTGAAGGAGTTGACACCGAAGGGGACGATTAATTGGTGTTGGACGAAGAATGGGGGGCCTTCGCTGGGAGTAGGAGCTCCCATGGGTCCAGCCGCCGACGAGGTCGTCCTCCTTCTCCTTCGTTGTGAGAGCTTGTCGACGAGCACTTGAGAGTCCGGGACTTTTCACGTTCTTGGAAGCGAGCCAGCATTCCCCCCTTGAGCACAAGGTACCGGTACTGGGCACCGTCCCGAACACTTGGACTTTCTGTAGCAACGGGCGTCTGTGCCTATTCTTCTGGCCGACCTTATTCCAAAGGTGTCTTCCCCCTACTTTACCTTGCTCACCTTCTCGTCCTACTCTCTTCTCTCCACTCCCCCCCCCTTTTTTCCCTCCTAGCCTTTCCTCCCACCTCTTCCCTTCCCCCTCCCCTCCCCCTTCCCTCCTCCTCCCTCCTTCCTCATCCCTTTCCCTCTCCCCCTCCTTTCCTCTCCTCTCCTTCCCCCGTCCTTCCTTTTTCCCTCCCCCGTCCTTCCCCTCCCTCCCTTCCCACTCCCCTCCCTCCCTTCCCACTCCCCTCCCCCTCCTTCACTCTTCTTCCCCCTTCAGTACCAACGTGGAAGTGGTCACCTTCCCACCACTTAATTACACAGAATCAGATCTTAAATGAAGTATTAGAATAAGAAATAATCGGGGTTTATTTAATAAAAACAGCATTAAATAGTGAAAAGACACCGTCCTCCACAATGATACTAACCTTTGCTCGACCCCAAACCCATCCTACCTGTGTGCAGGCTACCCCAAATATGTTATAAAAAAAAACTCAGTCCTCCACCCCACAACCCCGATAGTCCCCTCCGCCTCGCAAAGTGGTCAACATTCCAAGCAGCGTCACGTCTCTAAATCGTAGGAGCCTTCTCCACAGTCGATAGAAATCTAACCTCCCTCACAGATCACATAACATCAGGAGCTCTCCTTTCAGTCCCAAAGACTTCATCATCCACATCTCAACGCTCGGTTTCCTGGTGGAACAGAGGTTGTGCCACAGCTTATAGAACAAAGAAGACAGACTTTCACCGTCTTCGAAGACGCTCCACCCTAGAGAAATCCCTCCTACTAAAAGCAAGAACGTATGCCTTCCAATTGATGCGTCTAGCACGTCGATCTGCTTCGGAAACCTACATAGCAACACTTCCTCTCAAACCCCCCCCCATCTCCAAAGTATATTTGGAAAAGAATCCGAAATCAACGATTCATCGTACTCTTGTCTTCGAAGTCAATCCGCTCGTTTTTTCAACTCTTTGAGTGATAGACACTGGCAGAAACTTTATCGTCGACCTCTGACCATTACAAACCACAAACCAGAATTCATATCTCGAACGACTGCCCTTGAATACCAGTCTCTACTACTCCTCGCATCTTCTATAAGTAGAATTCCACGCTTACCTCTCACGCTGGATAGCAACAACCTCGGGTTAGGGCAGCAATCTCCATGTATGATACCCGCAGTACGAGTATTCTTTACACTACTCCTGTTCAATTAAATGTGGATGGAGGGCCAACTTCCCCACTCCCTAAAGAGAAGCTATCATTATCCCTTTAACCAAACCAGAGAAAAACAAAACTTCTAAACAACTACTACCCAATCGCTCTTACGAATACCTTAGAGAAGATGGTCTCATTCAGACATCTTGCATTCGGAAGACCATTCTCTCGTATCAACCTTCCGATCTGGCTTCCATCCTGGTGACAACACGACAGACATCCTGGGACAAACTGAAACAACAGTTCACATAGTATCTACCAATAATCAACGCATATACGCCGTTTTTTCTGGTTTATAAAGAAATAATACACAGCCTGGAACTGGAGGTTTCCTGGAACCTTACCGGTCCTCGTATCCAAACTCCCATTCTAATTCCTATTCTACCAAAGCTCTTAAATGTGCGTGGTGACTACCATCTACTCCCCACATTCAACAAGAAATATTACTATTTTGTCGTCGCAAAGACGCACCGTTAATTCGTCCAAGCAACGCTTTCCTCAGTTATTGAACAGACTTGACTACCAGGCCTGATCCATGGCTTTGGTCTTTCCTATATTCCTCGTCTAAAAATATGAAAAAAAATCCTGTCGTCGAATCTATGATCTTTGATTTCTCTCTCTCTCCCGCCTTGCCTTGAGTACGCTGTCGAAGAACAAAATGTTACCCGACATCCGACAAGCCTCTTTCCTACTTCTCCTGTCATTCCCTTGCTGTTAACATCCAAACAGACGGCCATCCCTCTGATCGCGGAGCCGGTTATGAAGTAGTATCTCCCACACAATCCGGATCCTCCCCGTCCCTACCACCACCACCATTTGTTTCAGTCTTTATCGCCGAACTACTTGCTATTCTCGCCGCCTTGCCGTTTATTCTAAAGTTGTTCCTCCTTCAGCTGATCATTTCCGACTCGCTCAGCACCTAGAAACTCTCTCCATCCTCCATTCTCACCACCTATTGATCAACAGAATTCATTCGTGGTTCGTCTGAATCTCTTGCTTCACATTTGTAACCTTTTGCTAGGTGTCATCTCATGTTGGCATCCCAAGCCACGAACGAGCCGACAAAGCAGCTCGGAATGCAGCACAGACCCTTTTCAATGCTTCCACACCACTGCCTGCAATAGATTTTCCCACCAACTTCACGCTGTAAATGTTGCGACTAAATTGCAGGGAGGAACACCCGACAAACCATTCAAAGACTATTAAACCTAATATACGTCCATGACCATCTACCCACCAGCGTAACCGACGATCTCATCCCACACAATTTTTTTTATAACTGATGACTCCCCCCTACCCTCCACCTACCTGTCATAGCGGTACACCCTTTAATATATATCACATACCTTATAAACTCGAACTCCCTGCAACAAGCCTTCTCGGTGAAAAAGCTATTTCATTACATCTCATTTTGGAAGAATCAGCACCACTACCCTTACGTTCTCTCCACACTTTTCTTAAAAAAACGAATCTTTTTTTCCAGACTATAGCCACGTCATACCAAGTATACCTGACATGATACCTTAATACTCCTGCAGTTTAGGACTTACCTCACTCCCACATGCACCCGCATACTAATAGATGACCACTTGATTCCACTAAACCTCCCCCCCCCCAAAAAAAAAAAGTAAAAGTAATAATAACAACAGTGATGATAATAGTAATAATAACAATACCAATAATTATGATAATTATCAATGATTCTCGATAATGGTGCGATGCTGAACTGTAGCTGGTGAAATACAGTGTAGTTTCCCTCCTTTCTGTATCGCCCCTTTCCACATAACCCATCTCTTTCCCTCTGTGCTAGTTTACTCTATCTGACACTGACTGGTGCACCATCTACTCTGATGGACAACCTGTTTACTTCTGAGGAGAACCCAAGTGACTTTGTTCTTGCTGATGCCAAGCGATTTTGTCGATCCAAGGGCGGGGGAGGGGATCGATCGACAGACCCCCTTTTGGGATTGTCCTTCTTGCAACGGCTTGAAGTCGTCTGTCTTTAGCCAGAAAAAGTATATAAAGCGTGGAGAGTGCAAGAAAAGTTCATTTCTTCTCCTGACCAACTGAACCTTAAGATGAATGAACTGTTTGGCAGCAGCAAGAACCAATGTTGAAGTAAAATGCAGCGAAAGGATCAATACCCAACACCCTGTCTCCCCAAGACATAGTTGTCGCAGACCCCAAAAGAGATTTGTCTGTCTCCACCTCCAACACAGATTCGTCTCCCCCTGTGGCATGTTCGCTTCCATTTTCTCTTGCACCTTTTCAGTTTCCAGTTTCCACTTCTCCAGCAGTGCCTGTCTTCTCGTGGGGCGTCTTCTCGAATACCTACTCTCTCTCGGGTCCCTAACGTTGGCTCCCACCTCCTTCCCTCCGTGTATCTTCCGCATTCGTCCTCCTCTCCTTGTTTTCTTCTCCCTCCTCGCTCTTTTTCACCATCTTCGTACTCTTTTCGCCCCCTCTCGTCCTCTTTTATTTTTTTCTCTCTCCTTGTTCTCCTTTCGCTCCTCGCTCTCTTTTCTCTTTTCCATTTTCTCGTTCTCTTCTTTCTCTTTCCCTTTCCCCCTCCACGTTCTATTCTCACTTCTCGTACTCTTCTCCTTCCTCGTTCTCCATTACTTCCTCGTTTTCCTCTCCTTCCTCGTTCTCCCTCCTTCTCAACTTTCTTCTCGTCCTCCTCGTCGTTCTCCTCTTCCTCCTCGTCGTTCTCCTCTTCCTCCTCGTCGTTCTCCTCTTCCTCCTCGTCGTTCTCCTCTTTCTCCTCGTCGTTCTCCTCCTCCTCTTCCTCCTCGTTCTCCTCCTCCTCTTCCTCCTCGTCGTTCTCCTCCTCCTCTTCCTCCTCGTTCTCCTCCTCCTCTTCCTCCTCGTTCTCCTCCTCCTCTTCCTCCTCGTTCTCCTCCTCCTCTTCCTCCTCGTCGTTCTCCTCTTCCTCCTCGTCGTTCTCCTCTTCCTCCTCGTCGTTCTCCTCTTCCTCCTCGTCGTTCTCCTTCTCTTCTTCCTCGTCGTTCTCCCTCTCTTCTTCCTCGTCGTTCTCCTCCTCCTCTTCTTCCTCGTCGTTCTCCTCCTCCTCTTCTTCCTTGTCGTTCTCCTCCTCGTCCACCACTTCGTCCATCTCGTCCTCCTCTTCCTCCTCGTCCACCTCGTCCTCCTTTTCCTCCTCGTCCACCTCGTCCTCCTTTTCCTCCTCGTCCACCTCTTCCTCCTCGTCCTCCTCTTCCTCCTCGTCCTCCTCTTCCTCCTCTTCCTCCTCGTCCTCCTCTTCCTCCTCGTCCACCTCGTCTTCCTCTTCCTCCTCGTCCTCGTCCCCCTCGTCCTCGTCCTCCTCGTCCTCCTTGTCTTCCTCCTCGTCTTCCTCTTCCTCCTCGTCTTCCTAGTCTTCCTCCTCGTCCTCGTCCCCCTCCTTGTCTTCCACCTCGTCTTCCTCTTCCTCCTCGTCCTCCTCGTCTTCCTCTTCCTCCTCGTCCTCGTCCCCCTCCTTGTCTTCCTCCTCGTCCTCCTTGTCTTCCTCCTCGTCGTCCTTGTCTTCCTCCTCGTCGTCCTTGTCTTCCTCCTCATCCTTGTCTTTCTCCTCCTCATCCTTGTCCTCATCCTTGTCCTCCTCCTTCCTCCTTTTCCTCCTCGTCGTCCTCCTCTTCCTCCTCCTCTTCCTCCTCCTCTTCCACCTCCTCTTCTCCTCCTCCTCTTCCACCTCCTTCCTCCTCCTCTTTCTCTTCTCCTCTTCCTCTTCCTCCACTTCCTCCTCTTCCTCTTCTCCTCTTCCTCTTCTCCTCTTCCTCTTCTCTTCCTCTGCTCCTCTTCCTCCTCTTCCTCCTCTTCCTACTCTTCCTCCTCCTCTTCTTCGTCTTTCTGCTCGTCTTCCTCCTCTTCCTCCTCTTCGTCCTCATCTTCGCCATTCTTCTTGTTCTCCTCGTCTTCAACCTAGTCTTTCTCCTCGTCCCTCTCCTCGTCTTCCACCTTGACCTCATCCTTGTCCTCGTCGTCCTCGTCCTCCTCCTCCTCCTCCTCCTCCTCCTCCTCCTCCTCCTCCTCCTCTTTTTCCTCCTCCACTTCCCCCCGTCCTTTTCCTCCTCTACCTCTGCTCCTCCTCCTCCTCCTCCTCCTCCTCCTCCTCCGTCTCCGCTCCTCCTTTACTTGCTCCACCTCAGTTTCCCTTCCTTTTCCTTCTCTACCTTCTCTCTTCCTCCTTTTCCTTCCCCACTTCCGCTCCTCCTCTTTTTCCTTTTCATCTCCCCCTCCCCCTCCACTTCCCCCACCTTCACCCACCCTCCTTTTCCTCCTCTACCTTTGATCCTCCTCTTCCTCCTCCACCTCCGCTCTTCCTCCTCCTCCTCCCCCTCCTCCTCCCCCTCCTCCTCCTCCCCCTCCTCCTCCCCCCTCCTCCTCCTCCCCCTCCTCCTCCCCCTCCTCCTCCCCCCCCTCCTCCTCCCCCCTCCTCCTCCCCCTCCTCCTCCTCCTCCTCCCCTCCTCCTCCTTCTCCTCCCCGCCTCCTCCTTCTCCTCCTTCCCCTCCTCCTCCTCCTTCTCCTACTTTAACTTCTCATCGTCCCCCTCTCCCAACTTCCCCTCCTCCTCCTCCTCGTCCCCGCCGCCCTCGTTCTTCAGCCTTTATAAAACCGGTTCACAATGAAGCTTCCGGCAGCTTTCCTTCTCCGGTCTGCTGCATTTTTGATGTACTCGCGGAAAGAAGGTTTCTTGTGTTTTGCTTCTTCGTATTTATTACATCCGTCTTGAGGGGCTTTGGCTTCCGCGCGGCGGGTACTGCGGGGGCGGGGCGGGACGGGGCGTGGGTCAAGGGGGCTGGCTGGGTTAGAGTCTGTGTTGATGTTTATATACGTCCCCTCCCGCCCCCCCGCCCCACGCACACGCCCCTTGTGCTTGTTCAGGTGAAATGGTAACGCTTTTGTTTATAGCTGGTCTCTCTCTCTCTCTCTCTCTCTCTCTCTCTGTGTGTGTGTGTGTGTGTGTGTGCGTGTGCGTGTGCGTGCGCGCGCTTGCGCCTAAAAGAGAGAGATAGAGAGAGAGAGAGGTGGAAGGGGATAAATCCATTGGTGGCTTTACAATACAAAATTGCATTTTGAGGCATGGAATAGGACTCTCGAAGACCATGTACTCCAGGGACTACACAATTGGTTTTACAGTGTTCCAGGTAAAGAAAAATCACACGTTATTTCAACTCGGACAGTGGTTGGGGGCGGGGGCAGTGCCCCCTGCAGATGGTTGATCAGTCGTTCTTTCCTCCGTTTTATTCTTAACGATCGAAGGGCATTTCGAGGGCATTTCGTACCTTCGTTTTGATTCCTGTTTATTTCAGCATCTGGCAGTGCTGTGCTAAGCCCCAACGATTGCTGACCACAATCTTATTGTTTTCGTATGATCGTGTAAAGTTCGAGTTGTTTATGCAGTGCATTTTCCAATATAGAACTGCTGATAAGTTTGTCTTGCTTGTTTTTTGCTCGTGTTATTCAACTTCATTGTTGGCGCACGCATGCACCAGCACAAAATGCACCGTTTTCGTCAGTCCGCAGAGTCACGTAGTAACTTCCCATTTCGCCAAATCCCTTTCTTAGGTCATATATTACACCAGATTCCTTTAGCTGAATCAGATTACGTTGGTGTAGGTTAGATATGAGTAGGTCATCAGTAATTTGGGGAAACGAGATTTTAGTGAAATGCGAGCAATTCTATATATATATTTTTTTCTTCTTTTTTTCTTGACGGAGAAGGCTGTGACCGTCTTGTGGCCACCGGACCTTTCACCCATCTTAATCCCTTCCGGACAGGTTGGCACTCTTCCTTTTAATCTGGTCGTCGCCAGGCTATTCTATCCACCCCCACTCCACCCCCTTAGACCATAGATGGGTTCTCAACCTGTTTCTCATGTCTCCCATACTTATGTATTGCTGTTCCTTAACCTTCTGCAAGCCACTTCATCACTGAATAAAGTCGCTATGCATCCACTAAATGTCATTAAATTTCGGTTTTAGACCTTTGGATCTTTAGTGATCGACAGAGTCCAGGTTGAGATCCACGGCCTTACAGTGAAGGATTTTTTTCTAAGTTCGCATTTTGATCCTTTCGCTGTGCTTAGGGATTTTTCCTATGGTTGATCGGAATCGGCTGGCCGCGGCAGCCTGAATAAAGGTACGTCGTCATTGATTTTGAAAGGGTTAATTTTATTCTGGCTTCGCCAGGCTATCATATTTATTTCTATGCAATCTCCTCGGCAGTGGACGGGGTTACCACCGTCACCTCCTCCTCCTACTAGTCTTACTCCTCGTCCTCCTCCTCGTCCTCCTCCTTGTCCTCCTCCTCCTCCTCGCCCTCCTCCTCGTCCTCCTCCTCGTCCTCCTCCTCCTCGTCCTCCTCCTCGTCCTCCTCCTCGTCCCCCTCCTCGTCCTCCTCGTCCTCTCGCATCGGGACGCTCCGTCTCTTTATGCATCGATTTCCGATAACTTCTTTTAATTGAATGCCAAAGTTCTTTCCCTGTTCCTTTCGGAACACTGCAAGATTTTTTTTCCTCCCGCACGAGAAAGTTTCCTTCGTGTTCCCAACTTTTATTCCCCGCCCGCTCACCATTTTGCATTTTGGGTCTTTCGGCGAGCATATGGATGCGAAACGTGGATGCCCTGTTTTTTTTTTTCCTGCAGCAGGTGATTTTAGACGTCCAGAAGAGGCACGCAAACTAGATATAGATGGGGGGCTTCTCGGTAAAAAAAAAAATAGAAAGTTCTTTGCTGTGCTGAAGTGGTTAACGAGCGTATGGCTCGAAGGCGTGAACGCAATTAGCCGTTCGTCATTGAAGGGTGCCACCGGTACGAAAGGTGCTGGTTGAGACAGCCTGTAGCCCCTTCAACACAGAAAGCAGTGAGAATGAAGTATTACAAACCGGTACGTAAGATTACTTTGTTTATTCTCCATTAATGAATGTATGGATGCGAGACGTGGAGGGAGGAAGTGTGCATTCTGTCTCCCTCGGTAATGGGCTGAGAGGTGGGGGAGCGTGGACTAACCACTTTAGCCTGTAAATACCGGCTGATTAGCATAATCAGAATAACCTTTTGGCCGAGGTAATTATGACCGTGTTGGCGGTGACGTCATCGTTATTCTTGGAAGGGATTGCGTCGGGTGTGGAAAACGAGCTCCCGTCAGGGATTACAGAAATGAAGGATCACGTCACCTTGAACCCCAGGAATCGGAACCTTTGTGTTGTTATGCTTCGAAACTGGTTTAGGCACGTGTTTCTGTCGAGTTCTGGTAGGCGTGAGGTGGGTTTGTTCGGGGGGGGGGGCGAACAGAACTGCAAGGTATTAGCCAGAGAAAAAGCTCTGGAATATGTCAAGAAGGTAAGAGTGGTCGAAAGGGCAATACAAAGAGAACCTCTGGTTCCCAGGGACTCTTCTTTAACAGAGTGAAATCTTCTGACGTTAGCCAAAGTAAAACCCTCAAGTGGCTTCATGGGATTGAAGGGATTATTGACCAGGATTATTTCAAGGATTATTGACAATATCATTGACTGCCCCTAACACCCAGAACTCCCCTTAGAGCTGAATAAAAATCACTTTGCTTAACCGGAAGATATTTCCAGAAGGTGACAAATTACAGGGATTAAATAGGTGAATTGTGAAGGTGAGCATGTATATAGGTAGGGTTGCTGCATGATAGTGGTGGACGTGTTTACGTGGATGTGATGAATGGGTGTTGGTGCAATGAGAGAGAAGTGGAGAGGAAGGTGGAGGGTAAAGACAGCGAGGGTGAAGGTGGAAGTGGAGGTGGAGGAGGAGGTGGAGGTGTAAGTGAGGAAGCCCGTTTCCCAGGTTAAGGCAATGGAAGAGGCCCGTCCGCTTGCTCGACACCTAGCAAAGGTCACCTACGGAACAACGAGAAGAAGGGCCTGCTAACCCCTATCCCTATCCTAACCTACCTCACCCCAACCCTATCCCACCCCATCCCACCCCATCTTTCCTCTCACACCCTACCCAACCCCACCTCACCCCATCTCACTTCACCCATCCTACCTCACCACAACCCCCTTCCTACTCCACCTCACTTAACCTCATTCCCATCCTGCCCCACCTTATCCTACCCCACCTCACCTCGTCGCTAACCTAACTTACCCTGTCTCACCTTGTTCCCATCCTACCCCACCTCACCTCACCTCACCACCACTCTACCCCACCCCACTTCACTTTGCCCACACCACACCACACCCTACTCCACCACTCCGCATTGTTTCATTTACTTAGTTTTTATTGTACTTATCTATTTCTTCATCCGGCCTCCTTGTGGGACGAACAGGCTTTTGTTTGCGTGTTCTCTATTGTAAGCCTTAATGCAGTGGATGAGGTCGAGGAAAAAGGGGAGGAGGAGGAGGAGGACTGAAAACTGGATCCAGGGCCTGAGGGAGGAAAGGGAAGGAAAGAGGGGGGGATTAAGGGCTGAATTCGATAATGTAATCACAAGTCAGGGCAGGGCAGGACAGGGCGGAGGCTGTTCCTGCTGCCTCCGCCAGCAAGGAGGAGGCAGCAGGACGAGGACAGGAAAGGGGAGGGGATGAACCCGTCCAACCCAGTTACGCCCTCTGTGGATTTCATTCTTGAAGGAGGTCACGATCGGACGAGACCTCCTACCTCTTTTCAGGCACGAGTCCCTCGCCCCCTCAGCTATATGAAGTCGCCTGTCTTCGGACGGGATAAAACCAGTAAAGAACGTAACCGTAATGAAGGTATTAAACGAGGTGGGTGGAGCGGTGGGGCAGTGGTGGATCTGTATGGGTGCGCGGAAGGTAAGGAAATTGGAAAAGAGGAAGGGGAGGAGGAGAACGATGAAGAAAATTTGGAGCTCCTGAGCGTCGGAAAGTCTGGAAGACTGACGGGGGCTTCTGAAGAGAGGGCCTAGGACTAGTTTTAAGATTTAAGCTCTTAAAGTAGGTAGCACACGAAGTGAAAGGTGGCACGGAAAGTGTGGCACGCGAAGTAGGTGGTATGCTAAGTAGAAGATACTGGAAGAGGAGGATGGCACTTGGAAGATGGTACCTGAAATAGACAACACCCATATTGGACGTTGTCACCCAAAGTAGAAAGTAGTTCTTTAGATATATGACACTTTGAGTTGAGGGTGCCAATTTTAAGTAGAGGATGGCAGCTTACATGCAGTGGGACATTCTTAAGTGGTAGCACTGTAAAATGTGGAGTAATGTTTTTGTGGAAGGTGGCTCTTGTCTTGAAAGTAAAAGTGTATGAAGTCGATCTAACCCCATTTGTTTCTGAAGAGACACAAGAGAACAGATGAAAATTGTTTGGGGGTTCGCCAAAATAAAAATTTTAGCATCCCTCTGTACGGAAAGACTTGATATGCTGGATCGAGTTGAGGTGATGGTGAACGTGCCGAGCGTATGGAAGTGGTCGTGGGGTGGTTTATCTGAAGAAAGGAGATCAAGCTGAAGCTGTTCTTGTGAAGAATAAACACAAATTTGAGGTGGCTCCTCTGAAAGAGGACCAAATTGAGGCGACTCTTCAGAAAGGCGAGTTGAGGTGGTCATTCTAAAGAAGGGAGAGCAAGATAGTGGGTTCTGAATATGGGAGAGCAGGTTTAGGGAGCTTCTGTGAAAGGGAAGGGCAAATCGGGGTGACTCTTTTGATGAAGGGAGGGCAAGTGGAGGTAGCTTTTCTGATGTAAAAAGGAAGTTGAGGTGGTTTATCAAGTTACTGGCACAGCCAGTTTGTCTTTCCGTTCCACAGTGCCAGGCACCATGGCACTTCCTCCTCCCTGGCATTGTAGGGAAGTCTTTTTCTTTTCGATTTGACCCAAATTTATGTGCTCTAACGACAGAGACCATCTATATTTCAACACGATTATACACTCATCAAGCTTTCCAACACCCGTCTAGATTTGAAGATCATGAAAACGTGACAAAAACTAAGATTAGAGAGACGAGTTTTATCATATCAAAAAAATAGAATTGTTTATCCACTTTTATGAAACACAGGTGTAACAATAGTAACAAATCCCTCTATCCCAAAGAACTCGATTAGATAACTCGACCCGATTCCAGGTAACGTCCCCTAATTCAAGAACCATTACTCTAGGGAAACTAAGCAAGAACCTTTCCCTGTTCTCCTGCCGGAGGTGGAGGTGAAGGCAGAGGGGCTGCTGCTGCTGCTGCTGGGGACGTGATGGGTGGGAGAAGTGTTACCACCCGGATCAAGCGGGACTTTGAAGATCAGCGGCTAACCTTCTGCAGGATTCCGGCGGCGGCGGCGGCGGCGGAAGGTGCCACTGCTCCTGTTGGCATTTGAGGGTCGCCCGCAACCTCGAGGACCTTCAAACTGATGGGCAGTGGCGCGACGGCTCCACCCTCTCTCCTCCATCTCTTCCGTCTCCTCCATACACTCGCTCCTCTCCTCTTTATTTTCCTCCTCTGTCCCCCTACCACCTCCTCATTTTCCCTCTACTCCTAATCCTACTCCTCCCCTTCATCTTCCTCTTCTTCCTCCTTCTCTTCGTCCTTTTCGTCCTCCTCTTCCTCCTCCTCTTCAGGCTCTTCCTCCTCCTCCTCCTCTTCCTCCTTCTCTTCGTACTTTTCGTCCTCTTCGGACTCTTCGGACTCTTCCTCCTCCTCCTTTCCTCTTCCTCCTCCTCCTTTCCTCTTCCTTTCCTCCTCCTTTCCTCTTCCTTCCCTCTTCCTTTCCTCTTCCTTCCCTCCTCCTTTCCAACTCCTTTCCTCCTCCTTTCCTCCTACTCCTTCTCATCATCATCATCATCATCATCACTATCACCACTATCATCACCATCATCGCCATCATCATCGTCATCATTATCATCATCATCATCACCACTATCACCACTATCATCATCATTATCATCATCGCCATCATCATCGTCATCATTACCATCATCGTTGTCATCATCGTTATCATCATCATCATCATCACCATCACCACCATCACCATCACCATCATCACCAACATCACCAACATCAACAACATCATCATCATCATCATCATCATCATCATCACCATCACCGCCGCCGCCATCACCACCACCACCACCACCACCACCACCACCACCACCACCACCACCATACTCAGGGTCTTCCCCTCAGCTCTTGTCTCGTGGTCAGCCTTCACAAGACTGTTCTTGTCCTTCTTGCGGATCCTGCAAGCGAGGGTTGTCATTAGCCCCATATATCATGAGGGCTGCGGGGTGGGGTGGGGGTGGGGCTTGCCAAAGAGCAACAGTGCTACCAGTGCCACGGTCACTACAGCAGTGCCGCCACCCGTGTTATTATGAGTGCCACAATTTTTAGCAGCACTAGTGCTACTATCAGAACTACCGCTACCACTACTTCCTTTCCCCTCCTCCTCCTCCTCTCTTCATATTGCCATCAACCCCTTCTCTCTTTCATCAACCCCACGTCCCCCCTCCACTAATCTTTCGTCAAACCTCCATCAACCCCTCCACCTATCTACTTCTCCCTTCCACCTACCCTCTTCTCCCATCTTCTCTCTTCTTGCCTCTACCTACCCTCATCTTCCTGTCACCTATTCTCGTTTCTTCTCCTTTTCTCCTCCCTTTCCCACCCATCCCCCAATCCCTCCCTTCCCCTCCTTCCCCCATAGCCTACTTCCCCTCCCCCTCCTCTCAATTCCCCTCCCCCTCCCTTCCCCTCCCCCTCAATTCCCCTCCCCCTCCCCTCACTTCCCTTCCCCTCCCTTCCCCTCCCCCTCCTCTCAATTCCCCTCCCCCTCCCTTCCCCTCCCCTCCTCTCAATTCCCCTCCCCCTCCCCTCACTTCCCTTCCCCTCACTTCCCCTCCCCTCACTTCCCCTCCCCTCACTTCCCTTCCCCTCACTTCCCCTCCCCTCACTTCCCCTCTCCTCACTTCCCCTCTCCTCACTTCCCCTCTCCTCACTTCCCCTCTCCTCACTTCCCCACCCCTCACTTCCCCTCCCCTCACTTCCCCTCCCCTCACTTCCCCTCCCCTCACTTCCCCTCCCCTCACTCCCCCTCCCCTCACTTCCCCTCCCCTCACTTCCCCTCCCCTCACTCCCCCTCCCCTCACTCCCCCTCCCCTCACTTCCCCTCCCCTCACTTCCCCTCCCCTCACTTCCCCTCCCCTCACTTCCCCTCCCCTCACTTCCCCTCCATTCCACTCCTATCCTATCCCCTCCTATCCCCTCTCCTCCTCTCTCCATCCCACCCCATACCTCCCCTCCGCATACCTGCCCCTGCATACCATACCTACTATCCCCATCCCTCCCCTGCCCACCATCGCCTCCCCAACCCTCCCCTCCCCATACCTCCCCTCTCCATAGCTCCTCTCCTCATAGGTCTCCTCTTTCCTCTCCTCTCACCTCTCCTCAACACTCCTCCCCTTAACTCCCCTACCTTCGCCTCCCCTCTCCCTTCTGTTCCTGTCCCCTGCCTCACCCCGCCCCCTTACCTCCCATTCTTCTTGCACCAAACCCCCTTTCCTCCGTCCTTTCCTTCCAGCCCCTCCCTCCCCTTCCAACTTCTCCCTGCCCTTCTAAACCCTTCCGCTCATTTCCATTTTATCCCTCCCCTTCCGACCTTTCCCTCCCCTTCCTACCTCTTTTTTCCCTTTCCAACTGCTCCCTCCCCTTCCTACCCCTCTACCAGCCCCTCCAGCCACCCCACCTCTCTCCTTCCCCCTGTAACAGCCAGAATAAAAGAAAAATTGTCCCCCGGCACGGAAGGAGAAATTCAAGATGGCTTATAACGCTGTGGTGCCATGTATATGAGTAGACGACTAGAGGAAGGGGATAAGTATCCACCGGAACATGAGGGTTTGGGTACAATGTGTGTAGTGCCACGTCGGCTTGGGTGTAGTACCGTGTGTAGAGTTGCTGCTTTTGGCCCCTGGCGCTTACTCTTAGTAACTTGGCACTTGGCACCAGGCACTTCTGGTTGAGGTGCATATGACACTTGGCATCATTCGACTCCTTGTGGTGTCGGGTTCAGTCACCCAACCTCTTACAAAAAAAAAAAAAAAAAAATGAACTGGGGACCTGTTGGTAACATTTCGTTGATGGGTTGATTTGAATATGCTGTGCACAACATGGACTCGATTTTGAATGTAACAGTTACCGGTGATTTCTGTTCGCCAATGAAGCCCGAGCACACCGCAGCTCGCCACCCGATGGGCCTGGCGTGAGAGTTCGCCCTCACCTGCCCGAAAGAGGCAGTGCCCAGTTAGTCGTGAAGTGCCTTGACTAGCACCCCATCGCCGCGGGTGCAACAGTCAGACGGCGTGTTACACTGGCTTGAGAAGAGGGAGGGGGGGTCGTGAAAACAGGAAATGAACAGGTAATAGCAGGTAATGGAAGTGCGAGGCGCCAGTAATTGAGTATTGATCGTTGCGTCTTCCCTAGAGCGAGTGATGCCGAAGGAATCCTAATACCGGCCCTCTTACAGCGCCCAGGGGACCTTTTAGGAGGTTTTGGTGGTGGTAGTGGTGGTGGTGGTGGTGGTGATGGAGGTGTTGATAAAATGGTTAAACGTTAAAAAGAACAAAATACCGTGTGCGACAAAATCGTCACGGGCTGTTTTTAGGGCTAAGTGTTCGTGTGTATGCGCATGCGTGTACGTAGGCCAGTTCGTGTATGTATATTTGTATGAGATTGAGTGCGTGTGTTCGTGTGTATATTGCATACGTGTGTGTGTGTGTGTGTGTGTGTGTGTGTGTGGAGCCTGTGCATGCTCACGGAATGTTTACATGCATGTAAGTATTTATATCCCTTGTGTTAAACGATTGAATATAGGTCTTACATTTGAGTGCAGTGAACATATCGAATCCAAAAGCTTCAGGCGACTTTTACCTGTCCTTGGAAGTCTTTAACACATGTAGCAAAGAAGGTGATGACTTCAAGTTAAGCGCCTCTTGGTGCGAGCTCCCTTTTCATGTAAGGGTGCATGAAAACACCAGCGAGGCGGTGTGTAACTGATATAAAAAAAATGTGAATATAATGTGCATTTTAGTACTTTAGAGGTAGCTGGACATGTATCACTCGTTGCGGTGACATCTTTAACTGATTTGACTTTAGCTAATACTGAATAACACTGAGCCTCAATCGATCGAGATCCCATTATGTCTCGAATCTGCTCCTCAACTGAGTAGAAATCGCAGGTCATTAGTAAGAAGAAATCTGTTAAAGGGGCTCCGCGTTGGCGGCAACCCGACGGCTTCGCGTGTTGATGGAGCATAATAGTATTACTGCGAGATTAATGCCGGGGTCACCAGAGGAATGCCCACATTTGTCATAGAGTATGCTCACACACACACGCGGGCGCGCGCGCAAGCCTATAGGCGTAAATACGTAGGCGTAAACACACACACCCTGCGAACATTGCTCCTTTCCCGTATGCTGCATTTAGGTAAATACAATTATGTACGTATATACAGACTCTGTCACCGAGCGAAACACACATGTTCTGCTTGAAGGAAGCAACTAAAATAAAAGAAAACTCTATCGTGGGACTTTAATCATATATATATATATATAGATATATATATATATATATATATATATATATATATATATATATATATATATATTGTGTGTGTGTGTGTGTGTGTGTGTGTGTAATTCTTGTACAACACTAGGTCCCAGTGAACAGATATACATTTTTATCAACCACAATACACTTAATTCTAAGCCATCATATGTATATATATATATATATATATATATATATATATATATATATATATATATATATATATATATATATATATATATATATATATATATATATATATAATTCTTGTACAACACTGAATGGGTTCCAGTGAACAGATGTACATTTTAATCAACCACAATATACTTCAAAAGTGTCCAGAGAGGGAATGGAAACGATGAGGAGGAGGAGGAGGAGGGGGAGGACGAGGAGGAGGAGGGTGGTGGTGGTGGTTGTGGTGGTAGGAAGTGCGAAACGAAGTAGTAAATGCGAAAATCTAACCCAGTCCCGGTTCCAGTAGTGGTGCCTGTAAGGTCTGAAGGCACATAAATGGCGGAAACGATTGGCGGGAGGAGGGGCGGGGAGGGCAGATACAGACAACAACAATGAATTTAAAACTGTGACCAGTGAGAGCACAGAGGCAGGACCTCGCGAGCATAGGTGTCATCCCGTATATTACACTTAGGTAAATATACGTCTTCCTGTTCCTTTGTTCTCCCCTTTGTCCATTGTTTACGTTTTTGTTCCGCTTCTAGTTCGGTTCAGGGTTGTTTATGGTTTCGAGTACCGAGCGTACATCTTTGACAGCATATAATGTGGGTATAAAGGGATGATGTGTCACAACTGATTGCCGCCTGGAGTAAGTCTCTCTCTGTCTCTCTCTCTCTGTCTCTCTCTCTCCTTTCTCTCTCTCTCCTTTCTCTCTCTCCTCTCTCTCTCTCCTCTCTCTCTCTCTCCTCTCTCTCTCTCCTCTCTCTCCTCTCTCTCTCCTCTCTCCTCTCTCTCTCTCTCTCTCTCTCTCTCTCTCTCTCTCTCTCTCTCTCCTCTCTCTCTCTCTCTCTCTCTCTCTCTCTCTCTCTCTCTCTCTCTCTCTCTCTCTCTCTCTCTCTCTCTCTCTCTCTCTCTCTCTCTCTCTCTCTCTCTCTCTCTCTCTCTCTCGACTCTGACTCTGACTCTGACTCTGACTCTTTCGGTCCCCTTGCCACAAGACATGACAAGAAACCATTTCTGAAGAGTGCTGTTGTTTGGGCTCTTGACACACATGAAAAGGAGGACCAAGAGTGATCCCAAATCTTGACAGGAGTAAGTGACTCGAGGGTCAAACTCCTTTGGGTACCAATTAGTGATTTTAGTATTTTTGTGGTTACCTTAAGGCTATTTCATTCGTCTCCGTGGCATCTTCCCCTCCCCCCTCGTTGGCGAAGGGGGTCATTCACCTTTAGGGAGAGTGACCTGCACTGGGCCGACCGCAAGTCTTTAGTGAATACTGATTTCAAGTTTCACTTCACTTGAAGTTGTCTACATTCTGGGGGACGGCTTGCGCACCTCAGAGGCTCCAGGTTGTCTCGCTACCCAAGACTCCTTGTCGGAGGGGTGTGAGGTGGAGATTCTTCTTCGGTCACAATTCGAGTAGTATCCTACCACCGAGGCTCATGATAAACAGGAAAATGCATCGTTGGAGCTGTATGTATGTATTGTGTGTGTGTGTGTGTGTGTGTGTGTGTGTGTGTGTGTACACGTGTGCGTTTGCGTGTGCGTATGAGCTGGCGGATCTGATGGCACCGGATGACGCCGAAGGAGGCGGAGGCGGATCTGCGCTTCGAGATGGCGGCGACGGTCGACGACGGCGACGAGTGGACTTGACAATGTGGCTCTCACAAAAATCGCGTTTCCCAGTTCTCTCTATTTTGTATTGTGCATTGTCCACGAGGGTATTGTTTGTGCGTTTACCTTTTTGTGTTTGTGTGTGCGTGTGTGTGTGTGTGTGTTTGTGTGCATGCGTGTATTCGTGCGTGCGTGCATGTGTATCCATGCGAGTGCGTATGTCCTGTATGTATGGATGCGTGTGTGTACTCGCTTGCGCCTGGCTGAGTGTGTTTCCATGTTTGTGGTACAATTTTTCCTGCAAGTGAATATGATGGAAGAACCAGCAAGTATGAATGAAGTGGCCTGGAAGCTGCATAGGTCGGAGAAAGCGGGGGAAGGGGGGGGGGGAAGCGGAGTGTGCGGACCGAGTCATTTATGCGGACAAACAAAGGAGTGTAGCTGTTAATTAATTTTCATCATATAACATGTGACCTGCATGTGTAAGGAAATAGAAGGAAGGGTAGTGAATGGTGGGATGAGGAAACAAAGAAGGTTGTAGAAGAGAAGAAGCGAGCTTTCACAGATTGGTTACAATATAGGATGAGGGAGTCATATGAGAGGTACAAAGAAAAGAGAAGAGAAGTAAAGCACAAGGTAAAGGAGGCAAAGAGGAGAGCAGATGTAATAAAAAGATGTTTTGGAAAGAAATTCAGAGAGGAAGAGGAAGCGAATCAAGTAGAGAAGAAAAGGTAAAAGGTGCAGATGGAGAGTTGATAATGAAAGAGAAGGCAGTAAGGGGAAGATGGGCAGAGTATTTTAGGGAGTTGCTAAATGTGAAGGAGGATAGGGAGGGAAAGATAGTTGCAGTGGGGAGTACTAAGAAAACGACCGTGATGAGTGAGGAAAATGGAAAAGAAATAAGGAAGGATGAAGTGAAGGCAGTTGTTAAGATTATGAAAGCAGGTAAGGCACCTGGTCTGGATGGATGCCATGCAGAATGTCTAAAAAAGAATGAGGTACAGTGATGGTGGACTGGCTGGTGAGGTTATTCAATGTTGGAGAGAGGGCAGAGTGCCGGAGGACTGGAGGAGTGCCTGTATAGTTCCACTTTACAAGGGAAAAGGGGACAAGTGTGAGTAGTAGTTTCAGAGGGATTAGCTTGTTAAGTGTAGTTGGGAAGGCTTATAGGAGGATCTTGATTGAGAGGATTAGGAGAGGAACAGAGGAAGTAATTGGCGAGGAACAGTGTGGATTTGACAGGTAGAGGATGCATAGATCTGATTTTTGTGGTAAGAGAGATATGTGAGAAAGCTATAGGAAAAGGTAAGGGTGTAAGAGTATTGGGATGGTTTGGACACATGGAAAGAATGAGTGAAGAAAGACTAGTGAAAGAGGTATGGAAGGCAGATGTGGAGGTGGTGAACATGAGGGGGCGATCTAGGATGAGATGGATGGATGGGGTGAAAGGGGCTTTGGGGAAGAGGGGAATGTCGGTTGAGGAAGGACGGGAGAGGACAGAAGACGGGTGAATGGAGAATGTTTGTATATGGATGGTGTTGTGATGCATGAGGTGGAAGGGGTGAGGTATGTGTGAGAAAAATCTGACGCAGCCCGAAGGGATTTCTCCCCGTCTTCTCCTTTTCTGCTTGAGAGGACGGAGAGGGGGGGTCACCGATTTAATGAAGCGGCCTTGCTGTGGATGTGTCGTGTCTTGCGGCAGTGCCTCTGACCCAGGGCAGTGGACAAGATACAAGGATGACCCGTCATCCAGGAGGTGCCAAGATAAGAGGGAGGCTAGAGGGTGGAGGGGAGTGCAGTGCATTAGGAATGGACTGGGTGGGAATGGTCTTTATGCCTTTTTTCTTTTTGGCTACCTCCCTTGTAAAGGGAAAAAAGCCTTTGGTATGTATGTATGTATATATTTCATTATTTTATTCTACCGTTAACTTGATTTATTTATTTTATTTAGTTTTTGTTGTATTTCACTACTGCATCTGACCTCGTTATAATAGACAGGAGAATTTCCTGTATCTTTTTATCGAATGTGACCTGCATGTGTAAGGAGATGCGAGATCCACCCGACATTACAATTAGCGTGTCTGACCAGCAGCCTCCACACAGCGTCGACTCGCCTACCTTAATGATGTGCACTTGCTGCCTTGTTTATTTATCCGTTTGCGGTGTTGGAATATTCAGTACCCTTTACCAGAATTCGTGCACTCCATACGGATGACCTGTTTGTCGCAGTAAATAATGTACAGTTCTTTATAGTTTTATTAGTTGGCTTGTCTAATGCCTGTACAAATTTACGTGCATGTATAATGCATGTCTGTGTGATTATATATCACATATATATATATATATATATATATATATATATATATATATATATATATATATATATATATATATACAGTATATATATAATAAGAATTCTTGTTGGTGAAGAAATGTAATGTATTGCTGTCAGACTGGTCTTGAATGAAAGGCCACAGGTCAGTTTACTCCCCGAGTGGATGACATTCCTTCTTATTACGTAAATATATACCCCGTCTTGAGTCCTGTGACACTCCGGACCACCTGGACAACGGGAATTCTTGGCGTCTTTACAGAAATATCTATGGCGTCTTTTTAGAAATATCTCTGGCGTCAGCCGTATGGTGCCATGGCGTAGGGAAACTGAAAAGTCTTGAGTAAACAAACTATTCCCGCGCAGGGAGGCGGTGCTTATGACTGTGACGTCATAACGGCCTGTCCGATGTCATGTCCGCTCTGTCGACATTTCAAAAGTTGACAAGTTTTGTATACTTAGACTTCTGGGAAAATAAACATAATGGAAAGGAAGCTATATTTTAAGAAAACTGTCAGTTGTATTGCATGATACCGGAACTCAGAGGGGCAAGAAATATGTTAGTATGAAGAAATTATTTTGTAAAATAAAATAAATGCAAAGTGATTCTGTTCAAGGTTGTTCGTAGGTGTAGTGTACGTCAAATATCGTGATTCATATATTCCATGTGTAGTTATTTTACGATGTTGGACACAAATATTACTGTTACGCCATGGCAGAGGTCGTTTCCTTCACTAATAAAAACTACAATACAAACATTAACTTGTATCTATACGAAATATGGTGGCATTTTGCAACCAGTCAGACATATCAACCGTTCGTCTGTATTGTAAATTTCTAGTTGGAGAAAGTAATACATTTACTCAGGTGACAAATGTATGTTTGCAAGGAGGTTTGGTAAACTATTTTCAAACATATCAAACTTTGCAATATCTTATTTAACGTATTCTTATATCTTTTAAATAGTCGACTGAAAGGACTTTTTTTTTTCGTCCACGAACCACATAATGTCGTGATCAACACGTAAAAAGTAGCAGCTAAGGAAAATTTCTCAAAAGTGAAATTTTGCGAAACGTTCTGAATGCAAGCAATAGATTGCTACAATTGAAGTAAGTTAACGACCTTGTGGGAGGAGCAAGGAATGGTTACGATCCCAATTGCAGTTTTGGGGGAAAATTACGTTACATCCGAGTTGGGGTGGGAATTAGGGGAAAGTCGTAAAGTTCACGTTATGAACACGACTCAAAAAGCTCGTTTATTGAGCAACTATGGAGCGAAAGCCTGGGAATTTCAATTTCCTCAGAATGAACGTGAAATGTGTTTTTACGGAAAGTAGTCGGAGGAAATCGACCCTGTCATTGTGGTTGTAGAGGACTTTGTACAGTAGAATGTATACAACTGAAAGAAACCGGAGCATGCCGACAGGAGACCTTTTGGTCCATATGTAGGTCGGATGCGAGAAAAGAAATCATAATGATAAATTAATAAATAAAAACTATAATAATGGAAATAAATAAAATGCATAAATGCATAGGTATAGTTAAATACCTATGCATTTTTGTGAATCACACTCACAAACACGGACACAACACACACAAAGCGCACGCAGTGCACAAAAGCACAGTTGTAACAGCTGTATGTTCATGCGCACAGAAGCTGCATTCTTGCATTACAATCGCCAGCTGACCCAGCTGTCGTCATCCATCCTGTATCAGCAGCACAGCTCAGCGCATGTGCTGACGTAGGAGGAGGATGCTGATTTCTGGTCTTGATCAGCAGTGAGGGGTTTGAGTGATGCAGCAGCACGTGTTTTGCCGCACCTTGGTTCATTCTAACCCCGTTGTGCACCGACGAAGGCTATTCAGTTAGTTACAAGGCAAGACGCGTTAGTTAGAATAAAGGCGCAAGATTTCTTTGTATCCAATTCGAGAATTTATCACATTTTAGGCAACCGGTAAATTATTTCCTCCCTCCTCCTCCTCCTCCTCCTCTTCCTCCTCCTCTTCCTCCTCCTCTTCCTCCTCCTCTTCCTCCTTATCTTCTTCCTCTTCCTCTCCTACAAAGGATTACAAAGGAGGGGCATTCCGACAGGAGACATTGTCCATAACTAGGTCGGATGTGAGTTTTTTTTTTATAAATAAACAAAAAAATATATAATAATATAAATAATAAGATAAGTAAAGTCAAATAATAAAGAAACGGGTAAATAGTAAATAATAATAAGTGGGCAGATAGATATTAGTAAATGATAAGCAAATGATAATAAACAGACTAATAACAAACAAATAATATAAATGGCAGGCTTTACAGCATCTTGCTTAGGTGTTTATCTAAACGAATCTTAAAGCTTCAAACTGAACTACATTGCACTGCCTCTGCAGGAAGTTTATTCCATTCATTAACTACACGGTTGGCGAGTTTGTTTCTATCCACTTCCAAATTAAATAGATTTCCTGATATTTAAGACCATTGTTTCTTGTCTGATTCTCCTCCTCCTTCCTCTTTTCCTCATTCTCTCCTCCTCCACTCCTCTTCCTCTCCTCTTCCTCTCCTCTTCCTCTCCTCTTTCTCTTCCTCTCCTGTACCTCCTCTTTCTCCTCCTCTCCTCTTCCTCCTCTTCCTCCTCGTCCTCCTCTTCCTCCTCCTCTCCTCTTCTTCCTCCTCTTCCTCCTCGTCCTCCTCTTCCTCCTCGTCCTCCTCTTCCTCCTCGTCCTCCTCCTCCTCAGCTGGTGACAGAAACTGACCCACACTAATACAACATCAGAGCCCGAGAGCCCTTCCTAGCCACTGTGGGGCTGTGGGTGTACAGTCTCACGAAATCGAGGTAACAATTATATTAATGAAGGAGAGAGAGATAGATAGATAGAGAGAGAGAGAGAGAGAGAGAGAGAGAGAGAGACCGTCGGTTTTAGAGAGAGAGAGAGAGAGAGAGAGAGAGAGAGAGAGAGAGAGAGAGAGAGAGAGCCGTCGGTTTTAGAGCCGGAGCCGGTCGTGAAACGGGTGAGAGCTAATCCATCGGGGAGGGTGGGGTGTGTGGATCCTAATACCCAGACCAGGGCAGCGTTGTGTGTCGTCAGTCTCTGGATAATTTTTCATTCCAATTTGTCTGGTTCCAGGCTTAGCGGGAGGAGGAGGAGGAGGAGGAGGAGGAGGCGGAAAAGGGGGGTAAGGGGACGGAGGTGGTAGTCGAGAATGGGATGAGGTAAGAGGTGGAGGAGGAGGAAGAGGAGGAGGAAGAGGAGGAGGAGGAGTTAGGGCGGGGCCCGGGGAGGTGGAGGTTGGGAGAGAGTTTCAACCCTTGAAAAAGAGGCCTGCCGACAGGACCACTTTGTAGTCCACGAGACCAAATTGACAATAGTTGTAGGAATTGGTTGAAAGGTATTTGTAGCGTATCGCTTACGTGCTTCATCTAATTCCATTCGTTGACAACGCGATGCGAGAAGTCGCTTTACCTGCTTCTCGGATGGCAGTGACAATAGAAAGTCGATATATATATATTTTTTTCAAATATTCATTTGATTTAGTATCATAAACATTTGCATGTGCGTGTAAAATTGAATAATGTATGTGCATGCATACTGTATATATATATATATATATATATATATAATAATATATATATAATATATATATATATATATGTGTGTGTGTGTATATATATATATATATGTGTGTGTGTGTGTGTATACATATATATATATATATATATATATATATAATACAGTATATATGAATAATTACAAACAGATGCATTGGTTGGTGAAGTTTTCGAGTTCTCTTGGATTGGACAGGAAGAACTTTTTTTTTTTCTCTGCCAGTCGAACTTGTCATGAAATGCAGCTCTCCTCTCACTGAAGAAAACCGGAAAAGGCGGCATGCCTGAGCGACATTGGCAAAAAATATTAAGGTTGAAAATATCTTGACTGAAACAAAATACTGGAGTAGCCTCCTCATTTGTCCACAGATTCCTAATTTTGTCACGGAACTAGTCTTCACAGATCGTAACTTTCTAAGTGACGCCTGGCTTGTTCCTAAATACAAGTATATATAGTTCTCTCAATTTGAAATATCTAAAAATATTGTATATCCAGTATTCGATACGAAAATTCCTTTAGAAAATATATGAGAATGTGAAAAAGAAGAAAAAAAAAATGTTGGTACATTTTTTTCAGAATACTGGATATTTTCTAATTGGTAAAAATAAAAAGTGCGTAAATATTCTTCATATTTGGTGAAAATGTCGAAGTCGATGTGATGCCAAGCATATCTAAGACGTTGTACATTTTCGAGGGCCCGGCAAAGCGATATGACGTCATTGTCTCCTCCCTCCCTGCGCGTGAACTCTTTATACTTTGATTCCTTCCTTCCCCATCAACCACAAAGTCGATTCGCCAGCCTACCTACCAGCCTGTCAGCCTGCCAGCCTGCCAATGTTCTTTGTATCATGTTCCTTAGCCGCTCCCCAAACCGGTTGATTTTGAAACGAAGTGAAGAAATTCTAAGGATTTTTTTTTGTAGATTCTGTCGCTGAAGCTCGTTCGTTGCCTTGGTCACGCCCAAAGTGCGTCGATACCTCAGTCACTCTCCGAATTAGCCGAGATGAAAGCAGCCTTTTCATGCAGTGACCTATTTTGTTTGCACATATTTCTTTCGAGGTGGCACCCGGCAATTTTATTCAGTCCCTCTCCCTTTCCTTTTACCCCTCTCTCTTTTTTCCTTTCCCTCTCTCTTCCTCTTTCCTTCTCCCTATCCCCGTCTGTCCTTGTTTCTGTCCCTGTATGTGGTTGAGAATGACGAGTGTTTCTCGGTTGTCTTGCAACGGGCAGAGAGAGAGAGGGAGAGGGGGAGGGAGAGGGAGAGGAACGGAGGGAGGGAGGGAGAGGGAGAGATGTGCTGTCCTCGGGATGTTGTCCCTCAGTCGGAACGTTTTTGTCATCGCAGTGGCCGTGCGGCCTATACGAGTGTATATATATATATAATGTTAGATTTCTTATCGTTACATTGTTTGGCTTGCAGCTGACACTGAATTGCATCCTAATACAGTTATTTTCTATTTTCTTTTATTTTCTTATTTTTTCTTTTCCAGTCAGTGGAACTGGTCAGAAACCACTTTTTTTTTTTTTTCTTCGAAGGATTGTCATTAACAAAGGTATTCAGTTTCGCGTCGACTTGGCCGTGGTGATCGTGCGCAGGAGTCGTTTTCCTTTGGTCGAAGAACCCGCCCTGTTCGGTCGCGTTACGAGACGAATCCAACGTTGCAGGGCTGAGGCGAAATGTATGCACGGCTCGTCTAACCCTTTCGCTCCCGGCTGGGTGTGTGTGTGTGTGGGGGGGGGTATGGGGGGAAGGGGAAGGGGTGTAGTGACACGGAGATGAATCAGATATCCTGGGGACAGAAAGAATGAAAGTAAAAGTGTCCCCCGGCAGGTGTCAAGTCAGAGATGTAACGCGAACAAAGGAAATGAAGAAAAAATGACAAAAGATTTCTTTCTCCTTCAAGCGTCGTCGCCTTGCACCTGCATTAGTAAATGTACATGCATGCATGCGTGCATGTGAGTATGAGTGTATTTTTCCCTTTCCTCTTGGCCTCGTACACAGTTCCCAGATGTGACAATGTTCAGTCCGCAACAATCATTCACAAGAATACCCTACTCTTAGAACATCCGATTTAATGATTTTATCTCGCGCTTTTTTTCTTATAACAGTAAATGCAAATTTTCGTGAGCATGTATGCAAGCTTGCATACAAACGCACGCACACACACACACACACACACACACACACACACACACACACACACACACACACACACACACATATATGAGAGAGAGGGAGATAGAGACAGAGAGAGACTGAGACAAAGAGAGACTGAGAAGGGAGGGGATAGATAGGTAAATAGTATAGATAGATAGACAAATAGATAAACTATTAGACTCTTGCAGCTAACGGCTGTTGTAAGGCCGACACTCTTGTCTCTGAGGCGTAGGCCTAGCCGCCGCCCGCCCGCCGTGCTGTCGAACCACAGATTGACCCACAGCTGCTTGGTCACCATTTGAAGTATATACTGTGCACCAAAAAAGCATCAGGCATAGTATCGGAGCTGTTGCCTACCCCCCCCCCCTCTCTCTCTCTCTCTCTCTCTCTCTCTCCCTCTCCCTCTCCCTCTCCCTCTCCCTCTCCCTCTCCCTCTCCCTCTCTCTCTCCCTCTCTCTCTGTCTCTACCTCTCCCTCTGTCTCTCTCTCTCTCTCTCTCTCCCTCCCTCCCTCCCTCCCTCCCTCCCTCACCCTCCCTCCCTCCCCCCCCCCCCCATGAGGTGACCTATTTTGTTTGCATATATTTCTTTGGAGGTGGTATCCGGCGATTTTATTCAGTCCCTCTCCCTTTCCCTTTATTCCCCTCTCCCCCTTTACTCCTGTCTCTCCCTCTCCTCTCTCTTTCTTCCTCTCCCTCTCTATCTCTATCCAATCGTCTCTCTATCTCTGTCTCTGTCTCTGTATTTCTTTTTCTCCCCCCCCCCCCAGCCTTCCAGTTTTCTTCTTTTCGCTTGCACCGGCGAGCCTCGCCCCCTTTTTCCAGCCGCACCTTTCCCACGGTGGTCCGCTCAGTGTTGCGTTTCATGGAGGTGCTGGCTACACTGGTTCGTATTCATACTGTATGATTTTTTTCACTGCAGTAACTATGTGTAATTAACGATTGTGTGTTAATGGTTTGGGTGTTTTATCTTTTTTTTCTTTTTTTTTTTACTGGTTTTATTCTTTTTATAGCTGCGGGCTATTTGGGTGTGTCATCGTTGGAATTGTGTGGCTTTTGTGTGCCGCTGGGGTTTTATTTTGCATTCGCAGAACGCTGGCGCTGTATGGTGTGGGACTGCCATATCAGACGGTCGGTCAGTCGGTTGGTCAGGTAGGCAGGCGCGCACGCAGTCAGTCAGTCAGTCAGTCAGTCAGTCAGTCATTTCTCTCCTATTATCCTCCTTGCGCCTAGGTTTCTTTTTCCACATAGGCACTATCTAACTATCCCCCGCTTTCGCCTTTCTCCTCCACCATTCTAAGACACGCTCCCTCTCTCCTTTCCCCCTTCCCCCTGCCCCCTTCCCCCCTCCTCCCTTTTATATTGGCCCGTACCCCTTGCACTCTCGTTTTTCCGTGTTTGTCTTCTTTCCTGCCGATTGCCCTCTCTCCGGTTTTCTTGCCTTTTTGCTTGCCAGACACACTCCTTCCCCCCCACCCCCACTTACCTCAGTTATTTGTTTTATTTCCTATTAATCCCGCGCGCGCGTGTCTGTGTCTGTGTGTGTGCGTGTGTGCGTCTGTGTCTGTGTGTGTCTGTCTGTCTTTGCCTGTATGTCCGTCTGTGTTTTTCCTATACCTCCTCTCTTTTCTCTCTCCTCTCCTCTCCTCACCTCTTTCTCCTCTCCCTCCCTCCCTCCCTCTCTCCCTTTTCTTCTTCCCTTCTTCGAGAGTGTTCCCTTGCTTTTTTCCCTCATCTCTCCGTCTCCTTTCCTTCTCCCGCTCCATCACTCTCTCTCGCTTCCACTGACCTCGTTACATGTCTTTCTCTTCTTTAGCCTTCCTTTCTCTACGCCCGGGTGCGCTTGCTTGCCTCCTCCGTCTTTGTCTCGCTCTCTCCCTCTTTCTGTTGATAAACAGTCAGACCGAAATCTCCCCAACAGTGTGTGTGTGTGGGGGGGAGGCATACCATCTCGGACTTCCAGCGAAGGAATGAAGCCAGGGTTTGCCTGGAAAGAGCCTTTCCATAACACGAAGGCTTCAAGGTCCTCACACACAAAGATTCTTGGCAAATGGCAGCGGCCGTGATAAGACCAGGGACCTATGTTCATGTAAGAATATGGTCGAGGTCGCTGTCTCTATACACATGTGCGCATAATTAACAAGACCACTCGTACTACGGGGTTTTGTGTTTTTTAGAGAATACCAGAGGGTTGTGTTCAGCTGAGAGGGTGATTCTGAGGCACATTGGGGTCTCGATCAATCGAGGCTCCATTCAATCCCGAGGCCGCTTCATAGTTTGAATGGGGATTGGCCTGCATGGGCGGCCAGAACAACGCACAACAAGCGTTGCTGACTTTCAAAAACGTTCGGTTGGAAACTAATTGTTCGTCATCATCATGGATGAAATATTTTGAAAATGAATGCCTGGTAGAGTAAATGTATGCATGTGCTTGTATAACAAAGCAAGTAGGTGCTTCCACAGGGCTATTAATGAACGAAATGTTTTGAAAACAACAGCTCGAGCTAGAGCAAACGTGTGCCAGTAATTGTCAAAACAAATAGAGCAAATTTATGTATACTCGTTGATGATGCATCAAAGCAGGTAGAGCAAATGTATGCATATATTATACATGAAAGCAAGTACGTGCCCTTACAAAAGTAAATTTACATCTAGTGTCCATTTGCATAAGCTTGAATACTCACACAAGCATAGAATAAGAATGTAAATACATCCTTGTACATATTTTGTAAAGAAACGTAGCTCAGGTAAAAAATGTAAATACGTGAGTCGTACAGATTTCGTAATAAAAGACACAAGAACAGGGACGTAGTTGAAATCCACGTCTTGGGACCGGCGGGGGGTTGGGGGGAGGGGGGGAAGGCGCCCAACCACCTCCTCCTCCCCCTCCTCCAAAGGTACATCACTCTTGCACACGTTCGACGAAGGCGGAAGTGGTGAAGTGTCACGGTTCACTTCCTACACCCACGCGCTCGTGCTCTGGGATGCTCGCGGGAGAGCCGCACACGCACGCAACACACACACACACACACACACACACACACACACACACACACACACACACACACACACACACACTCGCACACTCGCACACACTCACACACTTACACTCACTTTCCTGATGGGTTTACACCTTGAATGCAGCACTGTAAGTCACGAAATGGTCTGGGAAAGGCCTTTGGGAGTGGACTCAGAATTATTGATTGATTTTGGCTTTAGGTTAAGCCCTGCTCAGAGCTTGAAAAGTTTCTTAAGCCTTCATGTCTCTCTTGATTAAAAATATCGGGTACGTGTTTGGTGTGTCTTGGGTAAGGTCGCAGCATTGGCCATAGATCGAACTTTACGAGCTATGAAAATCCTACCTGGGAGGATAATAGCTGTCGTTCAGGAACCCAGCACATGATTCCAGACTATAGTGGCCACACATACACCTCCGTACGTAAACAAGTCGGAGTACGAGTGGATTCCCCAGTTCACCTAGAAGGCCCTGGCCCACACGGGTTACCTGGTTCTACCCGGTCCTGGGGGCATCTGGCTCGCAATGGGGAAATCGGGTCACTTCGGGGGAATCCGGGTCACGGTGGGAAATCGAGGTCGCATCGGGTCAGCCCGTTTCCACCAGGCTCCTCTGCTGTGGGTCAGAGGGATCGGGAGGGAGCACGGGTGAGTGGCCCCGCCGCAGCCGCCGGGCTGGGTGGGTAGGTGGGTGGGTGGGTCGGGGTTAACTGTTCATATTTTTGGAGGTCAGAAAGGTTAAGAAAAACGAGTTTTCTTATCTAAAAAATGGATTTGTGCATTTGAATGTGTGCTATTATTTCTCCATAACGTTTTTTACACACACACACACACGCGCGCACACACACACACACACACACACACACACACACACACACACACACACACACACACTCACACTCGTGGCGCAGTGGTAGAGTTCCCGGCTGCCACTACCGCGGTCCTGGTTCGAATCCCGCCCAAGGCTGAAATAATTTCAGTATCACTGTGCTGCGAGTTGTTACTCCAACTCTCGTGGGCGAGGAGTTTGTGTGTGTGTGTGTGTGTGTGTGTGTGTGTGTGTGTGTGTGTGTGTGCATGTAAGGTCACAGCATTACCCATAGATTGGTCATATATGAGCTCTGAGCTCTCTTCCGGGAGGAAAATAGCTGTCGATCATGAGTCCAACACATGATCCAAGACCATGGTGAATCACACACACACACACACACACACACACACACACACACACACACACACACACACACACACACAGTGACACACACACACGTGACACCACACACACACACACACACACACAAACATAAATATATATATATATATATATATATATATATATATATATATGTGTGTAAACATATGTGTATATATATAAAATAAATGTATATATATATATATAATATAATATATAAATATATATATATATATATATATATATATACTTGTCTAAAGAAGAAATAGTTTCTAACAATTCACATGTTTTAGTTCTTTTAAATCGGATGTGAGGAGTAATATAATTTTACACAATTTAGATTTTCATGGGTAACAACCTTGAAACTCCCTGGACCCGTGCTGCACAGTTAAGTATTTTCCATTTCGCCAAATTGTTTGCAAAATACCCACTTAGTCAAATTCCCATTTGGCCAGTCCCTTTATCCTAAACTGGCGGAGCCATAACATAGTTTATCCGAAGTGAGTTTTGCGAAACGTAATTTGGCGAAACGCAATTTGATGGGCTGCACTTTGGCGAAGTGGGAAGTCACTCTGAACTGTGCGAGCACGTGGCACGAGGCTCCTTAGCCCTGCCTGGCACTGGGGGAACGTGGCACCATAGGCACGCGTAACACAACACAGGAAACGAAACTGCCACACGGTATACCAGACGAAAACGGTATACTTGTCGCGTGCAAGACATCTCGTGAGCTCCCTCGCCCCCCCCCTCAAGAAAAAATGAAAAACAGAAGCTACAGTGCAGTACAGTACATGCAGCAACACTCGTGAAAAACAACACACACAAGCACATACACATACACACGCACACACACACACACGGGGTGCGGTGGACAGAGCACAGGTATTAGTTGCACTATAATCCCCGTTCACGAATAGGCACGCACACACGCGGATGTCTGCTCACGCACGCGCGCCCACGTTCAAATGGCACTGGCCACTTAGATTTGCGTAAATATTCAAGCGAGCGGCACGTGGAAGCACATTTGCATATTAACAGGCTTTCTGTTCCTCTCACGCGCATGGACGCATGCACATGCATACACACGTGCACGCATACAAGCACGCGCGTGCGCGAACACACACACACACACACACACGCACATGCACGCGCGCTCACGCACACATGCACAAACGCACGTGCACACATGCACACGCGTACACGTACTCGCCCACATACGCACGCATACACACACGTACACACACACACACAAACATGCACGCGCACACACTCACGCGCGCACACACACGCGCACACACACACGCACGCGCACACGCACACACATACACGCACACCATATGCAGTATATTCCCAAATAGGAGAAAATTAGATGTCGGTATTGCGTGTATTGGAAGGAGGATATATGACAGAAGAAAATTGTCGCGAGAAGGGGAAAGGACGGGAGGGAAGAAGGAGAGGGGAGGGGAGGGGACGGGAGGAGAGAGGTGCACGAGTGCCATGAGGAGGTGGAGGCGGAGGCGGAGGCGGCTGGTGTGAAGGAGCGGAATGAGGAACTGAGAATAACGGCAAGGCTACCAAGAGCGGCTTCTGCTGCAGCAGGGTCGAGAGAGAGATACAGACGAAAGGAGGAGAGGTTGAAGTAGAGAAGTGAAGGATGTACAGGAAGAGGTAAAGGAAGTAGAGCGGAGAGATGAGGACTGGATGAGGATTATTGTATTTTAATAATGAATAGTAATGAATGTGATTACATATTCGTTACATTTTTCATCGTTTCTGACCATGCCCTTTGTTAGATGTACTTACACTAGGTTGTGGCGTAGTAAGAAGTAAAGCGATGGGATGCTAACAAAGGAAGAGGGGCGGGGCATGTTGAAGAAGGGGCTGGGTGCAGCGGGCAAGGGATGAGGACGCACGGGAAAGGGAAGAGCGGGGCGAGGAGGGTAGGAAGGGGATGGAATAGGGAGGAGCGAAGTGCGTCTAGGTAGTCGGAGGCGGGGCTAGGTGGCCGTAACAGGAGGAAGAGGAGGAGCATTGTTGTAATAATACTAATACAGATGGTTATATTAATTTCCGTCCCATTGTTTGTTTATGCCGTGTTTATTACTTTGCCCTGTTACCGATGCGGTTGTTTGGGTGGTTGGGCTCGAGTTCAGAAGCGGGGTTGTTGTGGGGTCAGGAAGGAGGAAGGCAAGGCAAATGGGTTGGAAACGGGCAAGGAACTAAGGAGAGTGGGAAAGGGAGAAGGATGATGGGGCAAGGATGGCGATAGGACAAGGATAGTGATAGGCAGTAAGAAAGGATATAGCAAAGAACAGGAGAGGGAAAGCATAGACGGTAGGGGGATAACACCAGGAAAGTTGGGGGCGTGGTAGACAACGTAGGAGGCTGGGCAGGGAAAGTTGTTGGCGGGACAGAAAAGGGCTGAGAAGAGATTGGAGAGGGCGAAGGAGTCTCAAAAGAGGTGATAGGTGAGGGAAGTGGCCGGGCAAGGATCTGGCCAAAGAAAGAACGAAGCAAGGAATGTGTTTGTGTGTGCGTGCGTGCGCGTGTGTGTGTGTGCGTGCGTGCGTGCGTGCGTGTGTGTGTGTGTGTGTGTGTGTGTGTGTGTGTGTGTGTGTGTGTGTGTGTGTGTGTGTGTGTGTGTGTGTAGATGTGTGTGGATGTGGATGTTTTGCGAGCGAGGTGAATGTGGAGCGAGGGGAAAGATGGGCGGTTGAGTGCGGGACCGATGGGAGGCTCCACCACAGGGAGTAGGAAAAGGAAGGGAGAGCGAAAGAAGGGAGAAAAGAATGATGACTGAGGATGGTGATGTGTCAGGGGAAAGTGTGTATGGAGTGTAAGGGGTAAAGCGTGTGGTGTGTGAATGTGAGTGAGGGGAACGAGGGGAGATCAAGACGAAGAGGGGAGCGGGAGTGAGACCGCAAGGAACTTGAAACTAGAAACTCTGGACCCTTTCGTCACCGAGCCGAGGGGAAGGGTCCCACGGCAACGAATGGAGTTGTCTGGCGCCAAACAGAATAAAGGAAGAGTTCCACCCAGAACGGAAGGGATAAACTATTTAGTGCTTCAGCGTGCTTGGGTGGCCATGCATGTGTGCACGCGTGTGTATTTGTACACGTTCACATGCGTGCATGTGTAAATTGTATCGAGAATTGAATTCCTCTCGCATAATTAAGTTCAGACGACCTCTTTCATATTACCTCGGTGTTCGTGGCACTCTAAACATGTCCATAATTGTACAAACTAGAAAACCAAATTAGCATAATGAATTACATTCGTCCTCGCTGTTCTGAAGGAATGTCGCAGAGTAGAACGAAATAGCCTGCAGCGGCCAGAAGAACAGGATAAACTGCCACTCGCCACGGAAGAGCCTGAAGGCCGTTGTCGTCTTTGTATTCAGTTTCTCTTTCCTAATTTATCTTACCTCCATCTCCTTTTTACCCTGTGTGTCCCTCGCCCTTTTCTTCTTCGGTTGAATGCCCTCCTCCTCCTCCTGCTCCCTTCTTCCCTCTTTCGTTAGTTTCTCCGATTTCCTTAATCCGGTTCCAGTACCTTTGGGTCTGTGCGCCTCTTCTTCTAGCTTCCGTACGCTCCATTACATCCTCCCTCTTTTAACACACAAATAAACAAACAGTCCGAGATGAGGCGTGAACCATATTCCTCGCCGTGTCTGTTATGCTTAACTGAGCATCCATCGAGAATGACATTGTCGGAGGCACGTGATATCAGCTGGACCACCCACCCAGCCCGTCCGTAATCGCGTAAATATCTTCGTGTACCAAGAGCTTCGACACCCCCACCCCCTCCTTCTCTATCCCTGTTCGGCCTGACTGGGGCTTCTTATGCGCGCGCTCTACCGCTGTACCAGTGTGTCACGTTGTGTATGGTCAATCGCCACGGAACTGAGTGAAACGTGTCGAGTGATCCAAACTATAGAAGTGTAACTGACTGTACCGTTGTCAAAGGCGCGTCGACGCCTTGGCTCGGTCTGATCGTTTGTTGGGCAACAGAGTAAACACTGGATCGGGATCAATCAAACAACCCTTACACCGTCTTAATGACGCAACATTTCGACTTTGTAAATCATTGTTGAGGGTCGCGTAACACTAAACATTAGTCACTGATGTCAAATTGCCTGACCCTTTCGCTACCCAGGGGGCACCACGGTAGATGAATAAAATAGACGTTTAATGAAAGTGACAACCCACTGCCGTGTACAGAGGTATTCCACTGAAGGCAATCATCTGGTGGCACCCAGAATTAACGTGAATAGAGTACAGACACTAAAGCGTTTAAGAGGACTATGGTGATGATGCTTCAGGTTCAGATATGTGGTGGTGCTAGTCGTGGTGGGTAGAGCGCGCGTGAGGAACCAGAGCTGAGGTGAGTTGAAGGAGAAGAGGGGAGGGGAGGGGAGGGGAGGGGGGCAGTGCGTCCTCCTCACATTGAGAAACCTTAGAAGCGACGACGCAGGGAAATCCGAGCTCACCTCGCTCTCCACCTCACCCTCCACCTCGTTCTCCACATCACCCTCCACCTGCACCTCGTTCTTTTCTATCCTCTGCCTAATCCTTCTCTATCCTATGCTTCGTCGTCCTCTATCCTCTACCTCGCACTTCCCTATCCTCTACCTTGTACTTCCCTATCCTCTACCTTGTACTTCCCTATCCTCCACCTTGTACTTCCCTATCCTCTACCTGGTTCCTCTCTTGTTTTTATCTTACCCTTTACCCTCCTCTACTTCATCATTCTCTCTCCTCTATCTCGTCCATCTTCCCTCTGCCTTGTCCATTTTTCCTATACCTCTCCTTTCATTTTCCTCTAGTTCCTCCTCCTCCTCTCTCGTCCTTCTCCTGCACCTCATCCTTCTGTAACTAGTCCTTTTCTTTCAGTGCGTGTCCCTCTTCTTCCAGCTCGTCGTCACCTTCCTTTTCTTGAACTTGGTCCTCCGCCTCCTCGTTCAGCTCCTCCCCCTCCTCCTCTTCTATCTTGTCCTTCTCCCTCGCCCCGGTCCTCTTCCTTGCCTCGTTCTTCTTCCTCGCCTCGTTCTTCTCCCTCGCCTGGTCCTTCTCTCCAGCTTTTCCCTCTCCTTCGCCTCTTCCCCCCCCCCCCCCGACCTCGTTCTTCTCTGCGCCTCGTCGTTCCAATTAACTTCATCCTTCTCCTTGGTCTCGTCGTCCTTTTACCTCGATTTTCCTTTTAATTTCGTATTTCTCTCACTTCGTCCTTCTGTTTTACCTTGTCCTTGTCCCCACGTCCTGCACTCTCTCACCTTGTTTGTCCTTCTCGTTCATCTTGTCATATTCTCCTCTTTCATTTTGTATTTTTTCGCCTTTCCATCTATTGTACGCCGTCCTTTGTCCGCACTTCGTCCTGCACACTCACTTCGTCCGTCTCCTTGCCTTCGTCATTCTTCACGTCTCCTATCTCCTCTGCCTCGACCTTCTCCTGTACCTCAACCTTTTTCTGGACCTTGTCCTTCTACTCTTCCTGATCCTTCTTGTGTATCTCGACCATCTCCTTAATCTCCTCCTTCTCCTGCACTTCCTTATTTCTCCTTCCACTTTACCTCTCGTACCTCGCCTCTGTTGCCTCTCCTTTACCTCGCCCCTCTTTCACCTCGCCCCCACCCCCCCACAGCCTTCACCTTCAGTGTCCTCGACCTGCACCTGCTTGTCCTCCGCCTCCTCCTTGTGGCCTTCCAAATCTCGTCTCTTCCTCTCCTTCCATCTCGTCCCACTCCTTCTCTTCCTTCGTGCATCCTTCACCTCCCTTCCTCCCTCCTCAGTCTCGTCCTCCACTTCCATCATATCCGTACAGTTTCCCCGTGACCTTCCCCCTTCCTCCTCCACCTGATCGGCTTCCTCCTCCGATCCTGCTGGCATTGCCTCTCTTCTTCCTCCTCCTCCTCTTCTTCCTCCTCCTCTTCTTCCTCCTCTTCTTCCTCCTCTGCTTCCCTCCCTCCTCCCCTTCCTTTTCCACCTTCCTTTCCTACCGTCTCCCCTTTCCCTCATTCTCTTCTCCCCTTCCTCCCTTTCCTTCTCTCCCACCTCCTCTTCCTTCCATCCCTCCCACTTTCACTTCCATCCTTCCCATCCTCCCCTTCCATCCCTCCCACTTTCACTTCCATCCTTCCCATCCTCCCCTTCCATCCCTCTCACCTCCCATTTCTTCCCTTCCACCTCCCCTTCCTTCTCTTCCACTTCGCCTTTCTTCTTTTCCACCTCCCCTTCCTTTTCCTACCCCTTTCCTTCCCCTTCCCTCCCACCTCCCCTTCCTTCCCATTCCCTCCCGCCTCCCCTTCCTTCCCCTTCCTACCCCTTCCCACCCCTTCCCTCCCGCCTCCCCTTCCCTCCCTCACTCTCCCACCTCCCTTTCTCCCCTTTCCCCCACCTCCCTCTTTCTCCTATCACCTCCCACCTTCCTCTCTCACCCATCTCCCTTCCCACCTCCCTTCCCACCTCCCTATCTCTTTCCCATCTCCCTCTCCTACCTCCCTCTCCCCTCTCTATCTCTCTCCCCTCTCTATCTCTCTCACTCACACACACACACACACACACACACACACACACACACACACACACACACACACACACACACACACACAGAGAGTGAGAGTGAGAGTGAGAGTGAGTGTGAGTGAGTGAGAGCGAGTGTCTTCCACCGCCCTCTCTCCCACATCCCTCTCTTTCCCACATCCCTCTCTTTCCCACATCCCTCTCTTTCCCACATCCCTCTCTTTCCCACCTTTATCCCACTCCCTCCCTCCCTTCCCTCCCTTCCCTCCTTTCCTTCCCTCCTTCCTTCCTCTAGCCCAGTAGGAGTCTGCTCCTGCCCGGCCTACTGTATCAGGTCTCCACCCAAACAGTCCTCCCACCCCCCACCCCCGCGCCCTCCCCACCCCGACCCCGGCGATGGATATAGCGTGATGACACTTGTGTCGGCATTCACTTATTTATGTAACCCTTACCTCGGGCTCAACATCCGCACCGCGACTTCGCAGCTGTGCCCAGAAGGCAGCGGCAGTTCTTCAGCTGTTCTTGAGGGGCTGCGGGGAACTCTTGAGGGCAGCACTGCTTGTCAAACTTTTTTTTTTTTTTTTTCCTTCACGACTTGTTTTGATTTTGTTTCTTATGACCTTCACGGTACTATTCATTGCGCGGCGGTTGCACCTTCCACTCCTCGTTATGAAAATTTAGAACCTATACATACGTAAGTACATACATAAATATGCACATCCATACATATGCATGTATACATACACAGATAAGTCCCTTCCTGACGCACTTTGTTCACAGTTTGATCTTCTATCGTCCAGAGAGAATCTCTAACTTGAATGAAATCGTCCGGTGTTAGCCAGAATGAAATACAAGTGATACAGATCCTTGATAGTGTAACCAGAGCAGCAGTATGATGCCGATATGTCTCTCTCTCTCTCTCTCTCTCTCTCTCTCTCTCTCTCTCTCTCTCTCTCTCTCTTCTATGTATATATATATATATATATATATATATAATATATATATATATATAATATATATATATATAATATACATATATATATATATATATATATATATATATATATATATATATATACATATATAGCGCGCGCGTGTATGTACGTGCGTGTGTATGTGTGTGCGTGTGTTTGTGTATTTGTGTGTGTGTGCGCGTGTATGTGTGTGCGTGTGTTTGTGTATTTGTGTGTGCGTGTATGTGCGTGCATGTGTTTGTGTATTTACCTAGTTGTATTATATGGAAAGGAAGCTATGCTCGTAGCCCGTCTTTGCATTTTTCAGCATCAAGTTTGTTCTTAAATTCTTGAATAGTGTGTGTGTGTGTGTGTGTGTGTGTGTGTGTGTGTGTGTGTGTGTGTGTGTTTGAGAGAGAGAGAGAGAGAGAGAGAGAGTGAGAGTGAGTGAATGAGTGATTCACGTGTTGAACTCGTGATCGACAATTTTTACGCCCACGAGAGTTGGAGTAACGACTCGCAGTGCAGTGATACTGAAATTATTTCAACCTTGGCGTGTGCGTGTGTTCGCGCGTGTGTGCGTGTGTGTGTGTATGTGTGCGTGTTTGAGGGCGTGTGTGTGTGTGTGTGTGTGCGTGTGTGTATGTGTGCGCGTGCGCGTATTCGTGCGTGTGCGCGCGTGCCTATCTTTAGCTGAGCCGCGACCCCGCAACTTTATCTTGGCCATTTGCAAATTTGAAAGTTTTGTTCGAAATCGCTTTATTTGAGAGAAAATATGGTGAAACTTTGAATATGTTTACGTATAAGTTTTGTATTTTAAATCAGCTTAGCATTTCTTTAATACACAATTCCTGGCACTGCCTTAACACTTTCTTGAAGCTACGCCGACCCCTCGATCGAATAAAATCGATTAGCACTAGACGGCACTAAATACTTAAGTTTGGCAGAATGTTCTAAAGATATGTGTGTGTATGTGGGGGTAGTCATACATTGGCGTGTATTGAAATCAGCTGACTTGTTGAGGTTCCCCATAGCTTGTACAGCGTCACCTGGCGTGTAGCGTACCCCCTGAACCCAAGTGAAGTAGGCTCCCCCCCCCCACGGCATTTAATGACCCCCTCCACTCCTAGTGTTGTATAGTGTCCCCCTTTCCCGTAATAGTATACTCGTATAGGCTCGTTCGCTCCCCGCCAGTGGCGTGTAATGCCCTCACCCCCCACCCCCCACCCCCCCCGTGGCGTGCACAGTCCTCCCCATCCCTCCCTCTGTATAGGGTACTGATTGTACTATTTTTCTTTTCTTTTATTTTCTATTTTTTCTATAGCAGTCAATACAGTGAAGACTTTAGTGACACCCCTACGGCCCAGAGTCATGCAGCATCCTTTTATGATTGGAATCCAGTTTTCATTCTAAAGAGAATGCCGGTCACTTGTGACTTGTACAACCCAATCTTCCTTAAATCTTTTTGACCACTCCTGACTACCTTGAAAGAGAAGCGCTGGTTTTCGGCCTTGAAATACAAACCCGCCCTCCTTCCTTCCTCTCCTCCTCTTCCTCCCAGTGGCGTGTAGAGGCCTCCCTTAAGTGACCCCATTGCGTGTGAAGGTGCAATTGCCCGCAAAGAGGGAACTCTGCCCCTTGGGGGAGGAGGAGGGAGAGGAGGAGGTGCCCGCCAGAAGGTGGAGTGATATCAGTGACAGGTAGAGGTCCCCAACTCCATTCTACACCACGTGTAGGGAAGGGATCTGTCGTGTTGTGTGTGTTAGTGTGTGTACGCGTGTTTGCTTGCATGCATTTGCATGCGTGCGTTTACGTGCGTGCACACATGTACACACACACACACACACACACACACACACACACACACACACACACACACACACACACACAAACAAACATGCGCGCGCATACATGACCTACGTGGCGACAGTCGCATCTATGGACGATGCTAACTGTATATGCCAGCGTCTTGCCGGCAAGGTTGACGTGGAGAGCTGTCCCATCTGTAGAACTGTAGCCGGTTCTCGTGTCACGTTTCGGGGGCTCTATCTGGACGGCGAGGAGGAAGGGGGACGTTGCGGAGTTGTTGTTGTTGTTGTTGGTGGTGGTGGTGTTGGTGGTGGAGGTGGGGGCAGGGTTGGCGGTGGTAGTAGTGGTGGTATATGGTATGTGGTGGTAAGCATTATAGGCCGTCGGCTGGTGTGGTCGTGAAGGTTGTGAGGCAGAGTTGTCCCTCGATGGCTTTCATTCCAGCAATGGATGGTTTGACCTCTTTGTTGGAGATGCCAAGATGAGCCACCAGGCAGCCGGCAGAATGAAAGGAAAGAAGAGATGGCACCCCTTACTGGAAGGTTACTAGAGAGATGAATAGAATATCTTAACAGCACCCGGAATACAAGAAAATGATTTAAAGAAGGTACTAGGAGGGAGGTTGGTAGACTAGAACCCCGCCGCTGCCGAGGGTGTGCCGTGGAGACGAATGAAATATCCAGGTGGCGGCACTCGAAAGGAGATCGCCACTCAGAACGGAAAGGGTTAGGTGAGGTCGTGTTGTCTCACGTGGAGTCGAAGCTGCTGCAACCTCATCAGCTGTGATCAACTCCTTGACAACACTTCTTTGGTGTCACCACTGCCTCCGCGTGATTGGGAATTTGAGGTCGGGACGCGGCTGGCGGCTTGCGGCTGGGGTTTCAAGTTGTTAGCAGCTCTCGGGAGGGAGGATAGAGGGAAGGATATAGTGGGAGGGTGTAGAAAAAAAAAAGAAGGGCATGTGGGGACGGGAGGAAGAAACGGAAGGGAAGGAGGTAAGGGGTGATGGGACTAAAGGAGGTGTAGGAATGGTGTTTGTGGAGGAAGGGATGAGGAGAAATAAGAGAGGGATAAAAGGAGGGAAGGGAGAGAGAGGAAGGAAAGAAATCGGGTGCGGGGGAAGACGTGGAGGGAATGGGGAGGTGAATGAGGGAGAAGGGAGTGGCAGGAAGGGAGTAGGAAAGGGATGGAAGGAGGGAGGGAGGCCGAGAGGATTGGCACAAGATAGAGGGAGAAGATAGGGGGGGATTACCTGGACCTGTGTGGTTCAGCCATCCATCCAGGTGGGTCGCGTTTAGTCGACGAAACAGGAACCGCGGACCAACGCCACCGCCGGAGTCGCTCTTCTTCGCTCTTTGTGTCTCGTAGTCGCCAGGTGGTCCTTAAGCACGGGGGAGGGGGAGAACGAGGTTATGAGACAGCGGGAGGAGGACAGGAAGGAGGACGAGGAGGAAGAAGACCACAACGGTGATGAGGACGAGGAGGAGAAGGCGGGGAAGAACGATGAGGACAAGGAGGAGAAGGCGGAGGATAACGAGGTGAAGGAAGAGAAGGAAAAGGAAGTGGACCGTAGTACGCAGAGGCAGAGGAGGAACAATAGGGTCATCGGGTGTTAGCCAGACCAGATTTTCGATTATCTTTTCTTTCCTCATGTCTTCGAGCTCTGTACTGTTGTGTGGTAACACGCGACACTAATCTTTACACCAGCAAGCAGCGAAGTACATGCGTGTGCGTGTTTTTTGTGCGCGCGCGCACAGGCCTGAGGGTCGAGATCGAGTTTCAGGGAAGAGACTCCTATGTGGGGGTCTTCCTCGTGGGTCTCTGAGGCGTTCAAGATGTTAAAGGAGAAGGAGGAGGCGGGGGGGGGGATATCTCCTGCAAGGAAATGCTGGTCTTTCTTCGCCGTAAGTGGAGGTTCCTTCGGCAGGATTGCCGATAGCCAGAATGAAGCCTTCAGACGCGTTACTGTGATAAACACTTTGACTACAGACTCTGGAGCAAGTGGGATCTCGGTCAATGAAGAGCCCATTTTGCCCAGAGTCTTCACCACATCTGGGTTAAAATCGTCTGGAGGTTACCAGGAATAGGTTCAGCAGAGGCGTCGCCCTATATAGTGAAGGGGATGAGACAGGTGCTGGCGGACCTTTGCGAAGAGCCTTCGGGGTGGCAGCCACCATCTTGATTGGTGGGCTTCGGCCTGCCTCGCCTGGCCTCGCCTAACCTCGCTTTGTTCTTTGGATAGACCCATCGGAAGCTGTAAATAGGAGAACATAAAGATGAAGAAGAAGGATAAAAAGGGATTGAGAAGGAAAAGGAGTAAAAAAGAAGAGGTAGAAGCTGAAGTGGAAGAGGAAGAATGAAAGAAGTAAAAAGGAAGAAAAGGAAGAGAAATTAAAAAGGAGAAAAAGTGAGAGGATGGAGGAGGAAAAAGAAAAATGGTAGGAGTGGGAGAGGAAAAAAATAAGTGAAAAGGAGGAGGCAGGAGAGGAGAAATAAAGGAAAAATTGCGGACAGGTACAATTAATCTAAAATCGAACACTACGTGAGCCAGGATGCAGGACGGATTCTTCAGAATTGTTCGTCGTCATTATCATAACACGCTGAACACCGCTTGTCACCAGTCTTTAAGTGTTGGGCAGCTGATCGTAAAAGTCATCAGTGAGAAAGGTGGCGGCGACGACAACGACGACAGCAGCGTTGGAAGAGGAAAATGGTTGAGGTGACGGAAGATGAAGACGAAGGTCGTGGTGGCGGCAGCGGACGTGGTATTAAAAGAGGTGGTAATGAAGGTGATGGCGGTGGTGGTTGTGGTTGTGAGGATGGTATTGGTATTTGTGGTGGCGGTGGTGGTTGTGAGGCTGGTGTTAATGGTGGTTGTGGTTGTGTTGGTGGTGGTTGTGGTAGTGGTGGCTGTGGAGGTGGTTATGGTTGTGGTGGTGTTGGTGGTGGTTGTGAAGGTGATAGTATTGATGGTGGTTGTGGGGGTGGTGGTGTTGGTTGTGGTTGTGGAGGTTATGGTATTTGTGGTTGTGGGGGGTGGTGGTGGTAGTAGTGGTGATATTGGAGGTGGTGGTGGTGGAAAAGATGGTTGTGTTGGCATTGATGGTGGTAATGTTGGTGATACCGAAGGTTGCGAGGGAGATGGTGATGTAAGTGGGGTGGGGGAGGGGGTGTTGGAGCAGTCTTCTCTTCATTGCTGTTACGTATTCAGCGGTTGCATAATAATGAAGAAGTGTCAGTTGGGGGGCAAGCAAGTCTTTCTCACTTACGACAGGTTGCCCAACAATGTTTGCTCTTCAAGTATGAAAGGCTCTTCGTGGCTTGGGCCGATTGGAAAAGAAATAAATAAAGGAGGAGGAAGTGTTTTGTGTCTGATATTCAGAAATATTTAATGTTGAATTTTCATCTCTCTCTCTCTCTCTCTCTCTCTCTCTCTCTCTCTCTCTCTCTCTCTCTCTCTCTCTCTCTCTCTCTCTCTCTCCTCTCTCTCTCTCTCTCTCTCTCTCTCTTTCTCTCTCTCTCCTCTCTCTCTCTCACTCTCCTCTCTCTCTCTCTCTCTCTCTCTCTCACTCTCTCTCTCTCTCTCTCTCTCTCTCTCTCTCTCTCTCTCTCTCTCTCTCTCTCTCTCTCTCTCTCTCTCTCTCTCTCCTCTCTCTCTCTCTCCTCTCCTCTCTCTCTCTCTCTCTCTCTCTCTCTCTCTCTCTCTCTCTCTCTCTCTCTCTCTCTCTCTTCTCTTTCTCTCTCCTCTCTCTCTCTCTCTCTCTCTCTCTCTCTCTCTCTCTCTCTCTCTCTCCCTCTCTCTCTCTCTCTCTCTCTCTCTCTCTCTCTCTCTCTCTCTCTCTCTCTCTCTCTCTCTTCCCTCCCTCCTCTCCCTCCCTCCTCTCCCTCCTCCCTCCTTCTTCTTCTCCTCCCTCCTTCTTCTCTCCTCCCTCATCCTTCTCTCCTCCCTCCCCGCTCCCTCCTCCCCCTCCTCCCTCCCCCTCTCCCCTCCCCCTCTCCCCTCCCTTCCTCTTCTCCCTCCCCCTCTCCCCTCCCTTCCTCTTCTCCCTCCTCCCTCCCTCGTCTCCCTCTTCCTCCTCCTCCTCCTCCTCCTCCTCCTCCTCTCTCCTTCCTCTCTCCTCCTCCTCCTCTCTCCTCCTCCTCCTCTTTCCTCCCTCCTCCCTCCTCCTCTCTCCTCCCTCCGTCCTCCTCTCTCCTCCCTTCCTCCTCTCCCTCCCCCTCTCTCCCTCTTTCCTCCCTCCCTCTTTCCTCCCTCCCTCCCTCTTTCCCTCCCAACTCCCTCCCTCTCTCCCTCCCTACCTCCCTCTCTCCCTCCCTCCCTCTCTCCCTCCTTACCTACCTCCCTCTCTCCCTCCTTACCTCCCTCTCTCCCTCCTTACCTCCCTCTCTCCCTCCTTACCTACCTCCCTCTCTCCCTCCTTACCTACCTCCCTCTCTCCCTCCTTACCTACCTCCCTCTCTCCCTCCTTACCTACCTCCCTCCTTACCTCCCTCTCTCTCTCTCTCTCTCTCTCTCTCTCTCTCTCTCTCTCTCTCTCTCTCTCTCTCTCTCTCTCTCCCTCTCTCCCTCTCTCCCTATCTCTATCTCTATCTCCCTACCTCAGCCCCCACCCCCCTCCGTGGGTGTTTGTGCGTGCGTACATGTGTGTGTGTGTATTGGATTCTCGCTGTAGATGTGGACCTGTATCGAGTGGAAGACGAGAAGGAATGGGTGATGGAGGGTAAGAGGGTGGAGGGCGGTGTTCCTCTTTGTTCATTTGTAATGAGCAAAAGTACTTGTGTGTGGCGGCGCAAGTTGCGCAAGCTGTGAGGAGATGTGCGCAGGTGCGCACCGTGGTTTTCTTGAGCGACGAATTCTTAACCTCGACTGAGTTGAATCGCCTGGTGGCAGCTAGAATAAGATGCACAAATCGTAAATCTCCATGAAACGTGGACTTCGCTCGCTCCCGTGACTCCTAAGCTGAATAAAATGATCCGTCGTTTTGACAGAAATTCTGCAGTATGACGTCATCAACGAGGAGGCGTTCATCAAAATTCCTCCTCGTCTTCTCGAGGAAGCCTTGGCCACCTCAAGTGGAATGGAAATGTCTCTCGCGGGTCAGGAGAAAATAAAAATGTCTAGTGCGTCATCTTAAAAGATGGGGTCGAGGTAAAGCTTCTCATAGTGACGGGTCCGTTTCTTTCTCGTTCGTCACCGAAGAGGGGCTATGGCCTCGGGGGTGAAGAAGATGACGGCGGCGGCAGCCACCATCAAAGAACAATTGCTACCCGGTACGGAAGGGTAACTTAACCGAGATGGATTTCTGGACTGCACTCCGAAAGTGAACTCTGGAAGGATTACTGCGAGCTTTCGTTCAGTTGGCGATAGCATATTCAATCCAATAGTCTTAGAATGTAACCATTACAGTCCCCAAGAACATTGACTGCTTTTCATTCAGTATATCTTACTCGTATAACAAAAAACAAAACAAAAAAACATTATATCGTAGTTTTCATTCGGTCGCCTGGCATTGCCAGCCGTTCGTTTTTGTTTTTATATATATATATATATACGGCCCCTCAGCGCCTTCCACGTCCCCGTGAGGAGTGTGTTTATTGCCACCCGGCTTCAGTAGACCCTTGGTTTATTGCCTCCGAACGCCTCTAGTGGCGACGTGTCTGTTGTCCGTCGGGCGGGTTTGTCAGTCAAGCGACGAGAGGCACTCGAGGACTTCGAATTGATACGTTCTTCGCTCTGCTCTCTCCGGAGCGACCTTGGACCACAGTTTTATTTCCTCTATCTCTACTTATTTACATATTCATTTATCTGTTTGTTTATTTTCTTGACTTCCCCGGGAAGTATGTAAGGAAAAACTCGGCCGTGTGGTCTGCAGTCCTGAGATTATGTAGCACAATCCTTGCGTGTTTTTGGAACGAGGTATATCTACAAAAACAGAACAATCTCTCCATTTTCCATTTACTCGTGAACACAAGCGCCCTAGTGCAACATCATCCATGTTGCACAAATCAACGGATCACGTGGAAATCCTGCCAACTTCACTGTGTGAAAGGGAGGAAACGGAGGAAGACCGAGAACAAGATTGAGTGCAACGGTGCAGAACAAGAGCGAAGAGCTTGAGATCAAGACTTGAGAGGAAGTGGAGGGTGGAGAGGCTCGATAAACGGGGCTAAGACTCCCAGTAGGCCTATACAGCCATGTGATTGGCTGGTGGATTGATATGGAGCCACGTGATTGGCTGATTGAGTGGCAGATTAGGTTGTGTGTCTTTTTCTGGTGGTGGTTTTGTTTTTGTTGCACTGGAAAGGGAGTTTCCCGCTCCAGTGAGTGAGCAGGAGAGGCACGATTTCGTTCTAGGATTTTTTTTTTTTTCTTTTTTTTTTTGCGCAAAAACTGCCGTGTTGGTGTTTCAGCAGGTGGAGAAGGAAATGCTTTTTAAATGAATCTCTTTGTTCAAGTGAACGCAGCTGATGGACCAGAATCGAGGTGCAATTAAATTCACTTGCGAGTGCTACAGTGAATGATGATTTCCTATTTGATGCTTTCCTATTTGATGCTAAGAGTTTCGCTGTTTGACGTCGTATATTCACACTATAAGCGAGTTTATTAGGCGGCTATGATAGATTCGTACATTTACGACGTTAACCAGAACGCTTGATGCAGCTACCTAGAGACGCCAGTCACTGCTGTAGTAGTACTTAGGACTAAAGCGAATTGTCCTTTTGTTCGGGTCCTGAAAGTTGAAACCAGCTATCTGCCACGAACTGTGAACGAGTAGAGTGAGGAATCATGCTCGCGCCTCCCCAATGCTAATTCCTCTGCTTGTAATGCCTTCTGTCGGTGCGGCGAGGAAACTGGTTCCAGCTTCCCATTCCCCCTGAGAGCCGTGAAGTCTTCACAGTCGGGAGGACAGTGACGGTAATTTTTACAAGAGGAAAAATGTGTGTGCGCACACACACACACACACACACACACACACACACACACACACACACACACACACACACACACACACACACACACACACACACACACACACACACACACACACACACTTTTTTTATTCTCTTTATTGTTTGCGCCTTGTGTGTGCTCTTGGGTGTGTTGGGATTATACAACTGCTGTAGCTCGTATTATTCGTTCTCTTCCACCGCTCTACCTATTGTACGAGGTTATGATGGTAACTGCAGTACTATCCTGAAGAAAAGGAGAATGACTGTCGAAATGGGCATACTTGGCACATAAATTTGAATTTAAACACTGGTCTGCTTCACCACAATAGTCTGCGCCGGGAGTTTGTTGTTCCAAAGAATATTGTGTTTATTTATTTAGTTGCTTAGCTGTTCATTTGTTTGTTCCATCCGGAGAACCTCCCGGCATCACGTGTATTTTAGGAATGTTTCTTTATTCAAAACTAAACTCTTCTTGTTCACGTAGGAAACCTCGTTATTTCAAGTGTGTTGGTCTCTCCAATATAAAAATGTGTTCTTTGTTACAGATTTTTTTTTCTAAGTTTTCTTGGATAATTAGAACTGTACCCGGAGACGCACAAACTCTCTTGTAATTGTGGGATATATCATAAGTTGTAAGGTGCCCCTCTTCTAAAGTTATCTTTACCACTTCGTGTATAACTGTCAGAGTACAGTTCTTTACAGCTTATCTCCAGTTACTTGCCTAGGAATTTAGTTGTTAGATGTTCTTGTGACAGTAAATGTGCACAATTTGGCTGTAGGATTGAGGTGCTGAAGAAACTTTCGGAAGAGGAAGAGATTTAAGGAGAGGAGCAGAATGGAGAGAGAGCAGAAGTCAAAAGTGGTCGCCATTCTTCGTTGAAGGACGCCATCAGCCTCCCGCCCCCCATACACACCAAATAATTGACTGCATAAAACTTGTGCAGCCAGTACCTGGAACAGGCTGGTGAGGGTGGAGTAGGGTAGGGTGGAGTGGGGTGGGGTGCATGAGGGTGAGTGAAGTGGAGCATTGTGGAATGGATTGGGGTCGGAGCGCGGCATTCTGTTCCTTCGAAGTGCTGTGTCTGTGTGGCTCTGACGATTCCCTCAAAGCGTCAGCAAAGGAAGACGGGGAATTGAAAGATCTTACGTCAGGAGGCGCTGAGCTGCGACCGAGGTCACCTTTGCCCCATGAAGTCTCCGGGATAGTTACCGCACGACGGAATGATGTGTAAATCGGACCTCTCACTGCTCATTGTTCATCATTGTCAATGATTTATTAATTATATTTTCATTTTCTTGTTTATTAAATTCTGTTTTGCTAATATTTGATCTTATATCTATATATCTATTTATTTATTTACTGTTTTTCTATGTATTTATATATTTTTCTCAACTTCGTATATCAACACAGCACCCCCGTAGGGCAAAATTATCTCATCGTAGAATGTCAGTTATTGTGATGGACAGGCTGACGGTTGCGGTTATATTCGAGTTCTGCTCCTTGGGCTATGATGTTTACGGATGACATCGTGACATGTTGCGAGAGTAGAGAGAACAAGTGGAAGCGAGCTTGGAGAGGTGGAGACGCACAAGAGCAAGACGGCGTACATATACTGTACGTAAACGAGGAAGGGCGATAAAAAGGTGTGGTTGTAGGGAGATGAAGATGTCGAAGATAGACGATTTTAGATATTTGGGATCAGTGTTGCAAAAGGGTGAAGGGTGTGATAGAGAGTTGTGAAGAGCGTCCAAGCCAGGTGGAATGGGCGGATAAGGGTCTGCGAGAGTAGGGTATTTGCTAAAGCAAAAGGGAATATCTACAAGACCGTGGTAAGACCAGCCTTGCTGTATGGCTTGGAGACAGTGGCTCTAGTGAAGACACAGGTGGCAGTAAGCCGAAAATGCTGCAGATTCTTGTTGAGAGTGACGAGGGTGGACAGGGTGAGGGATGACTGAGTCAGAGTAACGACACATGTAAGGTTCGAAAAAAAAAAGACGAGAGAGACGAGGTGAAGGTGGTTTGGCCATATGAAGAGGAAAGACGCGGAGTCGTGTCGGGAGGAGGGTATTGAAGACGGAGCTACCAGGCACAAAGGAAGAGGTGGAGACCAACAAGACGGTTTATGGAGGCTGCGAAAGATGATAATTGCGAGGACGGTCGGAGTGACGGAGGAGGACGTAGCAAAGGACAGGATGGAGTGAAGGAAACGCACCCGCTGTGGCGGCCCCTAACGGGAAAAGGCGAAAGAGGAATGTCAGTAACGATTTTGTGAAGGGTCCCGTGAGAGAAGGTGGATGGCGCCTCCTTCCTCCTTGCCACGGAGAACGAGGGGGAGGTGTTCCTCTTGAAGACAGCCCAGCGACCTCTGGCGCTGGGCTCCTCACTTGATTTGTGGCCATAAAGCGTGGCTTGGGTGGGGGGGGGGGGTCCAGCCACAACACTGCATAACATAGCACAGCACAGACACACCCCAGATGAAACATAAGTAAACCACAGTACAAGCAGAGCACAAACACAGCATAGCACAAACACAGTGCAGTACAAATACGCCACAGCACAAATACAGCACAGCACAGATACAGCACAGCACATAAAATAGAGCATAGCACATATGCAGTACAGCATACAGTACAACACAGTCACCGCATAGCACAAACACAGCACAGCACAAATACAGCACAGCACGAACACGTCTCCCCACAGACACAACACAGTGCAAACACAATATAGTACAGTACAGCAAAAGCACAATACCAGCAGAAGCCCATCACAGCAAAGACACAGCACCACACCACAATCATAAACAGTACAGTACAGCACAGCACAACACAACACAGCACAAAGACCACTCCAGGATGCGCGGAGGATTGAGGGCGTTGGAAGGCGCCAAGGAAGGACATGTTATTACTACTTGGCCCTCTGCTGTTGAGGGAGCTCCCCTCGGCTGAACGGAATCAGCTGGCGCCAGCGGGAATAAAGGCGCCTAATGTCGTCAAAAGCAGGGAGAGGGGTTAACCCATTAAACTCCGATGACAAGATTCTTGTCATTTGGTCAAATAAAACAAAAAATCATAAAACACCAAAATGTTTGATCAAACACCAGAAAAATACGACGTCAGTCCTCGCTTCGCTCGCGAGCGAAGCGAGGACTGACGTCGTATTTTTCTGGTGTTTGATCAAACATTTTGGTGTTTTATGATTTTTTGTTTTATTTGACCAAATGACAAGAATCTTGTCATCGGAGTTTAATGGGTTAATGAACTGGAGAGAGACTTCCCAGCATGCGGTCTCTTGGAACACCATTCGAAGATTAAAAGTTGTTAGACGAACATGTGAATAACGTACAGTATATATGAACGCCTCTCCACCATGGACGCATTTTCTTGTTTATTTATTTCTATAAATTAATTTGTTCATTTATTCGTTTATTTATTCATTCACTTATTTATCAATTAGTTTATTAATATACTTGTTTGTTTTTTGTTTATTTTCTTCGTGCCATGGCTATGGCACAAATGATCTTATCTTTCTGCGGTGCATGACACCTTCCGGGCAGGTCGTTCCCCCCTTTCATGCCATCCTAGTCTCTCTTTTCATGCAGTGCAGTGCCCCCTTCATCATCAGCACCACACCATACCCCTCCCCCTCCCACTTCCCCCTTCCCCTCCCCCTCTTACTCCTCCCAGTCACTCTCCTCCTCCTCTCCTCTTTCTCCTCCTCCTCCACCTCTTCTTCCCCGTCCCCCTCCCCTCCTGCTCCTACTCACCATCCTCCGCCTCCTCTTCCCCCCTCCCCTCCCCTCCTACTCATCCTCCTCCCTCCTTTTCCTCCCCCTTCTACTCCTACTCCTCTCCCCCTCTTCCCCCTCCTCCCCTTTATCCTCCTACTCCTGCCCACCTCTCCTCCTCCCTACCTCCCCTCCTCCTCATCATCCTCATCCTGCCTACCTCCTCCCCCACCTCCTGCCCACCTCTTCCCCTCCTCCTCCCCCTCCTCCTACTCCTGCCTACCTCCCCCTTCTCCTCCCCACCTTTCTTCCTCATCCTCTTCCCCACCTCCTCCCTCACCTCCTCCCTCACCTCCTCCCTCACCTCCTCCCTCACCTCCTCCCCCACCTCCTCCCCCACCTCCTCCCCCACCTCCTCCTCCTCGCCCTCCTCCACCTCCTGCAGTGCAACGCCCTTGCCTCATCGTGACAAGCATCGCTCCACTTCTCCTTCGCGTTCCTGATATCAAGGGCGATGAACGACTTGACTGAAGAGAGAGAGAGAGAGCGAGAGAGAGAGAGAGAGAGAGAGAGAGAGAGATTACTTCTCTGAACTCGGATGATGCACTTTGCATTTTCTCTTCAGACAAAGGACTGGAAACTATTTGATTCGGCCACGTGGGCGGATTCTGGCGTGGAAGGAGGTCTGGGTCGATGGAGGCCTCCTTCACCCCTGGGTCCGCCCGTGAGCCGCAAAAGGATCCCTCTCCTGTCCTTTGTATTGGGGGTGGGGGGGGCGAAGATGTGAGGAATAGGATCCCATGTTGGAGATGGTAAGATTTACGTGACGGGTGCACAATTCACTACCGATACGATCTTGAAGAACAACGTCATACGGGGCGTTTTTTTGAACTACAAATGTGAAGAAAAAAATCTATGTTTAGTTGGATTGTTTATGACCATAGATTTCAGATTTGGCGAGGTTTTGTTCATCTAAGTGGCGATTTAGCATTTGTTTAGGGATTGGCTTGAAGCTTAACTTAGGAAAATATAGAAAAGTACATTTAAAGAGATTTTAGAGGGAAATGGGGGAAATGCGTGGGACTAGAAAAGGAAACGTCTGCACGACTTTAAGCGACCAGGAGCCGCTTTGATACATCTCGCGGCGGGATAGGAAATGCAGCACGATGCCAGAACGTTGCTCCGTGGATTCAGACCATTTAATCTTCTTAACTGAAATAGGTTCATGGCCGAAGGAGGAAGGAAGGGAGAGAGGAAGGTCAATAGAATATCTCGTCCTGAGCCAGACTTTCTTAAGGATAAGCAAACACCCACACCCGTGGGTACGTAAGGTGCTGAAAATTATTATTATTGATAGCAACAGTACATTTTTAAGTGGTTACTTCATTGGAAGGTACAACTCGTTTATATCCACTATATGTAATATATATGTATATTTGTGTGTGTGTGTGTGTGTGTGTGTGTGTGTGTGTGTGTGTGTGTGTTTTCATATTAGAAAAATTAAGAACACCAAGAAGAAACTGAATAACCTGCTTCCTTTTACATAAAAAATATATATAATTTTCATTTATTTATCTTTATTATTCCTTTATTTCTTATGGGTGTTTCTAGGAACCGATCTGTTGTGATCGTGTTTGATACAAAGCGGACCTGCGTTCCAACAGAAATTTTGTAGGTGACTTGTACTGTGTATATGCTCTGGGCATACGAGATCGTATGGTAGAAGTAGCACTTTTCCGACTTCTTCCCTATCACACAAATGAAGGTTTGACTTCGGGGAAAAAAACAATCTCGTAGCATGCAGACTCTTCGCTCCACACTCACTGTACTGTTTGTGTCGCCACATCAAGTACAGGGTCTCCCCTCGAGGAGCTCCTCTCTTTTCTCTCTTTTAGAGTGCTTCGTCTCGTCTCTCCCTCCCCTCCACTGCTCTGTCCTGCCTTCCCCCTCCCCATTCCTCCCCTGTCCTGTTTTACCCTCCCCTCCCCTTCCCCATTCCTCCCCTGTCCTGTTTTATCCCCTCCCCTTCCCCATTCCTCCCCTGTCCTGTTTTACCCTCCCCTCCCCTTCCCCATTCCTCCCCTGTCCTGTTTTACCCTCCCCTCCCCCTCCCCATTCCTCCCCTGTCCTGTTCTATCCCCTCCCCTCCCCTTCCCTGCCTGGTCCTCACCTCTTTGACTTCCCCTTTCCTTCCCTGTCCTCTCTTGCCCTTTCTTCCCCTCCTCCCCGCTTTCTTACCTTCCCCTCCCCTGCCTAAACCTCACCTCCCCTCTCCTTCCTCTCCCTAGCTTCTTTTTTACCTCTTCCTTTTTTCGTCCTTTCCTTTCCCTTCTCCTGTACTTCCCATCCCCTACTTTGTCTTGCCCTCCTTTCTCCTCTCCTCCCTTACCTTGTCTTGTCCTCACCTTTCCTCTCCTCCCTATCTTGTCCTGACCCCCCCTCCTTTCCCCTAACCTCCTTATATCTCTTCCTTTCCCTACCTTGTCCCCACCCTTTCCTTTTTCCCTCCCCTTTCTTTTACGCTGTCTTTCCTTTTCCCCTTCCCCGCATTTCTCCCTTCTCATCCACTCCTTTCCCCTCTCTGGGTCCGCCAGCCGTCGTCCCCTCACTCTCGGAGGTGTGGTATACTGTTCTGTGTCAGTCGTGCGTCGTCGCCGTGTACAGTCGCTGACAAAAGTTCGTCCCCGTGATTTTGAATATCATGTAAATACGACTTCTCTTGGCGAATATTCTTTTTTATATTCCCCTTTGTCAACAGTGGAGATATTTGTGAAAAAACTGGTAGGCCTAACGACTTCGCTTCCGATTGGGTGCAATAGAAATAGATTAGATAATCTGGCGACAGACAAAACTAAAAGAACCAGTCGGCACGGAAAGGCGTCGAGTTGTGTGTAAAAACACTGTACGGCTTTTTACTTATTGATCCACTTGCATATTTATATGTTTATCTATTTGCATTTTTACAATAAAGTATTTTGCTTCAATTGATAATCTGAGAGTATAGATAAAGTTGGATGGATTTGAAGTACAAAGTGTTACGATGTACAGATGACAAGATTTCCGCGTGATCCACCGAATTGTTTGACATGGCTTATGTGGCAGCAACGCTTGTGTGCTCACGGAATGGGATATATCATATGCAAAGGTTGAAGATTTTATATTCTCTTCATTTCATATTTACGCGTGGACACGCGCGCACTGTTGCCACATCGTCCATATTTCATGTCCTGGTGGACCACGCGAAAATCTTGCTATCTGTACATTCGTAAACATATGAAACTCACGCAGCATGGCATACTAAGTGTACTTGTCCAATAAGGCATTCTTAACTCTGAGAGCAAAGTTTCACTGTAATACTATAGAAAAACATTTGAACTCGAGAAAGCTACTACATGCAACCAGCACGACACTGAACGAGACTGGGTCACGTCCATGCCCAGAACTGTACTCCGCTATCATCCCAGTTCACGTCCATTGTAAGGAACATCTGAAGCTGGACTGGGTTACGCATGCTTCATCTTGAACCCGTCCCCACCCACTATGTACGAGTATACTGAGGTGCCATCTTGCAGCGTAATGGACCTTTGCTTTCATCCCCACGTCTTTCCGGGTTGACTTCTACCTCCCTTGCGAGGGACTCGACCTCTCTTTGCGAGAACACCGTCCTCTCTTCGCGAGGACTCCTAACCTCTGTCGCATGAGTAATTCTATATGTATAACGCAAAGACCCTGAATTTCCAATGTATGGGATCTTACCTTTCAACGCTGGGGAAGAAGGGGGCGACCTTTCAGCGTAGGGAGCCCCGACCTTTCCAAACGAGGGGATGCGACCTTCCAACGCAGGGGTGGTGGGGCAACTTTTCAACGCAAGGGCCCCGAACTTTAAACACAGGTGAGGGGCACCTTTCAACGCAGAGTGAGAGGGCACTTTTCAGTGTGGGAGGCCTTTCAACTCGGGAACCCCGCCCATTCAACGCGAAGACCCCGATCCATCAGTGCGGAGGCTCCCACTTTTCAATCCAGGGGACATTTCAACGCAGGGGATATTTCAGCGCGAGTGGACCTTTCAGCACGTGGCAAACCCTGGCCTAATCTAGGTTTAGATTGAGGACGTGTTCTCGCCGGGAGTCATCACATATCAAAACCAGAGGACTGCCTCCTCCACCCCTTTCATTTGTTATACGATAAAATCGCCCGGTGCGCGTCACCATGTAATGTGCACAGTGTGCCACGGTGCTGGAAGGCGAAATGAAGCTGGTGGTGGACGATGTTTGAGGAAGAGTTGTGAAAAGGCTTGTTTGTGGTGTTAACAGACTAGTAGATTGTGTGGTGGTATATGGTGGAGGGTGGGGATGTTCCTTGGAGTGTTGCAAGTAGAGTATTGGGTGGTGATATGATACAGGTGGTGGGTTTGGTGATAGTGGTGTTAGGTTGGTGGTGGTGGTGTTGGACATTGGTAGTTGTGGTTCTGGGGTCGTGGATGGGTAATATATTCGTACGTAGTGGTGGTGGTGGCGGAAGGGTAGTGTTGATGATAAGTGTTATGGTTGGAAGAGTGTTGGAGATATGCTAACGAGTGCAGTATCGCTGTACATGGACGAGTGGCAGTGCGCCAAAATGAATGGCACTTGGAACGAGCGAGCGAGCGAGCCAGCCTGCTGGGACCGGGAGTGCCGGCCATTGCTGTGTCAAGTACTGAGATAACGTGGAGTGATGCCAGTTATGACTCGTGAGTGCCAATCATGATGCATGGTCCCTATCAAGAATCGTGGTGTCAGTCATGGGTCCTGGCGCCCGTCATGGTTCAGTCAACGGCTGTCATAAAAAAAAAATGAAAAGATCTCTCCGTGTGACAGGTGTCGAGTGGATAAAATCGAGAGGCGGCATCTGTAGTGGACGCAATATGACTGTAACAGCAGAAGAATTAATTGACGCTAATGCTAATTCGTTCGTCGTGCAGGAGATTTACTCTGGCAGGATAAAGGAGAATGCTACCCAGTAAGGTAACTTGCTAACTTAAGAGAGAGACCAAGCCCCTTTGCTTTCGGAGAGGTCCCAAGAGGAATAAAATATCCTGGTTACAGGCAGAATAAAGAGAGAAGTGACATCCGGTGTGGAAGGCTTAAACTCTGCCCCTATATTCTGCGTCCATGCACACACGCGCGCGCACGCTCGCATACTGCGTATGTGTACTATATATGTACCTTGTATATACACACACGCAGTATGTATACGCACATTTTTCGGTAACGCACCACCTTTCCGGCTGTAACGCGTCCAGCTCACACATATATATATATATATATATATATATATATATATATATATGTATATGTATATGTATATGTATATATATATATATATATATATATATATATATGTATATATATATATATATATGTATATATATATATATATGTATATATGTATATATATATGTATATATGTATATACATATACATAATATCAAGATGTAGGATGTGAAACCTTAGTTTGAGACCCTTCGTGATAGCGCTCAGTGGCTTCCCATAGCTCGACCAGATGGACCACGCCCACGACCCCGACCACCGTGAACGTGGGGGCCACCGACATCAGGCCTCCTCGGTCGTAATCTTCACTGTCAGCCGCCTGCTCTCGGAGGTGTCACTCAATAAACAACTGTCTTTCTGCACTTGAAGACCGCACAGGTTACACGCACGCACATACACACGCATTCACGTGAGCGCGCACACACACACACACACACACACACACACACACACACACACACACACACACACACACACACACACACACACACACACACACACAAACGCACACACACAAATGCACACACACACAGAACCTCACCACATCAGATATCACATATCACAGCCCATGATGACAACACGTATCCAAACACTCGTTACCTAAGCTCTGTCCACACCGGACAGCAGCCACAATCAGTCCATTACAAACACACAGTGAGCGTCCAAAAGCACAAGAGGTAATTGGCATCCACCACGGACAGTCTATCCGGAAGCAATGTACAACTACCAGTGCTTCTCAAACGTCACTCTGAGTCCAGAACCATCTGTGGTGATTCACAACCACAGCTGAGTCTCACTCAGTCCACCTGACCAACGCCCCTTCCCTCCCTCCGTCCCTCCCTCCCTCCCTCCCTCCCTCCCTCCCTCCCTCTGCTCTCCTTCTCTTCTCCGGGTTGAGTATTCCGGTCCACCTCTTCGTTAGCTCCCGGACCCGTCTCCACAGTCCGGGCACGCGCTCTTCTCCGTTCAGGCATTGGAGGGAGACGGGATGGGACAGGAGGTGGAGACTAGGATACAGAAGAGACAGCTTTGGACTAGAGGTAGGAGGCGCGGAAGGGGCAGTGAGGATGGCTAGGAGGGAAATAGGAATTGGTTTTTGAGTTTAAATTGGAGGAGAAATGATGGAGGGCCGAAGGTGGGTGGAGGGTTCTCGATCTATTGAGAACCTTTTCAGGCCATACTACGTTCCTTAACCTGCACAGAATCGCCCTTCCTTTGTTGGAACACAGGCCAGACGGAAATTGCAAAGTCGTGCGTTGAAAAGGAGACAAGGAGCAGTCTTGGACTTCGGACAGAAGATACTGGAGAACTTTTGCGCCGAACAGAATGAAGCAGGATTGGGATAAGATGGATGGGATGGGATGGGATGGGACTAACTTAGGAATGGACGGGGACGCAAACATGGGATTAGACTGAACTAGGATGGGAATGGTTGGAACTGGAAAGGTACTGGTATGGGATTGGATGTGATCAGAGATGTGGCCGAGATGTGGCTGGGATAGGATTGGGTGGGACTGGGATTAAATTAGATGGGGTTGGATGGAACTGGGATAGGATTGGATGGAACTGGGATAGGATTGGATGGAACTGGGATAGGATTGGATAGGACTGGGATGGAATTAGACTGGGCCAGGATGCAGAGGCAGCTTTCGAGTTAAGGTGAGGGGATGGAGGTGGGTGCCACGGTGAAGGGAGTATGGGAATGCTATGGTTAAGGGAGTAGGGGAAGAGGGAATGCCACGATGTAGGGAACTGCCCTTGGTGAAGGGGAAGTGAAAAGGGACAGAGGTGCACCTCCTATGGAGAAAATGGTGTCGAGGACCACCGTTGGAGGGGGAGTGGAGAGAGCAGTGATGGAGGGGATGGGTATTAGAGGAGTTGGAGAAGAGGAGGAGGAGGAGGAGGTGGATGAATTGAAGAGGCCATCGTGAAGACAGATAGCGGGTTAGAAGGGGAAGTCGTAAGTCTAGATTATTAGATCTAGGGTGGCTGGGGTTCAGAGCCCGTGGGTGGAGGGAGGGGTGGGGGGGGTTGATGATGGGTGGGTAAGGGACACTGGGAAGCTTAATTTCTTTGGCACGGTGACACCATTTAGGTTATTTGTTAATTCAGCCTCGTGCCAGACGATCTTGTTCATCTGAACGAGAGGGAGAGGGAAGGGGACGGCGAGACTTGGTACAAAACGGGATCTCGATCAGACGAAACTCCATTTTCTATCGATTCCTTCCCTTCCCTTTCCCTTCACCCTCCCCTTCCCTTTCCCTTCACCCTCCCCTTCCCCTTCACCCTCCCCTTCCCTTTCCCTTCACCCTCCCCTTCCCCTTCCCCCTCCCCTTCCCCCTCCCCTCCCCCTCCCCTCCCCCTCCCCCTCCCCTCCCCTTCCCCTCCCCCTCCCCTCCCCTTCCCTTCCCTTCCCCTCTCCCTCCCCCTCCCCTCCCCCTCCCCTTCCCCTTCCCCTCTCCCTCCCCTTCCCCTCCCCCTTCCCCTTCCCCTTCCCCTTCCCCTTCCCCTCCCACCTCGGTTGAAAAAATTGCCATATAGAGTAATATGAGGAAGTGTTGGTGCAGAAGGAGACGAGGGGGCATTGTTAGGGGTGATATGTTGGAGAAGGTCAGACCGTGTGGGTGGTGGAGAAGGGGAGTGGGAGAAGAGGTCAAGGACGTATTGGTGGAGGAGAGCGAAGAAGGGGTACATATGTGGGGAAGAGGAAGGAGGGGGAAGGGGAGGAATACAGGGAGGGGAGGGGAGGGGAGGAGAGGAGGAGTATGTGTTGTTGGAGGAGGGACGAGAAAGAAAATGGAACTCGTGTCATTGGGCTGAGAACTGGAGAGTATGGATCGCTTTTGCTGTGGTGATGGTGGTGGTGGTGGGGGTTGTTGGTAAAAGTTGTGGTGATGTAAGGATGGCAGGGTTTGTGTTCTGGGTGGTGGTGTTAATGATAGGGGTTATGGTGCTAATAATGGCTGTGGTATTGGTAATTGTTGTGGTGGTATTGGCAAGAGTTGCAGTGATCGTGGTGGTGGGAGGTATATTGATTGTAGGATCTCTGATGAAAGTTGCAAAAGTTGACAGATTGTGGTTGAAATTGTGGTGGTTGAATTGGTTGTAAGGGTTGTGGCAGTGGTGGTTGGGGCTGGAGTACTGGGAGAAGTGGTCCCTGGGTGCTGAAGGGGTCACGCACAACTGCATGAAACTGCCTGGCGGCAGCCAGAATCAAAAGGAAAAGTGTCACCGACACGGAGGCTGGCCAATCCTGCCACTGGAGTCCAACCGGCAACGATACCTCCCTCTCTCCTTCTTTTGATTTAACTCGATTGTGCCACGTGGTCGTTCTAGAAGATATCCATAGCTGTGGGAGTCCTACCGTGGGGAGTTGAAGGTGTACAGGAGAGAGGAAAGGGGAGGAAGGTGAGTTAAAGGGGAGACGGGGGTGATGGCACCCTACAAGAGGAGAATAGGAATTAGGCCGCGGTGGTATAGGGTCGGCGTGAGGGGAGGGACGAAGAGGCTGAGGAGCGCCAAATCTCCCGGACAAGGAAATCGCTACAGATCCAGGGAAAAGCAACTTCCTCCATCTTCCAGGAGGACGTGGCTCCCGCAGCTTTAACTCTTTGGCTCCCAGAGGTCGCTCATGAGGCGAACGAATTTTTTAAAAGGTGAGCCAGGGGTTTCAAAAGTTAACCGAGACTTGATTTTGTCTTCAGCTCTGGAACGCTCGGTAGGGAAGGGAATTTTCAAGATATTTTTAGCCCCTTCTGCTCTGGATGGTTCCCTCGCGGCGGCCAAAACTAACTAGCGCCATTGGGTATGGAATGAGTGAATTGAAATTTTCTTTGTGTGTTGGCGCATTTGTGATGAAGGCTTTATTAGTGTACACCGTTTCCATATGTAGACATTTGGATAGTAAGAGGTGTCTTTGAACTGTACGAGATTAAAAAAAAAAAAAAAAAAGTATCGCTTACACAGGATCCCGACGATTTCTGTAAAAATTTAATCAATTACTGATATCACACATGTATTTCAGTTTCATACAGTCGTGTCATCAAGTTTCACAGATATTGTGCACCAGTACTCTCCTATTTACTTGTACACCTCATGCTGGAGTTTGCCAACATCACAGTTACCCCTGCGGATGGAAGTATGTCGAACAGCAAATTTTATTGTAGACGTTCAGTGCGAAGGCGGTAGAAGATGAGTACCCCAGACGAGACCAATGACGCAAACTGGAAGTGATGGACCCTTCAGCCCTTCCTGACGGCGAACTGGCCGTGGTCGGCGTCGCGTCGGGGCGTCCGAGGAAAGGAAAGGAAACAAGTTGCAAAAAAGTCTCGAGGGACAGGTTAACCCTTCCCATCCATTCTATATTGGATGCACATATACTTACATATATGTATGTATATACTTGTATATGTATATATATATATATATATATATATATATATATATATATACATACATATACCAAGGCTTTTTCCCCCTTCCAAGGGAGGTAGCCAAAAAGGGAAAGGCATAAAAACACTCCCACCCATTTCATCCCTAAATACACTCCACACCCCTCCCACCCTTCCTCTCATCTGAGCACCTCCTGGATGACGGGTCATCCCTGCACCCTGCCCACCGCCCTGGGTCAGAAGCAGTGTCGCAAGGCACAGTACATCCACAGCGAGGCCGCTTCATTTAATCGGCGACCCCCCCTCTCCGTCCCCCTTTGCATATAAGGCGAGGACGGGGAGAAATCCCTTCGGGCTGCGTCAAAATTTACTCACACATACTACCCCACCCCCCACTTCCCCGCCCATTCCTCCTCATGCAGTCACAACATCATCCATATACAACCATTCTCCACTCACCTCTGTCTTCCGTCCTCTCCCTTCCTTCCTCAACAGACATTCCCCTCTTCCCCAAAGCCCCCTTCACCCCATCCATCCACCTCATCCTAGGACGTCCCCTCATGTTCACTCCCTCCACATCTGCCTTCCATACCTCTTTTACTAGTCTTTCTTCACTCATTCTTTCCATGTGTCCAAACCATCCTAATATTCTTTCATCAACCCTATCTCCCAAATCCTTTTTCACCCCTGTTCTCCTCCTCACCTCCTCATTTCTCACACTATCTAGCCTAGTAACCCCCACCATACTTCTCAGACACCTCATCTCAAACACATTCAAACTCCTTCTCTCTTCTTCTCTTATGTTCCATTATGTTATATATATATATATATATATATATATATATATAAAACATAATATAATTGTGTGTGTGTGTTTGTGTGTGTGTGTTTGTGTGTGTGTACATATGTGTATATATGTGTATATGTATGTATGTGTACATGTATGTGTATATATGTATATACATGTATAACAATAATATTTGTATGAATGATCATTGATTTATTCGCTTGTTTATTGCATATTTGTGTGCACATTCGTTTACCAATACCAGTCAGCTAGTCAGCTGCTAATGGCGTCAAAACTCAATCAAGACCAAAGGACTCTCATATCCCCGCTCTGCCAAGAAAAGAGAACTTTCCGAGTTTAATATCGAGCGCAACTTTTAAGACTTAAGATCTTACCCGGAGCCAAAGAAGATTGCTCCGGGCAGAGATACTTTCCGGATGGCCGGACCCGGAGTCCCCGCCGCAATGGAGTCCGGCACGATGGAGTCTACCCCCAACAGGAGACTTCCCAAGCGGTGAATATCCTATCGATTGTTGCTGAGCGCTTCTGCTCGAGGACACGACTCCAAACGGCGGTTAAGAGAGCAAAGGCTTTGTCTTGAGGGTTGAGGGAGGGGAGAGGGAAGGGGTAGGGGGTGGGAGAGGGAGGAGATATGAGGCCTTGGAAGAGAGCAATGGGGCGTGAGGGTGGGGAGAATTATTGTAGTGGGGAGATTGGGAAAGGGATGATGGTTATCGGAAGGGTCGTGCAAGTCACGGGACGGGCATTATGAGGGTTTCAGGAGAGACGTTTGGATGTGGGACAGGAAGGTCTAGAGAGGGGCGTGTAGGACTAGGGATTGGTGGGTGAGGCAAGGGACAGGGTCGGGGAGGCGATGATCTTAAGGATGCGGAGGTCTTAACAAGCATTGCCGAGGAGGAGAGCCGGTGGTTGTTCTTGAGGCCGAGGAGGATGAGGTGCATTTCGGTGGCGACCACCGGGGGAAGGACACAGAGGCTCGCTCGATAGCACGAAGGACTGAGACAGAGGAACAAGAAGAACCAAAATGGCATGGGAGGCCAGGAAGGCCCAGGTGTAAGGCCGGGAAGGGCGGATGGCATTGCAAGGCCAAGAAGGGCAGGGACCAACGTAAGGCTGGGAAGAATAAAAGATAAAAAGACGTGTGAGTCCGGGAAGGGGAGCAGAACGTGATGTGGTGTAGTTGTAGTGGTGGTGGAGATAGTGGTGGAGGAGGTAGTGGTGGTGGAAGTAGTGGTGATGGTGGTTGTAGTGGTGATGGTGGTTGTAGTGGTGGCGGTTGTAGAGGTGGTACTGCTGGTGGCGGTAGAGGAGGTGATGGTGGTGAAGGTAGTGGTGATGGTGGTGGAGTGAAGCAGAGAAAAGATGAAGAGTAGAAGGTGATCCAGTCGTGGGAAGGAGAGCGAATGCTTTATGTGTGTGTGTGTGTGTGTGTGTGTGTGTGTGTGTGTGTGTGTGTGTGTGTAAATGTGTGTGTGTGTGCGCGCACGCGCGCTTGTATGTGTGTATGCGTACGCACGCGTGTGTCTGTCTGTGTGTTTGTCTGTGTAAGAGAGATAGATATTTACCACCACGGTCTTGGTTCATATGTTGTCAACTATCACCTGCCGGATGAGAGGTCAGAGCTCATATATGGCCCGGTCTGTGGGTAATGCTGTAACCTTACCCACACACAAACAAACAGACCATACCAACTCCTTGCCCAGCAGAGCGGGGTACCAACCTGCACTGCTGTGATTTTTTTCAGTCCTGGACAGGGATCGAATTCAGACCGCCGAATTAGCTGGCGAGCTCGGTACCACTACACCAGCAAGTGAGTGTGTACATGTGTGGGTGTGAGTGCGTATGTGTATGCGTGCGCGTAAATATGAGCGTACATGCGTGTGTGCATATGTGTGCGTGTCTGTACTTGTATCTTTGCCTGTGCTTGTGCATGTCTGTGTCTGTGAATGCTCAACATGGATATGTATATTGCATGGCCTCCACTCTCCCTCCCCTTCTCTTCCTCTCCTTACCCACCTTCTCTATCTCCCCCTCCTTCGCCTCCTCTTCCCTCTCCTCTCCTGTATTCTCTCTCGCCTCCTCTCTCGCCCCCTCCACCGCCTCCCCTTACCCTTTTCCTCTCCCCTCTTCCTCTTTCCCTCCCCTTTTCCTCTCCCCCTCCACCGCCTCCCCCTACCCTTTTCCTCTCCCCTCTTCCTCTTTCCCTCCCCTTTTCCTCTCCCCCTCCCCTCTTCCTCTTTACCTCCCCTCTTCCTCTTTCCCTCCCCTCTTCCTCTTTCCCTCCCCTCTTCCTCTCCCCCTCCCCTCTTCCTCTCCCCTCCCCTCTTCCTCTTCCTCTTCCTCTCCCCCTCCCCTCTTCCTCTCCCCCTCCCTTCTTACTCTCCCCCTCCCCTCTTCCTCTTCCCCTCCCCTCTTCTTCGCCTCCCCTCTTCCTCTCCCCCTCCCCTCTTCCTCTTCCCCTCCCCTCCTCTTCGCCTCCCCTCTTCCTCTCCCCCTCCCCTCTTCCTCTTCCCCTCCCCTCTTCCTCTTCCCCTCCCCTCTTCCTCTTCCCCTCCCCTCTTCCTCTTCCCCTCTTCCTCTTCCCCTCTTCCTCTTCCCCTCTTCCTCTTCCCCTCTTCCTCTTCCCCTCTCCTCTTCCCCTCCCCTCTTTCTCTTCCCTTTCCTCTCCCCCTCTTCCCTCTTCCCCTCCCCTCCCCTTTCCTCTCCCCCTCTCCTCTTCCCCTCCCCTCTTCCCCTCCCCTCTTCCTCTTCCCCTCCCCTCTTCCCCTCCCCTCTTCCTCTTCCCCTCCCCTCTTCCTCTTCCCCTCCCCTCTTCCTCTTCCCCTCCCCTCTTCCTCTTCCCCTCCCCTCTTCCTCTTCCCCTCCCCTCCCCTCTTCCTCTTCCCCTCCCCTCTTCCTCTTCCCCTCCCCTCTTCCTCTTCCCCTCCCCTCTTCCTCTTCCCATCCCCTCTTCCTCTTCCCCTCTCCTCTTCCCCTCCCCTCTTCCTCTTCCCCTCCCCTCTTCCTCTTCCCCTCCCCTCTTCCTCTTCCTCTTCCCCTCCCCTCTTCCTCTTCCCCTCTTCCCCTCCCCTCTTCCTCTTCCCCTCCCCTCTTCCTCTTCCCCTCCCCTCTTCCTCTTCCCCTCCCCTCTTCCTCTTCCCCTCCCCTCTTCCTCTTCCCCTCCCCTCTTCCCCTCCCCTCTTCCCCTCCCCTCTTCCTCTTCCCCTCCCCTCTTCCTCTTCCCCTCCCCTCTTCCTCTTCCCCTCCCCTCTTCCTCTTCCCCTCCCCCTCCATTCTTCCTCTTCCCCTCCCCTCTTCTTTTTCCCACTCCCCCTAGTCCTTCTCCCCTTTCTTTCATCTCCCTCCTCTCCTTCCCTCCTTCCCTTCCTCCTCCCTTCCTCCTCCCCTCCTCCCTTCCTCCCCTTCCTCATCTTCCTCCTCCCCTGCCTTCACATCCTTCTCTCCCGTCTTCCCTTCCTTCTCCCGCCTCCTCCTCCTTTTCCCCCAACTCTTCCTCCTCTCATTCTTCCTCTTATTCTTCCTCCCTCTTCTCTTCCTCAGTCCCTCTCCTTATCTTTTTCTCCCTCTCTCCCTCCTCCTCCCCCTCCTCCTCCCCCTCCTCCTCCCCCTCTTCCTCCACCTCCCCTTCCTCCTCCCCCTCCTCCTCCCCTCCTCCTCCTCCTACCCCTCTTCCTCCACCTCCCCCTCCTCCTCCTCCCCCTCCTCCCCTCCTCCTCCCCCTCCCCCCTCCTCCCTCTTCCTCCACCTCCCCTTCCTCCTCCCCCTCTTCCCCTCCTCCGACCTCCCCTCCTCCTCCTCCCTTCCTCCTCCTCCCCCTCCTCCCCTCCTCCTCCCTACTCCCCCCTCCTCCTCCCCCTCCTCCCCCTCCTCCTCCCCTCCTCCCCTTCCTCCTCCCCTCCTCCCCTTCCTCCATCTCCCCTTCTTCCTCCATCTCCTCCTTTCTTCCTCCCTCTCCAACTCCATCTCTTTCTCGTCGTCTTCGCCCCCCCCCTCCCCCCGGCCCCCGTGAGCTGTCTGTCTGTCAGTGGACGGCGCGTCCCTTCTTCTTCAGGCTTGGCTGCACAGTTGCGGCTCGACGGTGGGAACTGTTCTATGTGTTCCTCGTCTCGGGGTCTTCTGTCGAACTCCCTCGGTCGGCGCGCCCACGGAGGCACCGCATGAGCCCCCGTCCGTTAGTAGCCGCGACGCCCTTTGCATGCATGGCTCATTCTGGCGGGCAGAAGGGGGGCCGAGGTCGACTTAGACCCCACTTTGCCCCGAGCCTGACACCCCCCACCCCTACCCTAGCTGAATAAAGTCACCTGGCTGTTGCCATAATGAAATCTGCTCAAGGCGTCAACGGAATGAAAGGGGGTCATGTGTGGCTGATTAAAGTAGCCTGGAGAGAGGCAGAGGAGTAATGGGTGAGGAAGTGTCACCCTGTGCGAAGGCGGAGGGGGGGGGGGTGTCAAGTCTCCCCCAACCCCCAAGCGAGACCGTGTCTGTTCGAGGTGGAGGTTATGTACGAGAATGGGAGAAAGCAGCTTTGCGAAACACGACAAAGTCACCTCCATGCAGCGAACTGTGTCTTATGCAACGCCAGTTTGCCCTGGTAGGCCGCACGAGTGTGTGTGTGTGTGTGTGTTCTTCTTCTTATGACGCGCATTCTGAGTGCGTTTCTCCGAATGTTTATGCAATGTAATTGCGTGCGAAAACTCGCAATGAACCTTACATGAATTATGTATGCACGGTTTCGCATGTCCGTGCGTGCTTGCATTACTAGTTACACACGCGAATGTTTGGGTGAATTTAATTTAATTGTAATGAGGCCTCGTCAAGTTATTTGCGAGTGTGCAGTGCGGTTCGTTTGTACGTCTACATTCATGTGCACTTGTGCGTGCGTATGTATACGTTTATTTGTGTGCGCGTGTGCTCGTGCGTGCGTACGTGCGTGCTCGTCTGTTTGTGTGAATACGGTATTGGACTACGTGCTCTGCTCGGGATAAACAGCTTTTACTATCCCGGATGAGAACTCAGAGGTCGTATATTTTGAACAATGGGCAACGCAGTGACCTTTTACACACGCCACTTACCCATCCCCTTGCTCAAGGAGAGCAGTAACGATGTATGCGTGCCCATACATGTGCCCATAATTTCGTGATTTTATGTGCGTGTACATACATGCACGTGATTTGTGTGAATATTTTTCCTTTCGCTAGCAAAGAATTGCTATATTTAACTATGAATAAAATAGCCTAATGGTATACCATATAGTCTTTGATGTCGCTTTGGGTGCAAAATTGCGCGAATGTGACCGCAAATGACCTTGCCACTGCCTCTCGGGAGGAGATAGGTCAGACAGATTTGTCCATGTCCCCTCCATCCCTCACACTCACTCTCACACTCTCTGCTTCTCTCTCTTCCTCTCTCTCTCTCTCTCTCTCTCTCTCTCTATATATATATATATATATATATATATATATATATGTGTGTGTGTGTGTGTGTGATAGAGAGAGAGAGAGGGAGAGGGAGAGAGAGATTCACTAGTGAACAACGACATCAATCAGATCATCTTTATGGCCGTCGCCCATAGGACTCGAACCTACTGCTCTGAGGCCAAAAGGCTACCGAGACGGTGTCTTAACCCGCTCGGCCACAGGAGATCCGACTTCAATTCGTAGTAGGGGGTAAGGCACCGTCTCGGTAGCCTCTTGGCCTCAGAGCGGTAGGTTCGAGTCCTATGCGCGACAGCCATAAAAATGATCTGATTGATGTCACTGTTCACTAGCGAATTTCTCACATAGTTACAATGGCGAAGCGTGAAAGGGATTCGTTCCGGTCCTTATCCCCGCTACGAGTTGAGGTGGGACCTCTGGTGAAAAAGGAATTGAGGTCGCAGACAGCGATCTTTCCTAATCTCGGGAACCAGTAGCGTTCCGGGTTCAGATATTTTTGTACCTCCTGTAGCCGGGCCGGTTAAGGCACCGTCTCGGTAGCCTCTTGGCCTCAGAGCGGTAGGTTCGAGTCCTATGCGCGAGGGCCACAAAAATTATGTGATATATATATGTATATATATATATATATATATATATATATATAATACACACACACACACCTACCTACCTCTCTACCTCTGTCCCCCTCCCTCTCTTCTCTCTCCTTTACAGTACACCTCCCACTCCCACTCCTGTTCCCTCCCACCCGCCCTCCTTCCCACTGTCCCTCCGCACTTTTATCTTCTTTGTTCAATTCTTTCCTTTAACGCGTTTCTTCTCTCCTCTCCCTTCCATGCCCCACTTCTCTTTACCGCACCACCTCATCTCGTCCTCTTCCTTCTACTCTTCTTACTACTCCCCCCTACTCTTCCTCTTATTACTCTTCGTCCTCTTACTCCTCCTCCCCTTCCTCTTACTCCTCCTCCCCTTCCTCTTACTCCTCCTCCCCTTCCTCTTACTCCTTCTCCCCTTCCTCTTACTCTTCCCCTACTCTTCCTCTTACTCTTCCCCTACTCTTCCTCTTACTATTCCTCCTACTCTACTTCTTAATTCTGTTCTTCCTCCTTCATCTCTTCCCGGAATTTATACTTTTGTCTTCCTCCAACTCGTTCCCTTTACTCTGCCTCTCACTCCAGCCTTCTTCTTCTTCTTCTTCTTCTTCTTCTTCTTCTTCTTCTTCTTCTTCTTCTTCTTCTTCTTCTTCTTCTTCTTCTTCTTCTTCTTCTTCTTCTTCTTCTTCTTCTTCTTCTTCTTCTTCTTCTTCTTCTTCTTCTTCTTCTTCTTCTTCTTCTTCTTCTTCTTCTTCTTCTTCTTCTTCTTCTTCTTCTTCTTCTTCTTCTTCTTCTTCTTCTTCTTCTTCTTCTTTTCTTTCTTTCTTTCTTTCTTTCTTTCTTTCTTTCTTTCTTCCTGTTTTCCTTCTTTTCTTCTTTTCTTTTCTTCTCCATCTCCTCCGTCTCCTCCGTCTCCTCCTCCTCCTCCTTCTCCTTCTTCTCCTCCTTCTCCTCCTTCTCCTCCTTCTTCTCCTTCTCCCTTCTCCCTTCTCCCATCTTCTTCGTCGCTGTGCGTCCCAACAGGCACCTTTTTCCCCTCATACTCGGTGTGTGTGTGTGTGCGCGAGTGGGCGGACTTGCTTGTTTGTTTACTTGCTTGCTTGCCCTCACATCTCTATGTGACCTTTATACTTCCGCCACCAACTACCCCTCCTCCTCATCCTCCCCCCTCCTCCTCCTCTTGTCTTCCTTTCCTTTTCCTCCCTCTTCCTCTCCTCCTCCCCTTTCTCCTCTTCCTACTCTTCCTACTCTTTCACCTCTCCTCTCTTTTTCTTTTCTCTCCTTTTCTCCTCTCATATCGTTTACTAATCTCTCCTCTCTTCATTCTTCTCCTCGATTCTGTCTCCAGTCTTCTCTTCTCTCGTTTTCTGTCTTTCCTCTTCTCTTTCTCCTCTTCTCTTTTCTTCTCTCCTCTCCTTTCGTCTTCTCTCATCTTAGCTCTTCACCTATCTCGTCTTCTTTTCTCTCTTATCTCTTCTCCTTCTCTTCTTTCCTATGCTTTCCTCTTCTCTCCTCTTCTTTATCTCCTCCTTTCTTCCTATTCCCACTCCTTCCCCCCCCACTCCTCTGCAGCCCCACCTCCCACGGGCCTTCCCCCACAGGATGTTGCATCGGGAGGCGAGGCGATAGGACGGTTTGCGGTGGCGGTGCCGTCGCGGGGTGATGTCACCGGGGGGGAGGGGGGGGCAAGTGGGCGTCGCGGTGGGGAGGGCGGGGGAGAGGATGACGTGATGTCCCCTCACACCCCATCCCCCTCCCCCCCTTAAAGAAAGGGGAACATCCTGGCACGTGCCTGAACGAGGTTTGCTTGCTTATGGGGTGACGCTGTGACATTTGTTTGTGTGCGTCGGGGAAGGGGGATTGCTTGCTCTGCTTGTGGTGAGGTCATGTGGCCGCTACTTCACATAGCCACCCTCGACAGCAGCCTTGAAAGAAAAAAAATTGCTATAGGTTTGTGGTCTCTAAGCAGTGTTTTAGAAATGTGGCTAGAGCCCTTCAAAACGGTAATGAGCTCGGTGCTAACAGCGTGGGAGGGCTGTTTATGGGGTTCGGGTGAATAATATCGCCGGCCCTCAGCTAGAAGCTTTTAAGAACGATCACCACCGTCTACAGGTAAACACAGAAGGGATGAACCCAGAAGAAGAGGATTTTCTCTAGATATATATATATACGGAATCAAATAAGATGAACAGAAACATGTAGTTATTTTTCGATTTTGACTTTGTTAATATATACTTTTTTTTATACAGTATAAGAGCGATGAGTCGAGAGCCCACCACTGAGGGATAGAAAGGTTAGGAGCCCCTTGGGTCGTTGATTATATATCGGAATTAATTGCTCGGTCCCATCGAAGTATTATCAATCACAATGTAAGATAAATTCACTGAGATTCGAACTCGGGACAACGAGTCAAGAGGTAACAATGGGCACCGCACCTCCGCCCGACCTGACAAAGGAGGTGTCAGTTTATTGGGTTCCTCCCTCTCGCCCACTCCGGAGGGGAGTCGGCTCGGGTGGAGGGGAGAGGCCATGAAATACGTAGGTCTTGTGATCAACACCGCAGGAAGTCTATTCCACTTGTTGACAACGCGACAATGTTTCAGACTGTTTATATTCGTTGTCATCCTTCCCCCATCCTCCTCCTTTCTCTTGTTCTTCCTCCTCGTTTTCCTCCTCCTCCTCCTCCTCCTTCCTCTCCCTCCTCCCTCCTTCCTCTCCCTCCTCTCCCTCCTCCCTCCTTCCTCTCCCTCCTTCCTCTTCCTCCTCCCTCCTCTTCTTCGTCCTCCTCCCTCCTCTTCTTCGTCCTCCTCCCTCCTCTTCTTCGTCCTCCTCCCTCCTCTTCTTCGTCCTCCTCCCTCCTCTTCTTCGTCCTCCTCCCTCCTCTTCTTCGTCCTCCTCCCTCCTCTTCTTCGTCCTCCTCCCTCCTCTTCTTCGTCCTCCTCCCTCCTCTTCTTCGTCCTCCTCCCCCTCCTTTTCTCTTCCTCCTCCTCCTCTTCCTCCTCTTTCTACTCCTTCCCCCTCTTTATCCTCTTCCCCTTCCCCTTCCTCCTCCCTCTTCTTCCTCTCCCTCTTCCTCCTCTTTATCCTCTTCCCCTTCCTCCTTTCTCTACCTCCTCCCTCTTCTTCCTCTTCCTCCTCCCTCTTCTTCCTCATACTTCCTCCTCCCTCTTCTTCCTCCTACTTCCTCCTCCTTCCTCCTCCCTCTTCTTCGTCCTCCTTCCTCTTCCTCCTCCCTCTTCTTCCTCTTCCTCTCCCTCTTCTTCCTCTTCCTCTTTTCCCTCCTCCCTCCTCCTCCTTTTCCTACTCCTTCCTCCCCTTCCTCCCCTTTTGTCTCCTCATCCACCTCATCATTATCGTTTTCTACTGCTTATACTTATCCTCCTTCCTTTTCCTCCTCTTCCTCCTCCATCCTTTTCCACCTCTTCATCTTTCTTTTCCTCCTCCTCCTCCTCCTCCTCCTTCTCCTCCTCCTTCCTCCTCTTCCTCCTCTTCCTCCTTTTCCTCATTATCCACTTCATCACCATCCTCTTTCTCGTCCTCATCCTCCTTCCCCTCACCCAGATTATGTATTTATCTGTCTGTCGTGGGTTGGTATCCTACGTGTGTGTGTGTGTGTGTGTGTGTGTGTGTGTGTGTGTGTGTGTGTGTGAGAGAGAGAGAGAGAGAGAGAGAGAGAGAGAGAGAGAGAGAGAGAGTGTGAGAGAGAGAGAGAGAGAGAGAGAGAGAGAGAGAGAGAGAGAGAGAGACCTTTTCGGGATGACCGCTAACACTACATGAGTAAGTGTATAAACAGATCATTAGAATAAAAAAAATAAAGTGTAAGGAACTGGCACCAGGAGGCGGTCACCGCGATTGGAACGCGGCTCAATTTGGTGTAGAGAAGCTTCAAAACAAGCCCGATGCTCGACACGTACATCTATGGGCAAATCAAATCTAGGATTATGACAAAAGAAAGCGAATAACCTTTGTCGTCTCTCAGTGAGGCCATCGAGGTTCCGGAGCGGCCGTCGGGTCCGATTTCAGGCTTGGTTTTCCGGGTCTACTCTGAGTTGGGGTTGGGGGTTGTACAGGGGGAGGAAGAAGTGGTGTTGTTGTTGTTGTTGTTATTATTCGTTGCCAGGGTTGCTGGCGACATCTACGAAAGCAAGAGAGTTTTTCTTTTTTTCTGAAGTTCAACAAAATCACTGGGTATTAGTCAGAACCAGATTTTGAAATTGGGCAGTATGCTTTGTGTGTAAAGTTTTGATTCTACTCTTTAGATTTTGGGAGTTAAACTGTGGTTGGCGACGAATGAAACGAAATGAATAAAACCTTCCACTCCAGACCTCAGCAGCTGTGGCAACCGTCTTACATGACGTAAATGCGACCGCAAATTAAAAGAAAAATATTCTGGTGTCATTCCATGATGAATGTGCGTCATTGGCACTTGGCAGATTTGATAAATGATCTTTTTTCTTCTTCCTCAGGAGCCACGAAGGAGATCGGAGCGGCGCTGACCAGAATCTGCCTGCGCCATCGAGCCGTAGAGAGTCGGATGAAGTCCCTGAACACGTGAGGATCAGACATTCTCTTAATTATTTGTGTGTGTGTGTGTGTGTGTGTGTGTGTGTGTGTGTGTGTGTGTGTGTGATTCACCATGGTCTTGGATCACGTGTTGGACTCGTGATCGACAGCTATTTCCCTCCCGGAAGAGAGCTCAGAGCTCGTATATGACCAATCTATGGGTAATGCTGTGACCTTACACGCGCACACACACCCAACTCCCCGCCCACGAGAGTTGGAGTAACGTCTCGCAGCACAGTGATACTGAAATTATTTCAGCCCTGGGCGGGATTCGAACCAGGACCGCCGTAGTGGCGGCCGTGAACACTGCCACTGCGCCATCGAGTCGTGTGTGCATGTGTGCGTGTGTGTGAGTGAGTGAGTGAGTGAGTGAGAGTGTGATAATGATAATGTATACCTCGAGTTCCACAAACCCACAGCCCCACAATGGTTGGCAGGGATCCTATGTCCTTACCATTAACCTCTCAGGAAAGAATCTTCTAAAATGTTGCCTCGTGTGTTAATGTAGGACTTTTTCTTTGCCACCGGATCAGAGTAGTAGAAGCAGTCTTTAGTTATCAGTTCTCAGTATATAAACAGATGATAGAAATACAGTTAAGTTGATAGAGATGTTGGGCCCAATCCGGTAACCGAGTGTCAGGCCCTCGGGGCTGCACCACACGATGGAAATGTAGGGGAGGTTAAGGTTTATGAAAATGGACAGCAGAGAAGTAGTTCCCGCTGCCATCTATCTTGCAGAACTTATGTCATTACACCCACACATATACATACATATGCACAGACCTACACACGCGCGCGCGCCAGGAAAACTTGCCCGGCTCGCGTCCCTAGGTTCCTTCTGCCCTCCTGGCGGGCGGCAACATGCGGTCGCCAGATTATATCATTCGGCGAGCCTTCCTTCCCACCAGAATGACACCAGCTTCGCACACCATTATGGGCAGTACGTGCCAGAACGTGTGTGGCATATTGTTCACACTTGCCAAAGTGCTCAGCGTTAAAATCGTGCAAAATTTCACACGGCTACCTTCAAAACTACGACCGTAGGAGGAAGATATACAAATTCTCCAACTATATATATATATATATATATATATATATATATATATATATATATATATATATATATATATATATATATATATATATATATATATATATATAAAACATTGTGTATGTGTGTGTGTGTGCGTGCGTGCGTGCGTGTGCTTGTGTGTGTGCTTGTGTGTGTGTGTGTATTCGTTGGTTCTCAGTAAAGTTCAAAGGGGAAGACATAACTTTTGTCAGTGATTGTCCACAGCCGACGCGTGTACAGCGCATGCGCATTATGCGATCACCCCCCCCCCCACACACACACACACACGCGCGCGCGCGAAAAGGCTTGACTGTCAACATATTGACGGACAAGTTTCTGTGGCCTCACTACAGCGCCACTTGTAGAGGGCGGGGCAAAGGAGAGACCTTCGTTGTAGATTCCTTTCGCGTGTAGAAACTTCGGAGAACTGAAAGTGAGGAACCTTGTCGTTCGGTGTGAATCGTCTCTCTTCCGTCAGGAGGGCTGTGGTGCTCGCTTCTCTTCTCTGCGTGCGATCTTCCTCTGATACGAGAATCGTTCTCATTCTACCAGATTGCCTCTTGCCATATCGCTGTCACATTCCCGTTTTGCCAGATCGTCTTGCAAATTTTCAGTTTTGCCCAACTGTAAAACTAACCTAACCTAATCTAACGTAACCTAACGTAACCTATCGTAACCCAAAGTAACGTATCCTAAATTATCAAAACATGTCTCTGCGTATCCTGGCGTATCCTAACGCATCCTAACATATCCTAACGTATCCTGACCTATCTTTACGAATCCTAACGTATCTTAGCGTAACCTATCCTAACGTAGCCTGTCCTATCCTAACGTATCCTAACGTATCCTAACGTATTCTAACGTATTCTAACATATCCTAACGTAACATAGCCTAATGGGGCCTGATATAATGCAACCTAAATTCTTATAACTTACCCTAACCAGACTTAGCCCAAACTTAATCTAACGTAAGGGATTTTGACAAAATACCTCAGCTTAAGTGATGATGATATGTTTTAACGTCACAAACTTCCCCCTATCGGGAGGCTAGGACGGTGCCCCTCACAGAGGACTTTGTAGCGTGGAATTTAATGAAACGTACACTTGGTTTAACTTCGCCGGTGGCAGGGTTCGAACCGCCATCCCCCTCGACCTTCGCCGCAAGTAACGACGCCCCAGCCCGCTCAGCCAGCTTAAGTAATTTGGTAAAATTTATTTTGGCTCAAATTGAATTTGATAAAAAAACAACAACAATTTAGTCAAATGGAAAGTCACCCAGCAGCCTTCACCTGAAAGAAATGGTCTATTAATCACAGCAACTGTATGACGTCACTGCACTGAAAGTAACGATATTTTGGTTTCTTAGCTTATTCTTGAAGATTTTCTCTGAAGTTTTCTTCCAGATAAGGTTGGAATGCCCAATTCCTTCCTCGACCCTCGTTGTTACATAGATCATCCGCTCATTTTATTTAATCTAAGAACGGTTTCTTTTGCTGCAATGCAGGCACGTTCAAATTCTTAGCTTAGTCTTTGCTCTTTCACGCTCTGCTCGTATTGATAGGCACATACTGCGTGTATACACACACACACACACACACACACACACACACACACACACACACACACACACACACACACACTAGTCAAATTACGCGCGCGTTGCTGCGGAGAAATGCTGATTATTTTCATATACAATTTGTGAAGAAAATTTACACGTATCAATATAACTCAGTGGAAAATGTAACGCATGAAAAATGTGAGAAAAAAAATTAATGTATCAGTTAAAGAAAAAAGAACAAGGCTATCGGCCCATACGGGGGTCATTAAACCTGATGTGAAATTGTTCAGTTTCTACGTTGTTTTTTTTTCGTTTTCTTCTATGAACTCGAGTATGTTACCACCCGCGGAAAAGTAAAATGAAAATAGCCAATAAAATTGGTAAAATTGTACAATCATTTTACATTTACATGCTCCTTACAAAGGCTATCATAGTTTGTGGCAACATTAATTTCACAAATATAAATAATATTTATGAACACATACAATGGTTTGTTTAATCATAGTAATTTTTGTCACAAAATGCCAATCGTGTTAAGGGAACACTACAGTAGTGGCGTGTTACCCCATCATACTCCTTTAACACCTTAACCCTAGCCAAAATATTATTATTATTATTATTTTTTTTTAATGAAATATAGTTATCCAAGTACCTGGAGTGATAGGGTATCAGACTATATATGGTTATGGGAGTCTATCTCCAAAACTCTAGGAGGAGTTCGTGAACACAGACAGACAGACAGATAGAAGCTACTACTTTATAATAGATATATATAATGTGTGCGTGTGTGTGTGTGTGTGTCTGTGTGTGTGTGTGCGTGCGTGCGAGTGAATGAGTGAGAAACTATATAATTATAGGGGGGCAGCTCCTTGTCCGGTGAGCAGCTTCAATCTATAGGCTGTTCCTACTGCTGTTGATGTTGCTGCTCCTGCTCCTCCCATCCCCTTCCTCCTCCTCCTCTTCCTCCTCCTCCTCCTCCTCCTCCTCCTGCTCCTCCTCCTCCTCCTCCTCCTCTTCATCCTCCAACCCCCTTCCTCCTCCAACCCCCTTCCTCCTCCTCTCCTTTCCTCCTCCTTCCAACTTTTCTTCCTCCCATTGTCCTCCTCCCTCATTCTTCCTCCTTCCTCCTCCTCATTCACCCCCCTTCCTCCTCCTCATTCATCCACCTTCCTCCTCTTCCTCCTCCTCATTCATCCCCCTTCCTCCTCTCCCTCCTCCCCCTTCCTCCTCTCCCTCCTCCCCCTTCCTCCTTCCCCTCCTCTTCCTCCTTCCCTCTATCCCTCTCTCCCTCCTTTTCCTCCTCCCTCCTCCTCCCTTCCTCCTCCCTTCCTCCCCTTCCTTTCCTCCTCCTCCTCCTTCCTCTCCCCCTCCCCCCTTCATCCTCCCCTTCCTCCCCGTACCTCCCCCCTCCTCCTCCCCTTCCTCCCCTCCCCCTCCTCCCCTTCCTCCTTCCTCCTCCCCCGCTCCCTCCCCCTTCCCCCTCCCCTCCCTCCTCCCCCTTCCTCCTCCCCCTTCCCCTTCCTCCTCCCCCTTCCTCCCCGTCCTCCTCCCTCTTCCTCCTCGTCCTCCTCCCTCTTCCTCCTCTCCCTCCTCCCCCCTCCTCCCCCCCCTCCTCCCCCTTCCTCCTCTCCCTCCTCCCCCTTCCTCCTCCCCCTACTCCTCGTTCTCCCCCTTCCTCCTCCCCCTCCCCCTTCCTCCTCCTCGTTCTCCCCCTTCCTCCTCCCCCTACTCCTCGATCTCCTCCTCGATCTCCTCCTACTCCTCGTTCTCCTCCTACTCCTCGTTCTCCTCCTTCCTCCTATCCCCCTTCCTCCTCCCTTCCCCCTCCTACCTTTGTCTTTTCCTCCTCTCGTTCCCCCTTTCCTCCTCCCCTCCTCCTTTTCTCCCTCCTCTCCCTCCTCTTCCTCCTTTTCCCATTCCTCCTCCCCTTCATCTTCCTGTTCCTCCTCCTCCTCCTACCCCTCGTCACCTTCTTTCTCCTTCCCTTCTTTCTCTTCCCCTTCTTTCTCTTCCGCTTCTTTCTCCTCTTCTTCACCTTTCTCTTCCTCCCCATCTTTCTTCTCCTCCCCTTCTTACTCCTCCCCTTCCTCCTCCCCCCTTCCTCCTCCCCTTCCTCCTCCCCTTCCTCCTCCCCTCCTTCCTCCTCCCCTTCCTCCTCCCCCCTTCCTCCTCCCCTTCCTCCTCCCCCTCCCTCCTCCCCTTCCTCCTCCCCCTCCCTCCTCCCCTTCCTCCTCCCCCTCCCTCCTCCCCTTCCTCCTCCCCCTCCCTATCGCTTCCTCCTCCCCTCCGCTTCCTCCTCCCCTCCGCTTCCTCCTCCTCCCCTCCGCTTCCTCCTCCTCCCCTCCGCTTCCTCCTCCTCCCCTCCGCTTCCTCCTCCCCTCCGCTTCCTCCTCCCCTCCGCTTCCTCCTCCTCCCCTCCGCTTCCTCCTCCTCCCCTCCGCTTCCTCCTCCTTCCCTCCGCTTCCTCCTCCTTCCCTCCGCTTCCTCCTCCTCCCCTCCGCTTCCTCCCCCCCTCCGCTTCCTCCTCCCCTCCGCTTCCTCCCCCCCTCCGCTTCCTCCTCCCCTCCGCTTCCTCCTCCCCACCGCTTCCTCCTCCCCACCGCTTCCTCCTCCCCACCGCTTCTTCCTCCCCTCCGCTTCTTCCTCCCCTCCGCTTCCTCCTCCTCCCCTACCTCCTCCTCCACTACCTCCTCCCCTCCCCCTTCCTCTTCTTTTCCCACCCTTTCCTCCTCCTCCCCCTTCTTCCCCTCCCCCCTTCTTCCCCCCCCCTTATTACCCTTCCTCCTTCAATTGTTATTGGGGGTATGAATCGAACTTCGCGTCGCAGCATCCCAAAGGAAAGTGAGTGTGCCTCCCGGCAAGAAAGGGTTTAATCGAGATGGGATGGCATAGCCCTCTCAACCACCGAAAGGGGTGGAGGGGTGAGGTGGAGATGAGTAAGAGGCCAGGTGGCTGCCAGAAGAAAGGAAAGAGTGCCATCCAGTAACGAAGAGTTATACCTGATCGTGTGGTGGTGAGGGACTAAAAAAATAAAAAAATAAATAATAATCCCGTTTCGTAATTGGTGTCCATTTCCTCGCATCGGTTGGACGAATTCCTTTTGTGCACACGTGGCTTTGAGTTGGACATCATCCCGAAGTGAGTTCGTGATCGGTGATGGAAGTGGAGGAAGGGAGAGGGCACGGGAGGAGGGAGGGAGAGGGGGAGGGGAGGGGGGCACGACGCAGATATAGACTTCTTTAATAATTTTTTTCCAATCTGTGTACTAATGGGAACATTAATATAAATCCTGGATGCGGACTTGGCGTGTTTCTAGTTCTGAAAACCCATGACCACCGTCATTTAAATCCACAGAATACTGCAGACACTACTGCACATATGATACTGGGTTAATGCTCGTGCCATAGATCCATTTGTTAAAATGCTAATTTTCTTTTTAAGAATGATGAGACAGATTACAAAAATTAACGAGTCGAAACGAGTTTCATTTGTTTGTTCAAGAGGAGGAAAATGGAGGTTGACATGTGTATCGCTCATTAGCGTTGTCTTGAAAATGAGAGAGAGAGAGAGAGAGAGAGAGAGCGAAACAGAGCGAGTGAGTTGCAGTCGAGAACCAGGTTACATCACGGAACAATTGTATCTCTAGTGAAGGCTCACGATAAAAGAGGATAATCCTGTTGTAACAAACTCTGTTATTATCATAATTACTGTTATAATTATTTTTTATCATGATTTTGATTATGATGTCTCCAGTTTCACGGACTGGAAACCCGCAACCCCACGGTAACCAACAACAGTCCCTGGGCACGACATTAATCCCTTTGGGCTAGAACCTCTGGGCTGTTGTTTGTTATATTAGTGTGTATGTCTGGTAAGAGGAAAAGGAAGGGAGCAGTTGACGGTTGTCAGCTCCCCGTATATAAAAGTTTTGGGAGGTGGAAAGAATGGGGGGAGGAGGAGGAGGAGGAGTTGTTGAAGTTCATAGTGATCTTGGACCCTTGGGGATCGAGTCCCAGCCGCTCAGGTGAGGATATTGGCTGGCTTTGAAGATGGACGACGTGGAGTGGATTCTCTCCGACGTCAGTCTTGTAAAACCAACACGTGTCGATTCCCATCGTTAGTTTTTATCGTGCAGTATCTAGGCCAAATTCATGTTTCTTGCGCGCTCATAAAGCGCCATTGTAACCACTCATTTGGGGCGAAGCCGGAAGGAAATACCCTGTCATTATCACTAGAACAAAAGTGGTGGATCTGAACATGTACAGCTGTGGATAAATGAACCTGGCACAGTGGCGTGCACTGTCGCTCTGGTTGCTGTTGGCATGCGACGACTCTTAACGTCAAACAAACACACGCGTCGATTGTGCGCTCTAATTGGCTTCCAGAGTTATGGACGTGTTCGTGAAGCTGGGCACCCGTCCTCGCTGAGTTGCGTCAGGTTCCCTTATCGACAGATGTACCTCGGGTTCTCAACTGACCGTTTTACGCCAACCCTTTCGACTACTGGTCTCTCAAAACAGAGCAGAATTGCAACGCAGCAGACAGGCTAAGAATAACTTGCGAAGAATCGAGTTTTGATCACAGGATTGATAGTGACACAAATGATTCCATTTGATTGGGTTGAGCAAGGGAAAAGCGAATATATATATATATATATGTATATATATATATATATATGTATATATATATATGTATATATACATACATATACCAAGGCTTCTTCCCCCTTCCAAGGGAGGTAGCCAAAAAACAATGGCATAAAAACCGCTCCCACCCATTCCATCCCCGAAAACACTCCACACCCCTCCCACCCTTCCTCTCATCTGAGCACCTCCTGGATGACGGGTCATCCCTGAACCCTGCCCACCGCCCTGGGTCAGAAGCAGTGTCGCAAGACACAGTACATCCACAGCAAGGCCGCTTCATTTAATCGGCGACCCCCCCTCTCCGTCCCCCCTTGCATATAAGGAGAGGACGGGGAGAAATCCCTTCGGGCTGCGTCAAAATTTACTCACACATACTACCCCACCCCCCCGCCTATTCCTCCTCATGTCGTCACAACATCATCCATATACAACCATTCTCCACTCACCTCTGTCTTCCGTCCTCTCCCTTCCTTCCTCAACAGACATTCCCCTTTTCCCCAAAGCCCCCTTCACCCCATCCATCCACCTCATCCTAGGACGTCCCCTCATGTTCACTCCCTCCACATCTGCCTTCCATACCTCTTTTACTAGTCTTTCGTCACTCATTCTTTCCATGTGTCCAAACCATCCTAATATTCTTTCATCAACCCTCTCTCCCAAATCCTTTTTCACCCCTGTTCTCCTCCTCACCTCCTCATTTCTCACTCTATCTAGCCTAGTAACCCCCACCATACTTCTCAGACACCTCATCTCAAACACATTCAAACTCCTTCTCTCTTCTTCTCTTATGTTCCACGTTTCTGCCCCATACAGTGCTGTTGGCACAATCACTCCTTCATACAGTCTCCTCTTCGCATCCATTCCCAAATGTCTATTTCTCATTACACTCTTTAAACCACCAAGGCATTTACTCGCTTCTCTCAATCTACATTCTACCTCCACCTTCACTCCACCTTTTCCTGCTACACTTGCACCCAAGTATCTAAAACTATCCACTTCCTCCAGTCGCTCTCCCTTAATGTTCACTTCCAGTCTACTGCCACTTTCACCCCTTGTACATCTCATCACCTTACTTTTACCCACATTTATCTTTAGCTTTCTTCTATCACATACTCTCCCAAACTCTGCCACCAGCTTCCTCAATCCCTCCTCTGACCCTGCCACAAGCGCAGTGTCGTCCGCAAACAACAGCTGGCTCACCTCCCACTTTTCTCCATTTTTCTTTAACCATCTCCAATCCCTGACTCACCACCCTAGCATTCACCTCTCGCACCACCCCATCCATGTATAAGTTGAACAGCCAGGGCGACATAACGCATCCTTGACGAAGTCCCACCTTTACTTCAAACCACTCACTCTCTCCATTTCCAATCCTAACACATGCTCTACTACTCACATAAAAAACTCTTGACAGCTCCCAAAAGCTTTCCTCCTATCCCATAAATCTGCATAACCTCCCACAGTGCCTTTCTGTCTACCCTATCATAAGCCTTTTCCAGATCCATAAAAGCCCAAAAAACATCTTTCCCCTTTCCTATAGCTTTTTCACATATCTGTCTTACCACAAAGATCTGATCTACACAACCTCTACCCGTCCTAAATCCACACTGTTCCTCACCAATTACTCCTTCTGTTCCTCTCCTAATCCTCTCAATTAAGATTCTCCCATAAGCCTTCCCTACTACACTCAACAGGCTAATCCCTCTGAAATTACTACATTCACACTTGTCCCCTTTTCCCTTGTAAAGAGGAACTATACAGGCACTACTCCAGTCCTCCGGTACTTTACCCTCTCTCCAGCAAACATTAAATAATCTCACCAACCAGTCCACCATCACTGAACCTCCCTTTTTCAGACATTCTGCATGACATCCATCCAGACCAGGTGCCTTACCTGCTTTCATCATCTTTACAACTGCCTTCACCTCATCCTTCCTTATTTCTCCTCCGTTCTCCTCACTCATCACTCTCATTTTCTTCGTATTTCCCACTGCAGCTATCTTTCCTTCCCTATCCTCCTTCACATTTAGCAACTCCCTAAAATATTCTGCCCATCTTCCCCTCACTGCCATCTCTTCCATTATCAACTCTCCATCTGTACCTTTTACCTTTTCTTCCCTACTTGATTCGCCTCCTCTTCCTCTCTTAATTTCTTTCCAAAACATCTTTTTATTACTTTCAAAATTTTCTGTCATACTCCTACCCCATTTCACATCTGCTCTCCTCTTTGCCTCCTTTACCTTTTGCTTTACTTCTCTTTTCTTTTCTTTGTACCTCTCATATGACTCCCCTGTCCTCTTTTGTAACCAATCTGTGAATGCTCGCTTCTTCTCTTCTACAACCTTCTTTGTTTCCTCATCCCACCATTCACTACCCTTTCTTCTATTTCCCCCTGTCCTTCTTGTTCCACACACCCTCCTTGCACACTTTAAGACTCCCTCCTTGAACCATCCCCATTCCTCCTCCACACCCATCTCTGCTCTATCCTTTACTCCCTCCCACTCCTCCTTCAGCTTCTTTTCGTACTCCTTCTCCTTTTCCTTTTCATTCAAGGAGTTCACTCTAAGAACCTCCCTACCTTTTGTCCCTTTCCTCCTTCTCCATCTATCCTCCACTCTCAACTTACCTTCCACCAAAAAATGATCTGATATTCCCCCACCCTCTCCCCTTAGCACATGTACATCCTTAACTCTTCCTATCATAATCCTATTTACCACTACATAATCCATTAGCGCTCTATCTACCACCCTTCCCTCCACCACCCTCTCCCATGTGTACTTATGCTTGACTTTCTTCCGAAACACTGTATTTGCTATCATCAACTCTCTTTCTAGACACATTTCCACCATCAACTCTCCACTACGATTCTTTCCTGGAACTCCACACTTCCCAACCACTCCATCGATTGGACCATTTCCCACTCTAGCATTAAGGTCTCCCAGTACTATTACATTGACATTTCTTCCTAAACCCTCTATGCACTCATTTAAATCTATCCAAAAGGCCTCCCTTTCTTCTACACTCTTCTCACTGCCCGGCCCATATGCACTTACAAAGACCCACATCTCCTTTCCCAGTTTCACCTTCATCCACATTATCCTTGAGGAAACCTCCTTCCACTCCACTACCCCTTTACCTATCTCCTCACTTACAAGAATAGCCACCCCTTCCCTCCCTCGCCCTCTCTTCACTCCTGATAACCTCCCACTTACACTCCCAAACATACACTCACCCTTCCCTTTCAACTTAGTTTCACTCAAAGCCAACACATCCAACTTTCTTCTCACAAACATACTACCTATCTCTTCCCTTTTACTCTCATCTGTACCACATCCACGCACATTAAAAGACCCAAACCTTAGGGTGCTGGCCCGAGGCCCGCCAGCACCCCTTATGCCTTTTCTTTTCATTTTAGGTAATTGCCCCTTGGGGCTACAGGGAGAAGGATGCCTAGTCCCTCTCCCCGTCCCTTTCTTCTCGCCTCTTACGATCCATATATATATATATATATCCTCCGACCGCCTCAGCATTGGACATGCCCCTCGGAAACAATTGAATGCATCGATAATGTAGCCTACTAGAGTAGAAATTACCGTATTGATAGCGGTGAGATAAGACTGATAAATGTTTTGGCTTTTAAATTTGCCACTGATATGATGGTGCTGTACATACACCCTGCATGGCTGGAGCCAGCAAAAGTGGTATACGCAGTGCAGAATAACGTGTTGTGGGGATGAAATGAGGACATTTTAAGTTGAATCGTTTGCATAAACACCCGAGTGGTTCCTGCAAAGGACAATTTATTACTATTACTATTGTCATTATTACATCAATATAATTTCATCATTATTGATATCGTCATCATCATCGTCGTCGTCACTATCATCATCATCATCGTCATCATCGTCATCATCGTCGTCGTCGTCGTCGTCACTATCATCACTATCATCAGTCATCACTATCAGCGTCATCACTATCATCATCATAATCATCATTGTCGTCACCATCGTCTTCGTCTTCATGATCATGTCATCATCATCATCATCATCATCATCATCGTCATCGTCATCGTCATCGTCATCGTCATCATCATCATCATCATCATCATCATCATCATCATCATCATCATCATCATCATCATCATCATCATCATCATCATCATCATCATCTATTGTCATCATTGTCATCGTCGTCGTCGTCGTCAATCACTTGTAATCACATTACTATCATCATTATCATCATTATCATCATTATCATCATTATCATCATCATCATCACTGTCATCATTATCATTATCATCACTATCATTATCATTATCATCACTATCATCATCATTATCATTATCATCACTATCATCATCACTATCATCATTACTGTCATTATTACTATCATCATTATTACTATCATTATTATTACTAGTACTATCAACATATGACAACTATTATGTTTTTGTTAGTGTTTTGCGTTATGACCATCACTGTCACCACCACTGTCACAATTACCATCACCACCATGGTTGTTATTACTACTATTATTATTATTACTTTTATTATTATTATTATTGTTGCTATTGTATGTATGTGTATATATATATGTATATATATATATAAATATATATATATATATATATATATTTATATATATATATATATATATACAACACTGAATGGATCCCAGTGATTAGAGATGCATTTTAACAACCACAATGCAATTTAATTCTAAGCCATCGAAGGCCAGCATGCTTGAAATTGAAATGTGGTACTGCCCAGGACTCGAACCGGGTATCCTCATGACAAGTGCGACAGGGACTTTCCACCTCGGTTTTCTTGATGGCCTAGTTGGAAAGTCACTATCGCACTTGTCATGAGGAAGCCCGGTTCGAGTCCTGGGCAGTACATTTCAATTTTAATCATGCTGGCCTTTGATGGCTTAGAATTAAAGTGCATTATGGTTGTTAATATATATACATATATATATATATATATATATATATATATATATATATATGTATATATATATATATATATATATTATATATATATATAATTATTCAATAAAGTGTATTCTCCCTCAGTTGAATAGTATCCAGACGTTTGTCAGGGCAAAATCTTGTGTATATAACTGCGTTCAAGGTGGTTTAAGGCCCAACAGCTCTTCCATCGCTTTACCCCCCGATGTTCGCGAGTTGGTTTACGGCTCTCTCGGCCGGCCAGGCAGGCAGCCAGTCAGCCCTGGCCGTGATCCCCATAATAATAATGCCGCTGGCGTGTCGGCCCCGCTGTTGGACCAGATGTTCTCCTGTTCCCTCCGCCCCCCTCGTGTGGGGCATCGGCCTCTTATCCACTTCGCCTTTCTCGTCGTTCCAGTGCACTGTTGTCGAGTTTTCTGTAATCCACTAATACATGTATCCTTCAGCCATAGTTTTCAATAAGTGTGTGTGTGCTTGTGTGTGTGTGTGTGTGTGTGTGTGTGTGTGTGCGCGTGCGTGCGTGCGTGCGTATTCACCTTGGTCTTTGGATCACGTCCTGGACTCGTGATCGACAGCTATTTCCCTCCCGGAAGAGAGCTCAGAGCTCGTATGACCGATCAATGGGTAATGCTGTGACCTTACACGCACACACACACCCAACTCCCCACCCACGAGAGTTGGAGTAACGACTCGAAGCGCAGCGATACTGAAATTATTTCAGCCCTGGGCAGGATTCGAACCCGGACCGCCGTAGTGTGTGTGTGTGTGTGTGTGTGTGTGTGTGTGTGTGTGTGTGTGTGTGTGTGTGTGTGTGTGTGTGTGTGTGTGTGTGTGTGTATTTACCTAGTTGCATTTACCTAGTTGTATTTTACGGGACGAGAGCTATGCTCGTAGTGACCCGTTTTCGTATCTCTCCGCATCCAGTTTATTCTTAAAATCGTGTATAGTTTTGGCACTCACTGTATCTCCGTTTAGTTTATTCCAGACATCAATCACACTATGGAGAAAGCTATTCCTTTTCAGGTCTCTTCTATGACTGTCCTTCTTTAGTTTCTTTTCGTGTCCTCTTGTTTCTCTTCAGTCCCACTTTAATAAGTCGTCTCTATCGAGAATTTCCATCCCTTTCATAATTTTGTAAATGGTCAATAAATCACCTCTTTCTCTTCTCTGTTCCAGTGTTGACAGATCTAATTTATCTTTGGATTCTTTCTAATTTTCTTGTGTTCTTCTTTGTGCTGGGTGCCCACAGTGTTGCAGCATATTCTAATTTAAGTCTTATCAGTGCAACCACTATTTTTTTTAACCATCTCATCTATGTAGTCGAAGACCATTTTCATTGATCTTAATAAGTTAAAAGTCTCTCCAAATAATTTATTTACATGTTTATCAAGTGTCAAGTCACTTGAGATGATTACTCCCAGGTCCCTTTCTGAATCGACTTTTTTGACTTCTTTGTTTCCAATTCTGTATTGACCCGATACTCTATTTTTGCTTTTTCCAAATTCCATTATGCTACATTTCTTAATGTTGAAGTTTATCTCGCATCTCTGACTCCATTCCTATATTTTGTCTAGGTTTTCTTGTAGCGATCTGCAATCTTCTTCTGTTCTTACTCTCTTGAGTAATTTGGCATCGTCAGCAAAGAAGTTCATGTAACAATTTACTTCCTCATCCATATCATTTACATATATGGCAAACATTAAAGGAGCCAATACAGAGCCTTGCGGGACGCCACTCTTCACATCTTCCCAGTTCGAATTTTTGTCTCTAAGTACCACTCTCATTTTTCTCCCAATTAAGAAATCCTTCATCCATTCCAGTAGCTTACCTTGTATTCCTCCTGTTATTTAACTTTTTCTTATTAATCTATTATGTGGTACTTTGTCAAATACCTTCTGCAAGTCCAAGAAGGTGCAATCTGCCCAGCCATCTCTTTCTTGCATTATCTCAATCTCGAGAAAAAGCATATTAAGTTTGTGGTACACGATCTTCCACTTCTAAGGCCAAATTGTTTAGGGTATACTATTTTATTTTCTTCAAAGTGTTTAGTCCATTTGTTTCTGATGACTTTTTCACATATTTTTGCTACTGTGCTTGTAAGGGATACCGGTCTGAAGTTTGTAGGATCTTCTTTGTGTGTGTGCATGCGTGCGTGCTTACCTAATTGTAGTATACAGGAAAGGAGCAACACTCGTGGTGTGTGTGTTCGAGCGCGCGCGCGCTTTCATCGTGTTCATCGTGCAAGTCTGCGTACGTGTGATGCACCATGACTGTGGATCATATGTAAGAATCATAAGGTCTATTATTCTCCCTAATGAGAGCCCAGTACTCGTATATTCCAATCAGTGAGTAATGATGTGGCCTTACACGCGCGCGCGCACACACACACACACACACACACACACACACACACACACACACACACACACACACACACACGTATACACACACGTACACACACACACACGTATGCACACACACACACACATATGCACACACACGTATACACACACACACACACACGTATACACACACACACACGCACACACACAAACGTACACACACACAAACGTACACACACACACACGTACACACACACACACGCGCGCGCACACACGTACACACACACACGTACACACACGCACGCACACACACACACACACACGTATACACACACACGTACACACACACACACGTACACACACTACGAGCATAGCTCTCGTCCCGTAAAATATAACTAGGTAAATACACACACATACATACGTAAACACACACAGTATCTCCATTGAAAGCAAAGAGACGGGACCCACAAATCTAGCTCGTATTCTGTATATAACTTTTGAGTAAATATACCTCTCATGCACCCATGTTAGTTCCCCAGATGATAATATTCTCGAGAACTGTATCCAAATAAATAGTTTATAGCCCGAGTAATTGACAGCAAAATTGTAAAAAGAAAATCGTATAAAGAGCAATGGGGGGAGGAAATTGCGTCCAGATGTAGATTCCGTGCAGTGGTTTTTGAGAGCCGAAGTGGTTAACAATTCTCGGGTCGCCGCCGTGCGATCATCACCCAGGCGGAAGTCGAGGGAACCACGAATGTCCCGTAGATCGTTGCCAAATGCTTCCTCACGATTTAGTGGCACAAACGATGCGGTAGGTAGAGATGGTTGGATGCATGAATGATCTCCCTTATTATTTTAATTTTATTTTTGTTGTCGCCAACGTCGTCGTCGTTGTTGTTGTTCTCGTCGCAGTCTCACAAGGACAGATTAACCTAAAGAAAGACAACTGCCGTGTTGTTCGTTTTCGTGCTGTTGCCTCTTCCCCTTTGGTGTGACCTTAATATCACACATGCTTTGGTGCGCACATGAGAACGACAACAGAACTGAGATTAGCCAACAAAGGGAAGGAGGGCAAGTAAGCACACACAAGCATTTCTATTATCAGATGGTGTGCATATTATACATATATAGCACGCAAATGAGCATGAGGACAGTGACATAAGCGAAACGGTAAGCCCAAGTATTTTCCCAAGAAGCACGACTGTTAAATGTCATCCAGATGTTGACGCCCTGGGATCACTCAGGCAGAGGCTGCGCGAATACTTCTTCACGGTGGAAACTTTATTTTCTCTAACCAGAACGGCTCGGGAATATCTTGTTCAGCGGTCTATGCACAGAACCAAGGATGATATTACATGGTTACGTAATGTGTGAGTGTGTGTGTGTGTGTGTGTGTTTGTCTTGCGTGTGATTGCGCGTGTGTGCATTTATCTACGTATATTGTTGATATATATTGTAAGAATTTACAGTCTTCCCCGTCTTTCATTCTTCTCGTGGTCTTTGCATCCTTTGGAAACATGTTAGTGTACTCGTAGTTTGTGCCGTCCATCATTTCATTTGCATACGTCAAGAACATCACAGGTGTTAGAATTCTTGTTAGGACCCCGCTAATCACCGGTATACAAACATCTGACATATCGTCCTTCACTACTGATCTCGTGTACCAATCTTTCAGGAATTCCATAATCAATTTAATAAGGTTACCCCCAAGTTTTCCAGTACGATCTAGTTTCTTCAAGACAATTACTCCATCTTTTGAATTCTATAATCAAGCTATCATGCTGGTCAGAGACACTAGTCTGTGCTTGAGCGATTTCTCGTTAATTTGTCCTTTATGAATTGGTGCAACGTCAGTTCTCTCCCAGTCTTATGATATTATTCCTTCTTCCAATAATTACACAGTTGATTATGAATCTTGTCCGCAAGTTGGTCTTTCAATGTGTTCATTTTGAGACTCCATCAGGGTCCTTTTTTTTTTTTTTTTTTTTTTCTTCATGTCTCTTTTAATCGTCTCTACTTCCTTCACACAACCCGGCGTTACAATCTCAATCTCCTTCCTCGACTAAATTATTTTCTTTTCAGCGAGAAATTATTGGAACTTTGTTTATCATTTCAACCTGCGCTGATGTTTTTTCATATTTTTTTTCCATTTGTCAACTTAGATTCCTTCTCTGTGTCTCGATTTACCGTTGACAAGCCTGTAGAATATTTAAAGCTCACCTTTTCCATGATCAATGGCACCCCTTGTCAAAGGTCTTCTGTATGGATTCTCGTGTCCTCACTTTTAGCCTTTTTGTACTCTTCCATACTTTTTGTTTCCATTCCTCTTCTAACTTTCCCCTGTATCGTATCTGGTATTCCTAGTTGTTTCACAGATTTATTGAACGAGTATTCTAAGCTGTCTCCTTTCCACTAAACCTTGGCACATATTCATTCGTACATTAGCTGTAAATATTTTTTCTTAGTTACTGTAACATCTACGAAATCCTTCCTATTTGCAGATTCAAAAACGTTCCTTAAACCGAAGAAATTTTTCTTCCCAAAATTGTAACTGCCTTCTTTCTGGATTTTTTTTTCTCCATCTGCCAAATTGAATTCAAGCACTGTGTAGTTTTTATTTTGATTTTTGGTAATTCACCATGGTCTTGGATCACATGCTGGGCCCGTGATTGACGCTTGTTAATTATCCCCCGCATGATAGCCTCATAGCTCATATGGCCCTATATATGGGTAATGTTAGGAGCATATGCACATGCACCCCAGCTCTTAGCCCAAGAGAGAGCGTGACGTGACGGGTTGCATTGTTGTGATACTTTTCAAGCCCTGAACGGGGACCTATCTTAGGACCGCTAAGTTAGCAGTTTAAGAAGTTACCATTACGCCAGCAAGCCGCGCACGCGCGCGCGCGCGTGTGTGTGTATGTGTGTTTGTGTGTTTGTGGATGTGAGTGCGTGTGTGTGGAAGTGTGTCTGTATGTGTGTGTGTGTGTGTGTGTGCGTGCGCGCGCGTGTTGTGTGTGGATGCGTGTAGATGTGTGTGCGTGTGTGTGTGTGCGCGCGCGCGCGTTTGCGTGTGTGTGCGTGTGTGCCTGTATATGTGTGCGCGCGCGTGTGTGTGCGTGTGTGTGTGTGTGTGTGTGTGTGTGTGTGTGTGTGTGTGTGTGTGTGTGTGTGTGTGTGCGCGCGCGCGTGTGTGTGTATGGATGTGTGTGGGGTGTGCGTGTGTGTGTACGCGTGCGTGTGTGTGCTCGCACGCGCGTGCATCTGTATGCACATATTTAAAATTTGACAGGAAAAAATGTACTCACCAGATAACGTTTATTAATAGTTCGAAACCTGACCATCGGATGCATTAATCCCTGGCCCTGCCCCCTGACCACGCGCCTTATCGTGTGACTCTTGTACACGTAAGAGTTAACCCGTGGGTTTTCTTTTATGTCATCTTTTGTCACTCTGAGTCTCCCATCCCATTTTTTTTTATGTGTGTGTGTGTGTGTGTGTGTGTGTGTGTGTGTGTGTGTGTGTGTGTGTGTGTGTTTACCTAGTTGTATTATACGGGAAGGTAGCTATGCACGTGGTGACCTGTCTTTGTATCTTTCAGCATCAAGTTTTTTCTTAAAATCTTGAATAGTACTTGCACACACTGTTTCTTTATCTAAGTTATTCCAGGTATCCCGTACTCTGTGTGGGAAGCTATTCTTTTTCCGATCTCTTCTATAGTTATCCTTTTTGAGTTTCTTTTCATGACCTCTTGTTTTTCCATTGTCATTTTTTAGTAAATCATTCCTGTCAAGGATTTCTATTCCTTTCATGATTCTAAATATAGTCAGTAGATCACCTCTTTCTCTTCTCTGCTCTGCTCCAGTGTTGGTAGTTCCAATTTCGATAATCTTTGTTCGTATGTTAATTTGGAAAGTGTGTGTGTGTGAGAGAGAGAGAGAGAGAGAGAGAGAGAGAGAGAGAGAGAGAGAGAGAGAGAGATGGAGAGGGAGAGGAAGGGAGAGAGGGGAAGAGAGGGAGGAAGAGAGAGGAGGGAGAGAGAGAGAGAGAGAGAGAGAGGGGGAAGGGGGAATAAAGTGACAAGTGGGCCGACAGGCTGGCAGGTATGCAGGCAGGCAGGCAGGCAGGCAGGCAGGCAGATACACAGGCTGACTGGCTGGCTGTCAGGCAGGCATGGAGAGTAGGTGTAGGCAGTGAAACAGCGAACAACGCATCGGTTGCATAGTCAGCCATCCCGACGTGCACTAGATTCTGAATGTGCAATCTGTCTCTGTCACTACTGTCACGTCCCGTCACCCTTAGTAGGGACCAACGACAGGTGGTCCTACAAGGCGAACGTTGGAGAAAATGGGCTCTCCGCCGCAGACCCCTTTCGAAACCTATCGGCATTTTCGCTTCCGTCTGCGGGTGCAGAACCAAGGGGCGCGCGCGCGCACACACACATACACACACACACACACACACACACACACACACACACACACACACACACACACACACACACACACACACACACACACACACACACACACACACACACACACACGCTTACTCAAAATACGCCTAAACGTACACATGCCTACACGTACACATGCCCATGAACACACACACACACGCACGCACGCACGTGCCCATACACAGTCGTGTAAAATAAACTATTGAATTAATATGAATATATATATATATATATTATATATATAATTGTGTGTGTGTGTGTGTGTGTGTGTGTGTGTGTGTGTGTGTGTGTGTGTATGTATGAGAGAGAGAGAGAGAGAGAGAGAGAGAGAGAATAGTCGACAGCAACGCTGGCGTTATTTAGTTTGTATACCAATGGTTTACGAGCGATACCTTCCAGGGAAGGTGGTGACTAAAAGGGCCTGTAATCGAAGTCCAAAGTACATTTGAACTAGATTTGATTCTTCGATAGTTTTTATACAAAAGTTTCTCCCTCTCTTTGTCTTTCTCACACACGCCCACGCACGGGGGTTAAATGTATATTGGGTGATTTGAAAATTTCTAAAAAGGTGAATATCCAAAACGCCGTGAGATTGAAGAATGAGACAATGTCACGTCATCAGTAACGAGGAGAGTCAATTCGATGTGAAGTGCGCTTGTTTTATAATGAGGAAGAAAACGCGCGCCTCGTGATCTTCATCAGCACTTTATTCGTTCGAAGGGGCGTCGCGTCGCTTTGATGGAATGACCTCGATCCAGCAAATATGTGCATTTTAACTGGAAGGATTCTCTGCCTCGTTTGTCGGTATGTGGTGATACACTTTTCCCAACGACTTCGATGCAGCCAATGCTCCAAGTGAGGGGGTCAGCAGTTAGAATATTTAGAAGTGGGCCTTCATAGTGACGGGTGAGGAGAGTGAGTAAAGCTTAATTAATTTTTTTCGCCACGATGACGTTCTTAATTTATTTTGGTCCGGCTAACCCTTGGCGATTTTCCCCCTCTAATTGAAGTCAAGACTTCGTCTTGATAGGCTTAAGGTACAGATGGTGTAAATACCTGGTACAACAATAATGTAAGTTATTTATTTTTTCTTTATTTTTGTGTACAACGTATCTAATGTTTATGGAAGTTTTGTTTGTGACCTTAATTGTGTACTTCCCTGTTCCTTCCCTGTGGTGCTGTCGTCGTCGTCGTCGTTGTTTTGGTCGTCGTCGTCAGTGTACTGGTCGAGTGCGTGGTTCTTCCCCTACAGGAGCGACTGGAGGAATGGCGTCGGACAGTTCACACCCTCGACAAAGACCACACGAAAGGTCAGTTTACTTAATATCATTTAATTCTATTTATCAATTGTATTTTATTTTATCTCATTTTATTCACATTTTCCATTTCATTTTATTCCATTTTATCCATTTATGTAATTTATTTTAACCATTCTCGTCATCACCGAATAGAGTTTCGACCGGACCGGTAGAGTCGATAGTTCTCTCTGTTGAGATGGTCTAGAATTCGAAAAGTCTCCAATATCTACAATTTTTTTTCGAAAATATACTGGAATATTAGAAAGTGCATCCGGTATTCCAAATGCCCGCTATTTCAGAACTTTTCGCTCTGAATACAGGCAACTTCCGAATTTCAGGGAGAACTATCTGTACTATTAAGTGTCGTTACAATCTCCCGTATGTCAGTATGCGATATAATTATGAAGTGCATATACTCTGTGTGCGTGTGTGTGCGAGCGCGCGTTTTCGCGTGCGTGCGTGCGTGCGTGCGTCCGTCCGTAAAGTCGTGTTTGATTACATGACGACGACTTCAAAGAGAAAAATTGACGCGTTTGCCCGCGACCACGTAACCGCTCCCGACCGACCTGGATTCTGATAAAGCACGAACTATAGCAGTTCGTCAAGGATCAGCCCCAGGCTACGCCGGTGAAGAGCCCGACAGCATCCATTTTAAAAGAAAGATAAAAGCAACGTTTTAATATTGGTGAAACCGATTCCATAAATTATTTTCATGGACCACTTGAGGTACGAGCGTCGATGTTAATTACTTTTTTACGGCTAAAGATGAACCTTCACTGCCGAGGAGATGGCATGGGTGTCAATGAAATACCTTGACAGCATTAATAATAAAAGGAAAGGTGCCACCCGGTACGGAATGGGATTGATGAAGATGGTCATAATATCATTCGCGGTCGAAGGAATGCCATGGGGATGAATGGAATATCCTGGCGGCAGCCGCGGTGATATGAAAGGTGCTACGCGCCACGAAGGGAATCAACTCTGTTGGGGAGGGAGTAACGAGACTCAGTTTAGGAATCGACTTCGTTAAGGGTCTAAAATTGATGCAAACCCTATACATTTCCGCCCTTAAAGCACTGGATTCCAAAAAGTCAACAGGCCGTATGACATCGGAAGGAATCATAGCATATTATTTTCTCATTCCCCCCCCCCCCCCCCACACTTTCTTTTCCTTTCTGATTCATCTGTGCAGTTTCAGAATCTCTCCCTGTGACGCATATATCACTGGGGGAAGATTGTTAGGCAACAAATCACACTTGCAGATCGTGAATCATTTGAGGTGCACCCTTCACAAGGACGGATATAATGGTGCCATTTTGATAAGTGATGAGAAAACGTTTAGATCTGTTCTTTCTTACAGAATACAAGAAGTCACGAGGCGAAATCAAGAAGCGGATGGAAAGTGCGGCGCGACTACAGAAGAAGGCGAAGAAGATGGCAAAAGGTTCCGAGCTGAACAAGGTAGGCAAGGTAATGTAGAACCTCTCACCTGTATCTGTATTTGTGGAAAGTGTCAGTACCTGTCCCTCCTGCTGTAACTTGCTGTAATCGTTTATGTAGCCCCCTCTGTACTTATCCACACCCCTGTAGAGAGTACTGACTTTAAGTTTTATGCAGGCAATAATGTAGGGACTTTGGTGACACTCGGGACAAGGCTCGTGCAGCATTCTCTTATGATTGTAGACTTACTTCACTCAAAAAAGTGCCGATCTTGCTACTTTTGCTTTTTACTTTCCTCCGTAATTTTCCCCTTTACAATTTCCATAACGCCACCTCTTCGACTCGGTATTGCCTCCAAGGATAAAAACATTGCTAATCTTCGGCAAAATACTATACCCACCTCACTGGAAATGTCCTTTTGTGATTCCCATGTAGAAACCCTGCCTTGCGTGTACAAGAATGATACCCTTAGTACCCAAATTAATAGAAAACTACCTTGAGCAATAAAATTTTGCAAAATTCCTCGCTCTTGAGTCACTAGAGTGAATTGCTGCAAACATTTGCATGTGATAACATATGCACCTATCTCACTGCAGATGATGGAGACGACGGTGGGTGAACTCGCCGAACGATACACGAGTCTAGAAGAGACGGAGCGGACTGCCCTCCGCCATGCCCTCACTGAGGAACGAGCCCGCTACTGTGCCTTTGCCCACGCCTTCCGGCCCGTCCTTGTAAGTGGAAAAATCAAAATCGCCTTCAGAGCTTCATTTCATGTTTGTGTTTTCACTCTCATCAGGGATTGAAACGCCAGTTTCTGACGTGCCTAGATGATTTATTTCTACATTTCACGTCATACTTTTTATTTTACAGCTTAAGCTGTAAAATGTGAAGCTGAAAATGTGTTCCTCGGCATTTTAACGTTTTCAAGTTCTCGATTGTCACATGAAATACTTTGCATATTTTTTATATTTTTTCTGCTTATATTTATACATTATAGGTGTACTGACATACCTCGTTATAAGATCAATCGCTGTACAATGAACATTTTTTCCTGCGATTTGCGGATTTTTCTATACAAGAGCGTTGTAAGAGTTGTCAGTAGTGTATCATGACGAAATGCTTCCCGGGGAGGGAGTCAAACTGCCATCGTGGCTAAAATTACTCGAATGCGTTCTAATTCCAGTTTGTTTTCTTTGAATGATTATTTACCAATAATTATAATCCACGCTGTATCACAAACTCGTATACCTCATCCGATGTTGCATGATATAATATAAACTCGTACATCAATTGTCTTAAAAAAGAAGGAGCTACATGTACCATATGGGGCAGTTCACCATACCTCGACCCCTCTTGCCATACCAGTACGATTTGCCATAATGAGTTGTAAATTCTCAAACAAAAACATTACTTGTAATTTTTATAAATGTTACCCCTTACGTTGTCATATCGCTGCCGTTTTCTCTGTGGTACCGGTACACACAAGCCTGCAGTAGTGAGGAAACTGAATTTGAACTGAAATTTACTATAAACATACTAAAATAGTAGACAGCTATTGGTCGCATCATGATGATCAAGTGTTCACAGTTTGTAGCATTTCCTGAGCAATCGTAGTAAGTCGTGATTTCTTGAAAATTTACTTTGTTGTACGGTTCCGAGTGCACTACAGTAACACTGATATACTGTATATCGGAAACCTTAGAATTTTGCGTAATGTACTGACCGAACTGTACCGGTGTAAATGTAACTAGATTATCACATCACAAGTTAAGTAGGATATAATATGTGAAATATGGTGTTTATAGTGCATGTAACTGAACAGTAAGGCGAGTGTCAGCTAATTTTGAATAATGCTTTTAAATAAACGAAAAACTCGAAAAGTATTGTTCGAATGTGTGTTGAAATTCAACCGCCGAAGTCGGTTGAAGAGAGAAGACATGATATTCATCAGACGTACAGGCGTTTGCATATATTAACTGCGGGTAGACAAGAAAGAAAATGCAATAATTAAAGGAGTATTGGTAAGTAAAAGTAATTGTTATTCTATCGATATCTGTTATGTAACCATATCTTGTTAAATGCTCTTCCCCCGGTCGCGAGCGTCACTCGGCTATAGGAGGAACGTAGATACGGGAGTAAACCCCCAGTCACACCAAGCTTACGACCTGTTTCCGACCACCACCGACTGAAAATCAAGCGATCGGTCGGCGACACAAGGAACTGAAATGGAAAAGTTAACGTGATTGATAAGATGAAAATCTGTGTACTGGGGATTATCCAGTGTGTGTTGTAATATATCTGTTTATCGATGTATCAATTTGTCTATCTTATAACCGACTACCAGCGACTTCCAAAGGCTACCTGCAACTGGCCGGTAATCATCTGGTCGTCGGTGGTCAGAAACGGGTCGTAAGCCTGGTGTGACGGGGTCCTTAGGGCGGGTGTTGTCCTCGTCTTGTCTTTCAGGATTTCCTCTACATTAGACCTCTTTTTACTCGTTACTTGAAACTTGAAAAAAAAAACATCCCCAGACAAACTCTACATTATTTCCTGCCAGAAGTCATTGTTGAGGACATACAAATAAAAACTCGCACTTCCATAGGCTGGGCCAGGTGGATAACGAAGTTTGTTCCAGGCCAAACCAATGAATTAGTTTCCCCACTTTCGGCCCTAGTTTTAGCAATTGTAGCAAATAACAACCTTCCTGTTACTGGTTACCAGTCTTCCCGTAGAGCCATTACCGAGATTAATTGTCAGACTCTAGACTAAGACAGTCACTAAGAGCCAGAGTTGGATTCACAATTCTAATTTTGCGATCAACCCATCTCACGCGCTTGTATACTTCCAATTGTGCTATCATAGTGGAGATGGTTGAACGCAAAATTTCATGTATGTGTATGTACTCGAGCATACAGATATATATAAGGAATATTGCGCTTGACTTGTATCTCTCTTGATAGCGTAGTTGGTAAGTCACTGCGCACTTGTCATGTGATAGCTGAGTTCGAGTCCTTGGCAGTACATTTCAATTTCTGGTTGTGGCCTCCATTGGGTCTCCCGATGTTGATGGCTTAGAATTAAAGTGCATTGTGGTTGTTAAAACGTATCTCTAATCACTGGGACCCATTCATTGTTGTACAAATACTTTCCCGCGTTTGTATACTTCCAATTGTGTTATCATAGTGGAGATGGGTTGAACACAAAATTTCATGTATGTGTATGTACATAAATATATATATAAGGAATATTGCGCTTGACTTTTACAGCAGCATATTCAAACAGACACATTATACTGTTTTGGCCCTCCCAGTTTTAAACAATTCTTTAACTGAGTCAATATAGGGTCTTTATTGGTCATCTTTCTAATCACTGCACTTGAAAAGAAGTATCATCAAAACGAATCATCTCTACTAATTTTTTATATTCAGCTGGTGCACCAGACTCCAATTGCATCAGCATTTACATTTTCTTTCCCTTGTTTATGAACCAAATCAAAAAGTACTGAGAACAATAAAACCCAGCATTTTATTCTAGCATTAGTATTGCAATAAATATGTTTTTCTCTTCCAATCAAGCCTAATGGGTTTATGACCTGTTCTAGCAACAAATCTTCTACCATGTAAAAAAAATACCTGAATCTTTTAAAAGCAAGCACAAGAGCTAATACCTCTATCTAATTGAGAATAATTCAGTTCAGCATTTGACAATTACAATTTTGACATCCCACATACCATCCTGGTACTTATAACTTTTGTTAATGTGTTCAGAGTATGTATTCATGGCTTTCAGGATGAGGAAGTGGGGATGTTGAGTGAACTGGAGCATCTGCAGGAGGTCATGGCTCAACTTGATAAGTATTCAAGTGAACCCAACATTCTGCCACCAGCAAGTGAGCAGGTGAGTGAGGCTGCTGTAATTAATTTTTTTAAGCGTTTGTATGTATTTGTTAACCAGCTTCAGAGCATTATAATTCCAAAAGAAATTACTGGTAATATCTATAAATTCAATGTGTGGGAAGTTTTAATTTTACACTGGATGGTACATAATCCATTTATTCTCAAATAATCCACCTCCATACTGGATAGTAATTAAATTCTGTTCTAGGAGCCAATAGCCTATTTCCTTCATCCTTTTGATAAAAAAAGTTGATTACATGCTTGTCTGTTAGAGTACATTGTACTTTGAGGAACTTCTTTGGAGTAATGGGCAAATGGGGATGGTCTAACCTCTTGTTTATTGCTGAATAAAGTACTCTAGCCAGGTTGAAAGTTTCGATACTGGTGTTATTTTGCTGTTTCTGAACTAGATATGGCTATGTTGTTAAGAATGAAGTACCCTGGGGAAGTCTTTTACAGTTCTTGTTTAAAATTTGAGGTTATGTATTGCAGCTGAAGATGACAAATCTACTGTTTGGCCAACAGGTGCTTCGTGACATCAAGGGAGGAGAGTCACAATGGTCATGGCAGACCCCACCCTCCTCACCATCTTCACTTGGGTCCAGGAAATCTTCCATGTGCTCCATCTCCTCCCTCAACTCCTCGTCTTCCTCCTCCAACCATTCCCCATCCCACCATAACCATCGTACACGATCTGTCAGTCAGGTATGACTAAAGCATGGCTGATTATCTGTAATGTGACTACTCTATCTTTTCTTCAGCTGTGCACTTTCTCCCCCTAGTACACTTGCATCCCCTTAGCTTGCAATGTAATATAATGGAATATAGCTGACTGCACAGACTTTGTACTGGACTCTAATCAAGCTTGTTTAACTCCTTCAATATCAAAGAACTCTGTATAGATTTTGTGGCTGACTGTACAGACAGTTCTTTTTATTTAGAATCTTTGAAATTTGGAAGTCTCTAACATTCCAAACAAAAAGTATCTGGTATATCCAGAAAGACAATTTTGTTTCGAATATTGGACATTTTTTAATTGTAAAAATCCTGAATAGATTTCCTTTAAGCAACAGAGGAGCAGATCCCCATCTAGCCTCCATTGCTTAATAAAATCTTAATGCAATTTGCATGAAGCCTAAACAGCCTGTCACATTATTGAAGGTGTTAAGTCAGGTCATGGTAATCCAGCACAGGTATACCAAAGGGACATATAATTAGATGAAATGGATTGAAAATTTAAGTAATTTTACAGTTCTTATTTTGTTGTGTAAATCTGTTAGTGCCAATACAGAATTGGCTAGGCAACAGACACCATATGCCTAGATTTAACCACTGTACAGAAAGCACAGAACACATTATACTACAGTCCTTCACTAACTCTTTCCAGAAAGCTCCACAAATTTGCTTACAAGTTGAACCAGTGGTTATGGCCAATTTCTTCACATTTGTGAGTCTTTTGCAAGAGAGCATCAGAACAACAATTTGTTTGATTAATCTGTTGGGATTGTATATATAACATGCACTGTAATTTACTCATTTAAAAACACAAATATCAGGAATACCAAACACTAACCCCTTCACTACATTGATGCCCTTTACAAATATAATTCTGGCTAATGTTTGATAGTTCTTTGTTTTAAGGAACAGACTTGGGACTAAATGAGGTCTCAAGTGACTCTACTTAACTCAAAGCTGTCCCTTTGTATGTCTATCATTAGCCAGAACAAAATTTGTAGAGGGTACCAAAAAGGCAAAGAACTTAAACTCCATGTATGTGAAGCATGTTTATTTTCAAGGGAAAAGAATAGGTATTGCAAAAACCAGTGAAAACTTGTTTTCAGACATTAGTGTATCTTCTTCCCGTGTGTTTCTGTAGTAATAAGAGACATTGTATAGATTGGAAGAAAAGGAACTAAAAAACAATCGGACATAGATATTGGGATAATGTTTAGCAAGGAAACTGATATGAATGAACACATTTCAAACATCAAAGAACATATACTATACAGTACTGCCTTATAACTTGTATACCAGTATCTTCATGGTGAATTAATGCAAAACTTGATATTGGTATGATGCTCACTGGCTGAGTGAGTTAGAGCGTCACAACTTGTGATGGAGGTCAAGGTGATGGTGGTTTGAATCCTGCCACCAGCAAGTTGAATCAAAGGCATAGTTCATTAAATTCCATGCCACAAAGTTCTCTGTAATGGACTCTATCCTAACCTCCTGATAGGGGTGAGGTTTGTGATGTTAAACCAAATTGAATAAAAATCAATCTCTGTTACAACAACTTAAATTTTTTTTACAGTAAGTGTTCATAAGGCTCGGGGTAGGATGTGCAGCAATATGTAACCAGCTCCTAAAAGAAAGATGTAGAAAAAATAGAAAAACACCAGAGGATCATTAAAAAGTGAGGATATACATGCATGTGATTCACCATGGTCTTGGATCACTTGTTGGACTTGTGATTGACACCTATTACCCTTCTGGTTTAGAACTCTGCTGTGAGATGATGTGGGCATGTGGAGAAAATTAAAGGCGATCGAGCAGAGAGAGTGCATGAATCAGAAGTGGAAAGAGAATAAAGGAAAGATTGAAAATAAAATACAAAGAATTGATAAGAAACATAACCAAGCAACTGTAAATAATAATAAAAAAATAGTGAGACCATGACTTATGTATGGCTTTAATTGAGGAGACAGATGGAAGTTAAGAATCCTGGGGGAACATACTGATTAGTATATTAATGACCCAATGGATAAATAGTCAAGTATGATATAGAGACTAAGATAAATCTGCAAGACTAATGTGATTTTAACTAAGGAGCCTGAGATGATTGAAATGTTGAATTATTGGTGCCCATTAAGAAGTGGTGACCATATTGTCCTTGAATATATGCTGGCCGTGAGGAAAGCTGAAATGAGAGAGGAAGATACAACTATGCAAAGGCTAAATTTGTTCAACTAAAAAAAATACACAGTGGTGAAGTGATCTTCAAACCAAAAGAAAGATTTAATAAAAACAGAATACAAAAAGTGGCAATGAAGATGATCCCTAGCCTAAACAACAAGATATATGAGGAAAGATTGAAAAAACTAGGACTTCTTGCATTGGGAAGCAAGGAGAGGTGACAGGCTAGTGATATTGAAACTAAAATTCTTTTTAGAGAAAATAAATGGAAAAGAATTGCTGGTATTAGAAGAAAGATCAACAAAAGGTCATAGTTAAACACTGATAAAGCAAATTTGTTTAAAAGATGTCAGGAAGTGTAGACTTGTGGAACAAGTTGAATGAAAATATAATCCAATCTAGCACTATAAATGAATTCAAGGCAAGGTTTGATAAATGGAGGAAAAGAGACCGGACCCAATGAGTATGGCCCCAACCTACATGATACCACTGATAAATAAAACTAAGTAAAGTTTCCAGAGAAACACATCTATACATTCCCACAAACACAATTTTTTGTGCATTTTGTACAGTCTTTAAAATATATGGGAGCAACAGCACATTATTATTCTAGCATTTGAAATACATTCCCATGAAGAAAGATCTGAATTTAGTGAGTTATATTTGCCAACATCTTGTAGGTCAGTGCATTCAGACACTTTTATCCTAAATGTACTTTAGCACATATGGCTGAATCAATGTGCCTGAATAGTTGTTACTATAGTTTCTATATTTTTTGTAGTTATCAGTGTAATATTTACAGTATGTCTCACATATTCACAGTAGAATTGAAGACCTTTTCACTCCAGTTCTAAGGATTTACTATGAGGAGTACATTTCTTCTCTCTCTTTTTTTTTTTTTTTTTTATCACTGTATTTTGTCACTATATTTGATTTATTTTGTATTATTTTTTTCATGTGCCCTTCTGTTATGTCTTCATAAACTTTGGAATTTGTCTTACTTTTTGTTGAGATTTTTTTCCCTTATAATTTTTTCTGAGTTTGTATGTGCCTGTGCTATTGTTGATAGGGAACACGACTGGTGAGTGTCTCATCGCAGGACTCCGGCTTTACTTCACAGGACACTCTGTGCCAACACCATCCTCACGTCACCAGTCAACGACAGGTAGTCCTATATATAGAGCAGTAGCAGCTACAGATGTTGCCTACTAACTTGTTAAAACATATTCTGGTGTTGTTTGAAGGCTAACTGATGTTTACAAGTTTTGTTGATGGTATTTCATATTTTATTGGCAAAAAGCAGCACTTCTGTCTTCAGGGACAATATTGCACCAAAGAGGGGGAATCATAGATGTGGTAATAGAGAGATTTAAGGAGAATAGCAGAATGGATGAATAGTAGAAGTTATAATGATTAGTATTCTTTTTTGTATGGAGATTAGTCTCCAATCATTAATAAAAGCTAATTATGACCCACAGGGATGTCACCAAAGTCCCTAGAATATGCATAGACTTTGTACTTCCAACACTCCCCTTATCTTGTCAGTTCCACATATACTTGCTCTGTATTGTTCCAATCCAATCAATCAATTATTGTCTTAAGAGTTTCAATAACTGGAAAACATGTAGCCCCACAGTGCCTGGGAACAGTCCTTAGAACCTCCAACAGATCTCTCTGGGAAAAAAAAAATTGGACTGTTGTCTGTGTTGTATTAGTGTGGGATGTCTTCCATATCACCAGCTGAAAGTGGAAGAGCTGAAGAGGAGAGAATTTTCTGTTGTCAGCTCCCCATGTGTGAAAAAGTGTAAAAAATATATTGGAAGTTAATAGAAATCCTGGGTCTAGTCCAGAGACCAAGTGTCAGCTCCTCAGGGCAGCACCTCTGAAATGAATGGAAGGACTTTAGGATTATTGCCAGTTGCTGTGGGGCTATTGGTTTCCAATCAGTAAAACTGAAGAACAATTATTACTACCATTCTCTTTCCTTTCACAGTTGTTCCTCATTCACATACATTCAAAGACACTATGGTTCACACAAATACATACCTCATCTCTACATCAACAACACTAATACCACACACAAACACACCGAAAATTCTTGGCGTAACATACAATACATCCATGTCTTTCAAACAACACATCACAAACATAAAAAACAAATGCACACCTAGACTTAATGCACTTAAGTCAATCGCTGGAACAACATTTGGACAAAACAAAGAAACTAATACAACAATATACAAACAATGCATACGCTCAGTGATGAATTATGTGAGTCCTGCATGGGCTCCTAATCTCAGTGAGACACACCACAACACCCTTCAAATCATACAAAAACAAAGCCCTAAAAACAATTACAGGCTGCACAAATACAACATCTACAGACCATTTACACCATGAAACAAAAGTCCTCAAAGTCAAGGACCACCTCGACATGAGAGGCACACAAACACTTGCCGCAGCCACCATAAACACATCACACCCACTACACTACAGGGGGTCTGGCAAGACAACACACTGCTGCATGCCAGACCCCCTGATATCCACCCTTCTGAATCCTCTCTCCCACAAAAGGACAGAGTCCACTTAGCCAGACTGCGGTGCGGTCACCACCCAGCACTTCTAAGCTACCAGAAGAGGCTGGATGACCGCATTGTGAACAGCTGCCCAGGATGTAACACTTCACCCCATACCATACAACACATAATGGAAGACTGCATTATACACAATCATACATGCAAACAACACAACATACACTCTATAAAGGATTTGTGGGAAAACCCAGTTTCGGCTGTAGCATTCCTTGGGGAAACGGGACTGCTCGGACAGTCTAGGGAACGACAACAACAACAACTACACTACATAGCAGAACACCCACACACACCAAGAAACATTAAAACAACACCCAAAGACCTATATCACACACAGATACTCTCTTCTCTTCCTCCACAACCACCAAATACCAGCCTCCGGAAACATATTCATAATCATATCACTCACTGCTCCATTAACACACTGAAAGACAACACACTGCTGCATGCCAGACCCCCTGATATCCACCCTTCTGAATCCTCTCTCCCACGAAAGGACAGAGTCCACCTGGCCAGACTGCAGTGCGGCCACCACCCAGCACTTCTAAGCTACCAGAAGAGGCTGGATGACCGCATTGTGAACAGCTGCCCAGGATGTAACACTTCACCCCATACCATACAACACATAATGGAAGACTGCATTATACACAATCATGCACGCAAACAACACAACATACACTCTATAAAGGATTTGTGGGAAAACTCAGTTTCGGCTGTGGCATTCCTTGGGGAGACGGGACTGCTCGGACAGACAGTCTAGGGAACGACAACAACTATGGTTCAAGTTAATCCTTTCAGACATTCTAACAGACTTTAAGATGTCATTTCTTTCACTGTGTAAGAGAAAACCTGAATAGAACTGTGTCAGATAAAACCTGAATAGAACTGTGTCAGATTATCAGTAAAGTAAATACAAAGAGTAAAAACACTTCAGCTAATTTATTACTATTCTGTACTTGTAAATTGTTATACCTCTAGAAAAACTTGATAAGAACTAATTGCATGGTAAGATAATCTGTACATATAGTTTGGTTATGTGATGACTTTAAGTTGTCCACAAGTTGCATCTTTTAAGAACGTCATCTTAACTATGCTTGTTATTGCTATTTTGTGACACATCTTCAGCATGATCCCTCTCTCATCTTGTTTGCCATGTACTGTACAAAATATGTATATAAATAGGGTATATATACAGTTGTAGACTCTGGTCTTTATTTCAAGTGCTTTGAATAATTTTGGTAATGTGTACATAAGTATGAAAGGATATATGCACATATATAATTTACATGATGTGTAATATAATTATTCTAAGAGCTCCTGCAGTTGCTGGAATGAGCATTTTGCAAAGTTTAGATGTACTTGTAAAGGGACAAAAGTGCCTATACAGTTCCAAAGCCCATCAACATCACTTTCACCTAGAGGTACAACTCCAAGGAGCTGTCATTTGGTTTCTGGTTTTGGACCTTAGATCTCTCAAAACTTAAACCAATTTTTCATTTTTTATATAAAGTGAGAAATGACAAATGAAAACAGATCCCCAATGATAGAATCAACCCCACACTTGTACAACAGACATTACAAGTATTTCAGTGTTTCTTCTTGGAGAGGTCTACAGATCCAGTTCTTTCTATAAGTCATGTATAGTTTTAGCACTCACTGTTTTCTCTTTCAATTTACTCCATGTATCTATCACTGTGTGGAAAGCTATTCTTTATCAGATTTCTTCTGTAACTGTCATTCTTAAGTTTCTTCTTGTGTCCCCTTGTGTTTCTTCTGTCCCATTTAAGTAGTTCATCCCTGTCAAGGATTTCCATCCCTTTCATAATTCTATAGATGGTTATCAAGTCGCCTCTTTCTCTTCTTTGCTCCAGAGTTAATAAATTTAGTTTGTCCAATCTTTGTTCATATGTCAACATGCCAAGTGTTGGTGCCATCTTTGTTAGTGTTCTTTGAATTCTTTCTAGTTTCTTTATTTTTTTTTTTTTTTTTTTTTTTTTTTTTTTTTTTTTTTTTTTTTTTTTTTTTGTACTGGGTGTCCATAGTGATGCTGCATACTCTAATTTTGGTCTTATCAGTGTAACTAGTATTTTCTTCACCATTTCCTCGTCCATGTAGTCAAAGGCCACTTTCATTGATCTTGTTTAGTTGTAGGTTTCTCCAACTATTTTGTTTATATGTTTGTCTGGTGTCATGTCATTTGAAATAATTACTCCTAGGTCTCTTTCTGAGCTTACTTTTGTAACTTCATTTGTTCCAATTTTGTATTGACCGGATATTCTATTTTTGCTTTTTCCAAATTCCATTATACTACATTTTTTAAAGCTGAAATTCATTTAATTCTTTTTACTCCAATTCCAGACTTTGTCCAGATCTCCCTAAAAAGATTTGCAATCTTCTTCGTTACTCTCTTCAATAGTTTTGCGTCATCTACAAAGAAGTTTATATAGCATTCAATTCCTTCATCCATGCTGTTTATATAAATAGCAAACATTATTGGAGCCAACACAGAGCCTTGGGGTACTCCACTTATCATGTTTACCCATTTTGAGTTCTTTTCTCTAAGTATCACACTCATTTTTCTTCCTTTCAAGAAGTTTTTCATCCATTCTAATAATTTTCCTTGTATTCCACCTATTATTTCAAGTTTTCTTAGTAGTTTTTTTGTGTGGTACTTTGTCAAAAGCCTTTTGTAGGTCCAGGAAGGCACAATCTGCCCAGCCATCTCTTTCTTGTATTATGTCTAGCAATCTTGAGTAAAAGCATATTAAGTTTGTAGTACATGATCTTTCACTTTTAAATCCAAATTGGTTGGGGTTTAATATTTTCTTTTCCAAGTGTTTAGTCCATTTATTTTTAATAACTCTTTCGCATATTTTTGCAATTGTGCTTGTAAGGTATATCAGTCTATAATTTGTTGGATTTTCTTTATTTCCTCCCTTATATATTGGTACAATATTAGCATTTTTCCAGTCTTGTAGTACTTTTCCTTCTTTGAGTGAGAAGTCAATTATCTTGTGTATATTATCTGAGTTTGTCTATGCATTCTTTTAATATCCAGTTTGTTATTCCGTCTGGCCCATGTGACTTTCTGACATCAAGTTTCCTTATTTGATCCCTTATTTCTTTCTGTGTCACCATTATTTCTTTCATTTTAGGGGATCCTTCCTGGTGACTATCCCCACAATTGTGAGCTTTCAATTGTAAAAACAGACTTAAAGTGTCAGGTCATTACTTCAGCCATTTCTACATCTGTGTATTCTTGATTTTCTTCACACAGTTTCACTATTTCGTGTTTGTCTTTACATATCTGTAAAATAGTTTGGGTTGATCTTTGCATTTTGCTATTGTATCTTTTTCATAGTTTATTTTTTCCTCTCTTCATATGTCTACGTATTCATTTCTCAGTTTGATGTATGTTTGTCATTTAATCTCTTTTCCATCTTTTCTAAGCTTTCTCTTCTATCTTTAGCATCGCCACACTTTTTATTATACCAGCACTTTAAGTACTCCCTTTTCTGTTTCTGCTTAGGCACATATTTATCTGTTCCCTCTTTATATATTTCTTTGAAAATGTTCCATTTCTCTTCCGTCTTTGTTTCATCATTTTCAAATTTTTCCCAAGTCATTTTCAAGAAATTTTCTAAGTTTTACAAAGTCAGTTTTGTTGTACATCAATGTTCCTTCTCTATGTTTCTCATTCCTTCTTACCACATTTTGTTCCTTAAGTTCAATCTCTATTAGGATGTGGTCACTCTTTCGAATTGGTGTTTTATAGTTTATTTCTTCCACTATTTCTGGTTCAGAGGTGAATATCAAATCTAGTCTCGATGGTTCTTCGTTTTGTTTAAATCTCGTATTTTCTTTAACCCATTGCGTCAATGTGTAATCTATGGCCATATCCAGTAGGACATTGCCCCAGAGTTCGTCTCCACCTCCCATTGGCAATTCTTCCCAATTTATTTCCTTTGAGTTAAAGTCACCCATAATTACTATATTTTCTCCATATTATTTTAGTGTCTCGGTTAATTCATTCTTTGTGTCTTCTAGTAATTTTGAGTGTTCGCTGTCAGTCCAAGTCTTAGTTTTGGTGGCATATATAAAACTATAAACCTTCTACTTTTCATACTGCTGTTTTCGACTTTAACTGTGATTAATTCCACATTATCTTTCCCTTCTGTTGCCTTTATTACGTTTAAGTCCTTTCTAGTCAATATCATGACTCCTCCCCCATCAAATATGGTATGGTATATGCACATACATTGTATACAGTATACTGTGTCAATATAAAACTAAAAGTAATTTCAATAGACCATTCTTAGTGCTTGTGTCAACTTCAACCAAGCTACCCACAATATTTTAAATCAATTACTTTATGTTCTTCATGCTCACTTAAACAATTAGGAATTTGCACTGGTTACTACATGGACGGAACTTGAGAAGAGCAAGAATGAAATGGATGGAGGTTTGAAAGGAACATGAGATGCAAGAGTAATATATGTCAAGCAAGGAAGAGACATTACAAAAGATTGGAGTGAACAGAGAATTGTTGTAAACAGATGAGGAAATGCAGCCTAAAGGGATGGCCTTGTCTGCTTCATATATTTCTCAAGTGGATGGAGAGGAGAGGGGTTACCATATAATTATGTGCTGGGGGTAAATTAGCTCCATCTGTCAGGCCCTGTTGTGGAATGGCTATGTCTTAATGAATTGCCTCTGGCCTGACCAGTGTGATAGGACAGGGATGACCTTTCATCCACAAGGGAGGGGTGATGAATAGATATTAGATGGGTGTGGGGTGGAAGCTTTGACTCAGCCATCCCCTTATAAGGAGGGAAAGGCCTTTTAGTATATGTATGTATTATTGTAATGGTTTTGACATCATAATAACAAACTTACTTTTGTCTTCATGTTCCTGACTGGTAGCATTTATTTTCTTACAGGCTTCAGGACTCTCAGAACAGTCTTGTGGCTCAGAGGGCAGTACACCTTCACCTGCCACCTCCAATGCCACATGGCCCAACCTGACAGACACAACATTGCACAGCAAATCTGCTCATCCACAACTGTCTGATAGACCCCACACAATATCATCAGGTGGGTATTTTTGTTAAATTTACTTTTATACTTGTTAATATCTGCACATAGTTCCAATGATGAATACCTGCATGTGGTGGTCCTGCAAGGTGGACAGCTAAACTGCCCATTTTCAAAACCTCTCAACCCCCTCACCTCCATCAGGAGGTGCACCCCTGAGGGACTGACACACTCTCTGGACTGGGCCCTAGATATCTCTATCACCTTCAGCTCTATTCCTTACACATTTTTACACATGGAAAGCAGACAACTGGTAACTACTCCCTTCCCCCTTTGACTTTCAGCAAGTGACATAGAAACATTTCTATGTTCATGCAACACAGACAACAGTCCTAACAGACAAATCCAGAGCATAATAACGTGTTAACCTATGCAGATGATCTGACAATAACCCAATATAGCAACTACAAAATGGCTCCAAAGAACACCCAAACTTACTTGGATTAATAAGAACAATGGCTTAGAAAAAACAATGAAGGCCTTCTATTAAAACTCATCAGAAACATGTCTCACTCTAGACCATCATCCAACAGGAACTGAATCTTTGAATGTGTGTGTGGATGTAGACCAACTGAGATAATTAAAAAGAGATTAGTTACTTTTGTGAAAAGATGGATGTGTTAGCATTGAGTGAGACTAAACTAAAAGGAAAAGTGAATTTGAGTTTGGAGGTGTGGTAGTTAGGATGTTGGATGTGGACCTTTACTAAGAGACCACACAAGAGGCTGCAATGGAAACTGAAGAATAAGGATGGGAGTGGGGATGTAGTTCACATGGAAGGAGTACCTCCTGGTGAAAAGGGAGCTGAAAACAATGAACGAAGGAAAGCCGAAATGTACAAGGGTGACTGATATGGTGCTATAAGAATCAGTATTAGCACCAGTCATATTTCTGGTGATGATATGCTTTAACATCACAAGCTCCACCCTATTGAGAGGCTATGATATTGTCCCTTACAGAAGATTTTGTAGCAAGGAATTTAATGAACCATGCCCTTGGTTCAACTTCACTAGTGGCAGGGTTAAAACTGCCAGCCCCTCAACCTTTGCCACAAGTAACAGTGGTGATTTTGGGACTGAAACAGATATATATATATAAAACATACTTAGAGATTATGCCAAAATAGTGTTAAAAAAAAGTCCAGTGTACTGCAAGACAGTGATACACAACAAGCTTCTCTTCCCTTGAAGGTGGCAGAGTCAAAGCACACACCCACATCACAAACAATAACTTTTCAATCCCCTCTTCCATCTTAGCACCTTGGGGATGAAGGGTCACCATGTCCCATACCAAACTGCTTGGGTCAAAAGGAATACAGCAAAGCACAAACCTACCTTCTATTCCTACTAGCTGGTGACATAAAAATAAAGCTACACTAATACACTACTGACAAGTCTATTTCTTGTAAGATACCTGTGGGAGAATCTGAAGCCTAATGCTTGACACTGAAAGACTGTAGGTTTTCAATCAGTGAAACTTTAGGCATTGCTGTTTATTGATGCCTAAGTATTTACAGTTGACATGCTAATTTCTTTTCTAGTGCCTGATATTCCAGATCTAAAACAAACTTGCCCATCCAATATCACTTTTCCAGGTGATAAGTTTATCTTTCTTTAATATTTTTCTAATGCAAGTATTTTTAAGTGATACAAAATGAAAAGGTTCTTAACTGTTGCGTTGCAATTGAGTTGTATGATATATTTACTTGTCTACTGCTTGGTGAGTCTTTTCAGTTATGGTAAATTCTTTGGTATGAAAATGTTAAATCTGTTCAACACCATAAGCTTTAATCTCATCTTTTTTCAAGTGATTTGTTCAGCTGAAGAAACTTTTGCTCTCAAGATTTTAATCTCTGGAATATATTCAAATTTCAAGCATATGAAAAAGGCAGAGAGCGGCCGCCTTTGACTGTGTACACCTTCCAACCACCAGAGGGCAACTCAGGACCTGCATCTCCACAAGTTTCATCACAGCCTGTTAGTCCAGTCTGTTTGGAGGTCTGTATTATATTTCAACAATTTTCTAGCTCCAACTAGAGGTATTGGTGGAATTGGCCTTGATATAGGAGAGTATGGGAAGCAGTACCAGATCTAGATCCATCTTCTTGGGTTGGACAGGGAACTAGAGCAGCATCAGGAGTTAAAAGTTGACAGCTTTAGAATATGACCCCTGTCACTCCTTAGCACTTATACTCATTGTTATTATACATACAGAAAAGTGACAGTCCATCCATATCTCAAAGATACTATATGGGTAGTAGCAGATCCAGCTCCATTTAGGTTTGGAGTGGGGGAGGCAACATCAAAACTTAAAATAAAAGGGGATATTCATAGAAAGTGATCAGTAACAATCCTTAATATTTTTGTTGTTGTTGCTGTTGTTTTCATTCCCTGGACTGTCTGGCTGAGCAGTCCCATCTCCCTGAGGAATGCCATGGCTGGAATGGTTTTTCCTACAAATCCTTTATAGAATGTATATTGTGTTGTTGGCATGCATGATTGTATACAATGCACTTTTCCATAATGTGTTGTATAGTATGGGGTGAAATGTTGCATCCTGGGCTGTCTGCAATGCTGTCATTCAGCCTCTCCTAGTAACGTAGATGGGCTGGATGGTGACCGCATCGCAGTCTGGCCAGGTGGACTCTGTCCTTTCAGGGGAGAGAGGATTCAGAGGGATGGATATCAGGGGGTCTGGCATTCAGTAATATTTTGTCTTTCAGTTTATTGATGAAGCAGAGAATGATATGATAGAATCAGTATCACTCACTGATCCTTAATGCTTATCACTATTGTTAAGCCTACAAAAAGAGTTCAAAAGATAAGAGTAAATGGAGGGAGATTGTAAATGGTTGAAAGGATGATTTGGCACAAGGGTTATTGTTACCTACTTCATGATTCATTTTGAGTGGATGAGGAAGGGATTCACCATGTGATGGAACTATTGGGCCATAGTGTAGAAGATCTCTAATCTCCCTGTATAGTTTTTGACTCTTATGAAGGAAAATGTATAAATGTTCTTGATTGTGGTGTAAAATTAATGATAATCTTAAAGGAATTTGTTTCAACTCCACAGAGTGAAGGAGGCAATGTAAGTCCACTAATAAGTCAGACAGCTACCATTTCTCGTCGCTCATCTCGTGCATCTCTCCACCACAATGTTTCTTCTTCCAGTCAGGAGAGCCTAACTACAACTGTAATTCATATAAATTTTAATGTTTGTAGATAATGGCAAATATCTTATAACCAGACAACATGCAATATTACTACTTTAAAGATAATTGCTCAGGAAAAAGACACTGATTCTCAAATATATGCAGGGTAAACCTAAGCCTCCAGTGCCAAATCGCTGCTCATCTCTTGAACGCCCAGTAGTGCCTGAAAAGAAGCCCATATTAAAGGGCATCTCCAGAACCACCGTGCCCCAGTACATCACTTCAAAAGCAGCGCCCATAGTACCAGACTTCAATCAGGCAGCCCCAGACATGAGTAAGTTTGTTACATGGTAGGACCAGAGATAAATGGGGGGGTGGGGTGAGGGTGGGAGTGTAATCATCTTATACATTTTTTAATCTTTTCTTATTCTTTTTCCTTCATATTTTATTCTTTTTTCTCCCTTCTTCCTTTAGCTTCTTCCTCCTTCATTTTCCTCCTTTATCTTCTTGCTTTTTTGTCTTTCTCCTCCTCCTTCAGTATCAATTGTATGATATAACTGCAAAAGATTCAACAAGAATGACAAATCTTTCCTAATTTTTACATAATTGAGCAGCTTGGGATATTAGGTGCAGATAATTAAGTATGAAAGTTGGCAAAAAGCCTCCTCAAAATTGTAGGTGTACAGCAGCATCTGCAAAAATATTTGTTTAACAATTTCTTATTATTAAGAGTAAAGTATCTTAAGACCTCCGCCTCTATGGGTTTTGTAAATCTCAGGAGAATATGAAGGTATATAAGGGGTATTTTTATAAGTATGAAATTTTGCTACCCTTACATCTTGCTCTGAAGAAATCTATTTGTCTGTTTTCATGTTTGTTGATTATTATTCATATTCTTTGTTATTTATCTGACTGGTATACTGAACAATTTGGTACCAAAAGGAACTATGTCTAACAATATGTTTGTCTTTGGCCAGTTGTCCCACAACCTGTGTACAGCAACATGGCAGAACTTTGTAGTGGTGTGGTGGGGAATGGCACCAAGTCAGATGTCATTACAAGTAGCAGTAGCAGTGGCGGTGAAATTGGGGAGAGTGATGGATCACAAACTTGTATAGGGTCAAGTGGTTATGGTTCACAACCAAATCTACAAGAGGAATCGTCAACACCTGAAGGTAAAGAAGCTCAAGGTATAAAGACATGCTTTGCAGTGAACCCAGTTGTTGTTATAGTTGCATATTCTCTCGATACATACCTTGCAAGAATTTCTCGTACATTTTTATTTATTTAATCCCATTTACCCTATACTGCATAGATATGGTGGCTTTATATATTTTGTGTTGCCTTATTTTCTCAAGTTGGCTTGGACCCATTGTATGTTTGAAACTTTCCCTTGTAGTCTAAATATATATATATTCTATGTGTAAAGGCACCAGTTCCCCTATTTTGCATCCATATTGATTTTACATAAGTGGACTTCATTATTTGCTTTACTTTCCTCTACACCTATGTTAGACATGGAGACAAGTGGTCACTGTACACAGCGGAGGTACTCAGAAGATCAGTACCATCAAGTTGGTCCTGTAGTTGTGTTGCGTCGACCATTCTCAAAACAAGGTACTATTTCATCAACTTCCTATACCACTACAGGAACCCCAAACTTGCACTTTAATATCCTTAAATCACATTCCTTACCCACATCCTTCTTGGATCTTCAATCTCTCCATCCTTTCACTTTACCTCTTGAGATTCCTATCCCTTCATGATTAATACAGGCTATATATACACACTTTTTTTTCCTTTTCTTTTTCTCTTTCCCCAAGAGACCCATTGTTTTCTGGTCACTACCAACAATCTCTGGATTGGCCAATAAGTTGTTCATATTATGTTATCTGGGTATAACTAAAGTATAGTTAAAGTAGGGCAGTGTGAGATGAGATGTTCAGTGTCCTCTGTGTGATGATTGCATCTGGGGCAGTTTGTTTCTGTATACAGGTCTGTTCTGTATTGGTGCCCTAGTGCTAGATGATCTTAGAAGGAATTTTCTCTGGGCCTGATGTCTAGGGAGGTATGATGGAGTAGGGAGTTTGGTGGTCAATAATGAAGAACTTGTTTACAATCCACTTAAAATCTTGTAATCCAGAATCATCTTGTATTTCCTTATCCATTTCCATACTTACCAGTTTTTGACTACCACACTATTAATCTCTCATCTTCCAATTCTCTTCCACACCATCTGTTCACAAATGAATTTTCCATCTTTTTCATATACTTGGAAATCTCAGGCCTAATGATGACAAGCACATGGTTTTTAATTCCTCTCCTTACCAAAAGGGTACCACTGTCACAAAATAGCTTGGCTGTTGTTCTTTCCCTGTATGATTATTATTGTTATTATTATTGAATTGTTATGAATTATTATTATTGACCTTATAAGGGTAAAGAGGCTTTTGGTAAATAGCTAGAAAATATTTTCTTTATTCATGTTGCATTATGTGACCATGCTGGTTGGAAGTACCCAACCACATTAGGCTCAGGAGGCTAAGTTTAGAGAACCTTTTCTGGCCCCTTCTTTATATGGGGTGAGCAGTGTGGACTCTGAATAGGGCTGCTCACTCATATAGGCTGCTGCTGAGCTGTGCTACTCCCCATTCTTGCACAGGACAACCAATGGCCCCATATTGTCTGCTGTGTGGGTGACCAAAGGCCTCTAGAGATCACCTCACAATTATCCATCATTGCTAGAGGATTTGTGGTTCTTAGTTGGAAGAATGAAGTTATTGTTAGTGGGAGAGACCATGACTGAATATACTGTCAGTCTGTCACTTCCTCACTCTCAGCATAATCCAGGGGCACCACTTGGAGGTGATGAGGTAGCAGTTGGTTTCCCTTCAGCCTACTTTCAAATCCTGTTTCAAGATTTTGACACCCCCTTGTAAGCAAAGAGATAGGATAAAGAGGGTTGTATGGCTTGAAATAGGATTTATAGCATGTAAGAAAAACCCAGCCTTCTTCTGCTGTAAATGTAAAAAATTTCTCTTCCCTAAACCTCACTTTTCTCACCCATTTCTATACAATTTTCTGGGAACTCTTTAAAAAAAAATCCTTTTTAGTTTCTGCAGTCCGTGTTTTTCAGACCTTTGTCCAGGGGAAACCCTACCTGGTGTATGGTGAGAAAGGTGAGAAAGAAAGTCCCTTGCAACACTTCCTTACTTCATATACTTCAGAAACACTTTGCATCCAGTGTCATAGTGATCCTCTCACTTCTGGTCCAAATGTTCACATTACTACCTGAACTCCCTTTTGACATTCAACCTCTGTCTTCTTTATCTGTGAAAGTTATAACCTTACACACTAACCTTTCTTTTCAAGCAAAATAACCAACTTCCTTACTTATCACTTATTCCCATTGTTCAAAGTAAAAAATTTTGCCCTTTCATTTTACCTAATCCATTTCATCAATCCTTGTTCCCAACAACATTTTCAGAATTATGTACTTGAGCTCTTCCTTCAAATGAAGTGTAAATTACAGCTGACTTTGTTCCACTTGGCTAAATAGCCAAGCACACAGGCATACAGGAGGGAGGGATACAAGATGGAACTATATTTAAAACTTGAAAAAAAAAAAAATGGTATGGAATGTCTGTTGAGCAGAGAAGAGTGTAAAAGATAGGAGTGAATGAAGGTATGACAACCTGAAAGGATGTTCTCATTTGCTTCATAATTCAATGAGAATAGATAAGGAGGGAGCTTGCCACAATGAAGTGCTGATAAACTAGCTCCAGCTGTCAGGCTTTCCTATGGAAGAACTGTGCCTTATTGCATTGCTTTTGACCGAGATAGTGTGGTGGAGAACAGGATGGTTGAATGGGTTGTACTTGATTTTCATGTGTGAGTCTGCAATGACTTGGTCACTCCCCTTACAAAGGGGAAGAAGAAAACAGGGCAAGTAGTTAGTCAATAATTTGTTGCCTTAAGTTTCACTATGTGGAAAACCCACAGCCCCACAGTAGTTGGCAATGGTCCTCATGATCTCGCACAGATCTGATCCCTGTGTTGCATCAGTATGGAACACTGTTTCTACATCACTAACTGAAAGTTGTAGGGAGAAGAGAGCACTTGCTAGTCAGCAACTAGTGCAAAGGAGAAATAAGAATGAGAAAGGATAATGTTCTAATTGCAATATGAATGTAAGAAATGTTTAGATAAGTTCCTTGATGTAAATGAGGATGTAAAGAAAGAGCAACAGGGTCTGGGAGAGGGGGATGAAAATGGGTGAAGGGGAGAGAGAAGGATGTGAATGGGAAAATGTGAAAGGGAGAGCATGCATATATTAAGGATTGGACAAAATTAACCACTTCAGTACGACTCAAATTCTCACGCTGAGCATCGGCTGCCATATGTAATTTGCATCACACTATTTGCATTATAATATATAGTCACTACTGAGTAATAATAAACACAGAAAATATGATCAAACCAGTTCACAGAATCTGGGGTAACTCATGTAGAACTTTAGTCTTGCACACCCTAAAAGTAACACTTTTGTGTGTATTCAGTAAATGTATAGAATAGACCAGTCTTATTGGACTGAGTTAAGCTCTTAAACATCCCCCCTCCTGAAGTTTAAACTAAAATGGTTATTGTTGTGATCCAGAGTAGGGAACAGACAGTAGTACACAACAGATTAAAGAATGAAACTTGTTGCACCACCAAAAATTTGCTTCTCTATGAAACTATCTCATCGTAGTTTTATCATCATCAGTGCATGGCAAAATCTGTACTGGCCTTATAATAATTAAAAGTTGATACTTTTCTACAAAATTATATCGTGCTACCAGACTTGTATATATGTTCTTTTAGTGGAGACATTGTCAATCATTGAAAATTTGTTTCACAGGTTTAAAATGTTTCACAGTTTAAAATGTTTCACAGTTTAAAATGGTAAAGGAAGCAGTCATTAGTCCAAAATGGATTGCTTAGTTTTTCCATGCAGATGAACACACTTTATTTTCATCCTTAGATTCTTTGTGTCCAATGCATGATTTTTCTTTTGAAAGACTCGCCGTACCGTACTTTGCTGAGAAAACTCTTGTTCATTGATAATATGACAAGCCAGTAATATGCATCCTCACGGCACCTGCAGTACTATGCTTCACACTGAAAGACAAAATAGCACTTATATTTCAACATTCAGACCCATACACTACACAGACAGAAGTGCACCAACATGATCACCAAAAGGTGCAGATCTACAAGAGGTAAATAAACCCTGAGTATTCATTGTTCAAAACAAACTGTGGTTAAGGTTTTTTAACTAAAGGTGAAAAGAGGATGGGATATGAAGAGTCTAACATAATCCTGTTAATTCATCTACACTAATGTTTTAACACCAAACATTTGAATCATCAGCCATCAATAATTAATTAAATCTCTACTCCAATATTGAACTTCCAAGAGAATTGTGCTCGTCTTTTCTTCCTCATTCATTAGTTTTGATAAATAATCTTTCAAAATACAGTAATCCCCCATATTCATGGGTTATCATGGGTTACCCAAGATCCCTGGTAGATGCCCAACCAAGAAAGTGTATATAGAGTTCAGTTTTATCTGCAGTTGTAGATTAAACTGAATTCTATATACATTTTCTGACATAAGGAAGCACCTCACGGCTTCTCTCTGACATACCTGAGTTGTCAGCATCACTACTCTAGAACTCTGTGAAACCATTATAAACTAACAGAAAGGCTACTTAAACACAAATACTGCAGTAACACAGCAGTTTGACAACCAAAAACTGCTCCACTACTATGTGACTAAGGAGTAAGTAGCATATACAACATAGATATGCTGAAAAAAAAAGGATTCATGTAACATATTAGACAAAACAGAAAAACACAAGATTTCATCATGCTATTCAGAATGGAGTGCAACTCAAAATATGAATTATTTACTTCTGGAATTTATTTAATATCTCTGTCCCGAGAGTAACTGAAATTATGAATCGTGTAACCATGGTTAAGGTGCATGGGGACTACTCAATATAATTTGCCAATAACTAGGTAATACAGTAAGTACTTCACCATATCAGTAATTTCCCTCCCCAATAAACTTGAGTGTTCTCTACATTAAACTTCTCCTTGTGAATGCTGCCTGCATGATGGGGAATCATAACAAGTAAACATAGAGGTGGTGAATTACTTGTCATGCTTAGTTTCACATAGAGGTGTGAATTACTTGTCTTGCTTAATCAGTTTTATAATGTGCTAATTATCATCTATGGGATAACAGTTCTCATTGTGTGTGTATTTACCTAGTTATATTATACGGGAAGGGGAGCTATGCTTGTGGTGACCCGTCTTTGTATCTCTCAACATTTAGTTCTTAAATTTTTGTATGGTGTTTGCACACTATTGTTTTGTCCAATTTGTTCCAGACATCCACCACTTTGTGTGGAAAAATCTTTTTATATATCTACAGTATATGGAAAATTATTTCTTCACATCCTTTGGACATGTGGTCTTTCTTAATTTATTTCCATGACCCCTTAAAGCCCTTCCATCTATAATCAGGAGATCTCTTCTACCAATGCAATCTGTCACTTAGTGACCTGAACACTGTAATCTTATCACCACTTTCTCTTTGATCTTTCAAAGTTGGTAGACCCAGCACCTTTAGTCTTTCCTCATATGGTTTATTTGCCAGGCTGGGGGCCAGTTTGAATGCTGCCCTTTCTATTCTCCCAATTTTGCTAATATCCCACTCTGTGTAGGGACCATAGTACTAATGCATATTCCACTCTTGGACGTATCAGGGTTCAATGAGTTTTTTCATCATTTCCTCATATGATGGATGCATGCGTGTGTGTGTGATTCACCATGGTCTTGGATCACATGTTGGACTCATGATCAACAGTTCTTTCTCTCCCGGAAGAGAACTCAGAGCTCATATATAACTGATCTATGGGTAATGCTGTGACCCTTCATGCACACACACACCCAACTCCCTGCCCAGGAGAGTTGGAGTAATGACTCGCAGTGCAATGATACTGAAATTATTTCAGCCCTAGGCAGGATTCAAGCCTAGACCACCATAGTGGCAAATTGTAACTCTACCACCGTGCCATCATTGTTTTTTACCTAATTGTAGTATACAGGAAAGGAGCAATGCTCATTAGGTTCTGTCTCCTATTCTATAATTTTCTAAACATACCTAGACTCAAATTCATGTATGGTTCCAGCTTAATCTATATCTTTGATTTCCAAAGATGAGGAGATGGTTAAAAAAAAAAGTTGTTACACTGATAAGACCTAAATTAGAATATGCTGCAACACTGTGGGCACCTAGCACAAAGAAGAACATAAGAAAATTAGAAAGAATCTAAAGAGCAGTGACAAAAATGGCACCTACACTCAAATCTGACATACGAACAAAGATTGGAGAAATTACATCTGTCAACATTGGAACAGAATAGAAAAAGGTGATTTGTTGACCATTTACAGAATTATGAAAGGGATGGAAATTCTTGACAGAGATGACTTATTAAAGTGGGACAGAAGAGAAACAAGAGGACATGAAAAGAAACTAAAGGACAGTTACAGAAGAGTCCTGAAAAAAAAAAGTTTCCCACATAGTGATTGATGTCTGGAACAAACTAAACGGAGAAACAGTGAGTGCCAAAAACTATACACGATTTTAAGAATAAACTGGATGTGAAGAGATACGAAAATGGGTCACTACTAGCATAGCTCTCGTCCTGTAAATTACAACTAGGTAAATACATCTAAGTATATAAACACACACAAATTGAATGAGGAAACGGAGAGTGCAAAAACTATACAAGAATTTAAGATCAAACTGGATGCTGAAAGATACAAAAGTGGGTCACTACAAACATAGCTCTCTTCCTGTAAAATATAACTAGGGTAAATACACATGCATATGCACAAGCAATACATGAATTCAAATCTAAATATGATACTTGGAAATCAAAGATATAAAGTTGGAACCATACATGAATTCAAGTCTAGGTATGTTAGAAAATTAGAGAATAGAAGACAGGACCCAACAAGCATTGGTCATTTCCTGTACACTAATATTAGGTAAATACATATACCAAAAGCCCATCTTCTTTATATGGCAGTTGGCTTAATCAGAACACGCACACACATAGACTGGAGTAATTTGGATCATAGTTTTGGCATATTCCTTTAAGAATCATATTTGGAAAACACAACTTAAATTCAAACATTTAACTATTTCGACTGAAGACAAATTTTAGTGTCCCAACTCCCCCCAAAAAGTTGATGGCAGGCACCTTTATTTGAAAGTACTCTGCATGTTTGTGTATATCATTAGTCTGGTACATTATCTGTATTATTAAGAAAAAAAAAAAAGGTAATCTAAAAACTGTTTTTCAAAGTTAATTTTTAGTTCCCTCATAGCATTTAACAAGTTTAAACACAAATATCTAGTATTTTTGTTATTCATTGAAAATGTTCAAACATATTAATGCAGGTACAACTATTCATTTTAGTAGTACATGTATGTAGGGGTGAAAATGTAAATATTAATTTCACATGTATTTTCCACAGCAGCTGGTTCTCCTCACATTGGTGGGACAGTTCGTCGATCAAGCTCACAACTTCACAAGCCACCTCCACCTGTACGTAGAACTCCTTCTATGACTTCTACTTGTTCTGCTACACTTGTTCCTGCAAGTACAGCAACAGCACTTAACCCATCCATCTCCAGCACAAACCTGAGCTCTTCTTCAAACAGTCTTCAAGCTGCAGGTGTAAATCAAATCCCTTCAGTAATGAAGAGCAGTGCCACTACTGATTTTGTATCAGCAGTGAAGAGCAGCAGTACTACTGATGTTACATCATCTCCTATGAAAAGTAGTGCTACAACAGACTTTGCACCATCCAGAATAAGAAATAGTTCCACTTCTGAAGTAACATCATCATCTATGAAAAGTAGCACTACTAGTGATTTAACAAGTCATACTCCAAGTCACAGTCACAGTAGTAGTAGTAATGGCAGTTCCAGTAATGGAAGTCCTTTGCAGCGCACAGACAGTGAATCCAGTACACCTGTTGGTTCTCTTGAAAATTTACCCCCACCACCTGCTTTCCTTCTAGAAGATGAAGATAAACCAGATCCTGAAACTGATCTTACAACACCAGAAGGTGTTCGATTCTTCAGCGATCCTTTTGGTCCTCCATCACCCATAGCTGATGAATGCTTGCAGCGGAGAGCTATGAGTGTGAGTGATGCTGTAAAAACACTACAAGAAAATAGACATCAGCCGTCCTCTCCCCTCTTGCATAGACGCTCGCAGTCCTTCAGATCTTCCCAGGGGAATAGCAGTGCCTCCAGAGCCCTGGCCCAGAGTGAGGAACGACGGGTTTCCATTGGAGAAACTCGAGCTTCTATCATTCACACACTCAATGCAAAATTTGCTCATCAGCAGCATCCACTTCATCACCATAAACAGCAACACAAGCATCATCAGAAGCAGGTACAACTTACTTCTCAAGAGAGTGGACAGTCTCCACATGCAAATCGCCGTATAAGAGTACAGCCAGCCAATACTATTGAGTCTCAGTATCATACCATTAGCATTCAACATAAGAAAGAAGGTGTGTATGATGCCCCAGTATTTCAGCCAGGTCAACACCAGTCTACTTTTGCCTCTCAACCCATTAGCCAGTCACATGATGCACACCAGTCAGGCTCTTGCATTACTAACCCATCCAACAACCAGGCGACACCACAGCAGACTTATAGCTTAGGTTTCAACAAATCTAAGAACCAGCAAGCCTTCCTTCATAGCCTAAATGCCAAGTTGTCACAACGTCAAAGTTTGGAGGGCAACTCCACCTCAGGGTCCCCAAAACCAAGAAGGAAGAGTACAAGCCATGTAAGCCCCTCCAGTTGCAACAACAAAGCCACAGCCTTGAACAGGACGGGGTCTGCAGGGAGTGACAAAGCTTCCAAAGTTCGCCAATGGATTGCAAGTAAAACATCAAGTGATTCACCAGGATTGCGGGAGTCATTACTTGACCAGATACGCAGAGGTACAAGTCTTAGGAGAGCCAAGCAGGTTGCTGACAGATCTGCACCTCAAGTGCATTGACTAAGTGTAGCTCTTCTAGTTTCAAAGTTTGAGCACCTTGAGGAAAAGAGAAAAAAAGAGGCACTAGATAGTGTGCGGCTTGTTTCAAAGAAATGGGAAGTTATCATGCCTGATTTAGTGATTTAGAAACAAGACTTGTGTGAAATTCTTAGTGCACTTGAAATCTGTTGAAAAAAAAGAAAAAGAAAAAAAAAAAGTGTGTTTTGATCTACTCTTTCCGATTATCTTTGACTGGGCAAATGATTGTTACTTTGTTAATGTTTTGGGTTTTCCTTAAATCCAATTTCATGTTCATTTTTTTTTGGTGAATTTAAGAAAAAAAAAATACAATTTCACACCAAGATTTCAAGTATAGATTGATTTAGAGAACTTCATCAGAAGTCTGTGAAAGAATTGTAGTACCCTAAGTGAAAAACTGCTCACAGGGCATGTATTAGTGAAAGCCTTTCCAAAAGTGATTCATTATACAGTACATCATCAGTTTCATATGAAATGGCCGCAGTTTCTAGAAATACTTTGCACCATTCAGGAACATGGTCATGGACAAGCACATATTAAATTCAGTGTGATTTGTTGAGTGTACCAAAAAAGTAATTGTGCATAATGTAATAGATAATTTTCCTCATAGTCAATCAAATGAGTTAGCAGAGTTCTTGAAGATTACTATGGTAAAATCACTCAATTTGATGCAAGATATATTAACTGAATTCAATCGATACCACATTCCTTGTACAAAGCCAAATGCTGTGGGAGGCTATTACTAAGGTTGTGTAAAAAAGTACTTTCACTTTTAGTACTACAAAGGGGCTGTCTTGAACTTTTGCCTTGGCTTTTTTCTGAGAGAAACTGTCAGAATGGTAAAAATGCAATTGTAAATGCCCTCATAGGAAGCGTTGCCAGGTGGCAACATAATAATTTACTCAAGTGTACATAGGATGAGGATTACTTCTGTATAAAAAGGCTTTTATTGTCTATACACAAAATTGTTACTTATGGTCTTAAGTGGTTTGTAAATTGTATAATTAAGATTCCCTCTAGTCACATGAAAATTAAGCAAAAAGTCATGTGGGAGTCCAAAGGAAGCATAATATTCTCCCTAGCAACACTAACATATCATTAATTCATCTCATGTCTTGGATACATGCCTTCAACACTTGAAATATCTTTCAAGTAATGGGAAGTATACATTCTCATAGAGGAGCAGAGATTCTTCAAGTGTTTTGGATAAGTTGGTAACTCTGGGCTAGAAATATCAGATATTTACAGACAGCATGTATGATCACAGTGGCAACAGCTTAAAGTGCTTTAGCAGATGTACAAGACTGATACATAGCTTTACCAATACCTAACTGCTGCTCTTGCTTGTCTTCAACAGGCCTCAAATGAAATTTAATGTACTGCCAATTTGAAATAGGATATTTCTAGCTCTGAGGAATCCAGTTATCTCCACTACTCCATAGCATCTGTGACTATGGCCTATCAGTCAGTTTGGAGATGAGAAAAATAAGAATTTGGGTGAAAACCTCTGTGGTCTCAGTGGAAGTTTAATGGTGAGGAATTAAAGACATCTGAAATGTCTTCTGTGCAAATGTTTGAGAATGAGGTGCCTTTGTCATCCATGCGTTGCGTCCAGTCCAGCGTTGCCCCACCGAGTTGTAGGATCTGGACAAGGTGCTACTACTCCATCAGTGCTCGATAGGGATGTCGCAGGTACAAGTGAACTCCTTCCTTTTTGTGTTGTGTATATCATAATGTGCTGATGGCTGCATAAGTGCTTTGAGTTATCACAAAACTAATTTTGGTAATGAAAATGTATATTAACATATAGTATTTCAATTATAGAAATGACAATATACTGTACTAATACCAATGTATATTATTGGGATATAAAGGTCATTAATTTGTAGGTCTACTTTCTCTTAACAAGATTAAGTTAGGCACCATCATGTATTTTTTGAACTTTACATTAGGTCAGTTATGACTGTGCCGAAAGAGAGGGAGAGAAAGAAAGAGAAAGAGAGAGACCAACCAGCTTACTAAAAATCAAAAAAAATTTCTATGGATGAAAAATACAATAATTGTACTCAGAGAGGAATAGTTGTGTGTTGTGTAGAGAAATTAACAGGACAGAAAAGGAATTCATAGGATTCCATGATGTGAGAATCAAGCTCCAACTGGGCGTTCAACTCAGGTGAAAGATTTTTTTTTCACCTTTTTTTCTTGAAAAAAATTCATTTAGTATAAAATTATTTGCTTGAGTTGTTCTTAAGGGACAAGTGTGCAACTCTGGATACTGTTTGGGAATTTTGTCACTTGTTTATGACACCAAGCGTCCACTTGTTGCCAACACAACTACTCATGAGTTTCTCTTATTATCAATTATTCTTTGATGGAGTATAGACTTTTTACTTTGTTTTGTGTATAAATGCATATGGATAAAATAAAAAGTTTTTTGGGATTTATATTTTTATCATCCTTTCACTTTTTCATTGTTACTCAAGACAAGCATGATATCAATTTGATGTCTTCAACTGTGTCAAAAGAATGTCTTGAACATACATATACCAAGGACTTTTTCCCACATATAAGGTAGGTAGCCGAAGTCAAAGGCATAAATCCACTCCCACCCATTTCATCCCCACATACTCCACTCCCATTCACCACTCCTCCCACATTTCTTGCTCCTAGATGATGGGTCATCCCTGTATCTCACCCACTGCCCTGGGTCAGAAGCAATGCAGTAAGACACAGCACATCCACAGCAAGAGCAAGTATGCTTCATTTATTTGGCAACCCCACTCTCCATCCCCTCGTGAAGACTGGGAGAAGTCTCTTAGGGGTGCATCAAAATATCAGACTTACTCCCTAAATGCCCCCCCATTCTCCATCCACTCACTTCAATGCATAACAGCATCATTCATACACAACCATTCTCCACTCACCCCCATCTTCTGTCTTCTCCCTTCCTTCCTCAACAGACATCACTCTCCTAATGCCCTTTTTACCACTTCCATCCATCTCATCCTTGGTCACCCCCTCATGTTCACTCCATCCACTTCTGCCTTCCACAACTTTTACTAATCTTTCTTAACTCATTCTTTCCATGTGTCCAAACCATCCAAATACCCTTTCACCAACCCTATGTCCCAACTCCTTTTCCATCCCTACTCTCCTCCTCACCTCATTTCTTGCACTATCCAGCCTAGTAACCCCTACCATGCTTCTCAGACATTTCATCTCAAACCTATTTAAATTCTTCCTCTCTTATGATCCATATTTCTACCCCATACAGTGCTGTCAACACAATCACTTGTTTATACAATTTCCTCTTAGCATCCATTCCCAAATGTCTATTTCCCCCAACAGGACGGGGGTTGGGACCAGGTATCCTTCTCCCTATAGCCCCACAGGGGACATTCCTAAAAAAAAGTAATGGCATAAGAGGGTCTAGGAGTTTTCCAACTAGCACCCTAAGGTTTGGGTCTTTTAATGTGCGTGGATGTGGTACAGATGAGAGTAAAAGGGAAGAGATACGTAGTATGTTTGTGAAAAGAAAGATGGATGTGTTGGCTTTGAGTGAAACTAAGATGAGAGGGAAGGGCAAGTGTGAGTTTGGGAGGTTCTCAGGAGTGAAGAGAGGGTGAGGGATAGAAGGGGTGGCTAAACTAGTAAGTGAAGAGATAGGTAAACATGTAGTGGAGTGGAAGTTTCTTCAAGGTTAATGTGAATGAAGGTGAAACTGGGAAAGGAGATGTGGGTTTTTGTAAGTGCATATGGGCCTGGTAGTGAAAAGTGTATAGGAAAGGGAGGCTTTTTGGATAGATTTAACCTCTTCACTCTGGGGCACATCACATGTCTGGCAGCATTAGCTGCCCAACGTGCGATGTTGTGTCATAATAATCGCATTATAGAAAATAAAGTCAGTGCTCAATCGTTCGTTCTCTTTCACCCGTGAATTTTTATAACCATAGAAAATATGATGAAGCCAGTTTAGAGAGAATGGAGGTTACGTAGGTACGACTACAATAAATATAAAGATGCCGACGTCGGCATCATCGCGTACCCACTTGCTCCTCATGACTCCTACGTAGGCGTCACTGTATGGAAGTGGTTAAATGAGTGCATAGAGGGATTAGGGAGAAATATCAATGTAGTAGTATTGGGAGATGGAGACCTTAATGCTAGGGTAGGAAATTAACCAATTGACGGAGTGGTTGGGAAATGTGGAGTTCCAGGAAAGAATCGTAGTGAAGAGTTGATGGTGGAGATGTGTCTAGAGAGTTGATAGCAAATACAGTGTTTCAGAAGAAGTAGTATTGCTAAAAAGAGACAGGCTTATAAGAAATATAAGTGCTCGGGTGCATCTAATGACTGAAAGTTATGTATCAATACAGAGAGATTTAAAAAAGACAATAAGAAAAAGAAAACGACAATACGAAATGAACATCACTGATAAATCCAAAGAGAATCCCAAAGAATTCTATAGTTACATTAGAGATAAAAAGGTTGTTAGGAATCACATTGGTCCACTATTATCTGCTGACGGTCAACTTGAATATTCTTGGTATTCGTAAACGAAACACCTCAAAGTGAATTCCAAACTGAAACCTGTGAAAAGTCTGGGGTAAACTTACTACGGTAAATATAACAAAAGAAAAAATTAAAAGGTGTATAGACAAACTCAAAGTTAATAAAACACCAGGGCCTGACGGTTGGCATCCAAGAATCTTAAAGGAAATGAAAAATGAGATTGTTGTTCCATTAGAAATTATTTTCAAGAAATCCATTATATCCGGAGATGTCCCAAGAGAATGGACGCTAGCTAACGTTACTCCCATATTCAAAAAAGGTGACAAAAAGAAACCAAATAACTATAGGCCTATAAGTTTGACTTCAATCGTAGGAAAAATGATGGAAACTACCATCAAAGATGCTATCAAACATCATTTAGAAAATAACATTTGATAAATGATAGCCAGCATGGTTTCAGACGGAAACGTTCTTGCGTGACTAACTTACTCAAATTCTACAACACAGTTATCTCGAATTATGACAAAAGAAACCATATAGATTTAATATATCTAGACTTTGCAAAAGCTTTTGATACTGTCCCACACGAAAGACTACTTACTAAATTAGCTTTAAATGGAATAAGTGGTAGCCTATAAGGTTGGACTAGTAATTGGTTGAATGGTCGAAAACAGAGAGTTGTTTTAAATGGAAAAACTTCTGGATGGAAAAGTGTTGCAAGTGGAGTTCCTCAGGGTTCCGTTCTTGGGCCACTTCTATTCATAGTATATATAAATGATATAGACCATGGACTAAAATCTACTGTTTCCAAATTTGCTGATGATACAAAACTGCGGAGTGGCAAATGATCACTCAAACCAATTAGATATTCAAGAAGATTTAGATCAATTACAGCAATGGTCTGAAAAGTGGCTAATGAAATTTAACACAAGTAAATGCAAGGTAATGCACAAAGGTAAAAATAACAGTAAGTACGATTACAAGTTATTTGGAAATTCGTTAACAAAAGTGGATAGTGAAAAAGATCTCGGCGTAATTATTAGTAACGACCTCAAATCATCCAAGCAGTGTAGTTCAGCCTCAGAAAGCAAATAAGATTCTAGGACTGATTGCGCGATCTTTTGATTTCAAAAGTCCATCACTCATTAACAAGCTATATAAATCGTTAGTTTGTCCACATTTGGAATATGCTGTTTCCGTATGGTCACTGAATCTCATTAACCCATTAAACTCCGATGACAAGATTCTTGTCATTTGGTCAAATAAAACAAAAAATCATAAAACACCAAAATGTTTGATCAAACACCAGAAAAATATGACGTCAATCCTCGCTTCGCTCGCAGCGAAGTGAGGACTGACGTCATATTTTTCTGGTGTTTGATCAAACATTTTGGTGTTTTATGATTTTTTGTTTTATTTGACCACATGACAAGACATCTTGTCATCGGAGTTGAATGGGTTAAAGACATTGACAGACTGGAAAAAGTACAATGGCGAGCCACAAAACTGATTCCAAATATCAAAAATAAATCATACGAAAATCAACTAAAACACATGAATCTGTTTTCCCTAAAAAATCGTAGACTCAGAGGTGACTTGATACAGGTCTTTAAGATTTTAAAGGGAATTGACAACATCAAAAGTGACAAAATTTTCACATTGAAAGAGAATCGACAAGAAACAATGGTCTCACACTGTCCGCAAATAGATTCAATTTGGAAGTAGGTAGAAACAACTTTGCCAACCGTGTAGTTAATGAATGGAATAAACTTCCTGCACAGGTAGTGCAATGTAGTTCAGTTCGAAGCTTTAAGAATCATTTAGATAAATACCTAAGTAAGATGCTGTAATGATTATAATTTATCTTATATTATTTGTTTTTGTTTTGTTATCATTTGTCTGTCTGATTTTCATTTATTATTAGTTATATGTCAATTTATTATTATTTACTATTTACCTGTTTGTTTATTATTTAACTATACCTATGCATTTATTTATGTATTTTATTTATTTACATTATTATAGTTTTTATTTATTATTTTATTATTAATATGATTTTATTTTTGCATCCGACCTAGATATGGATCAAAAGGTCTCCTGTTGGCATGCTCCGCCTTTGTAATCCTTTGAAGAAAGTCAAGCATAAGTACACATGAGAGAGGGTGGTGGATGGAAGGGTGGTAGATAGAGTATTAATGGACTATGTAGTGGTAGATAGTATAATAGGAAGAGTTAAGAATGTACATGTTCTAAGGGGAGAGAGTAGGGGAATATCAGATCATTTTTTGGTGGAAGGTAAGTTGAGAGTGGAGTATAGATGGAGAAAGAGGAAAAGGACAAAAGGTAGGGAGGTGCTTAGAGTGAACTCTTTAAATGAAAAGGAGAAGGAGTGCAAGAAGAAGCGGAGAGAGGAAAGGGGGAGAAGGATAGAGTAAAGCTAGGAATGGGGATGGTTCAAGGAAGGAATAACAAAGTGTGCAAAGATGGTGTGTGGAGCAAGGACAGGAGGAAATAGAAGGAAGGGGGTAGTGAATGGTGGGATGAGGAAACAAAGAAGGTTGTAGAAGAGAAGAAGCGAGCTTTCACAGATTGGTTACAAAATAGAATGAGGGAGTCATATGAGAGGTACAAAGAAAAGAGAAAAGAAGTATAGCACAAGGTAAAGGAGGCAAAGAGGAGAGCAGATGTGAAATGGGGTAAGAGTATGACAAAATTTTGAAAGTAATAAAAAGATGTTCTGGAAAGAAATTAAGAGGAAGAGGAGGCAAATCAAATAGAGAAGAAAAGGTAAAAGGTGCAGATGGAGAGATGATAATGGAAGAGAAGGCAATAAGGGGAAAATGGGCAGAGTATTCTAGGGAGTTGCTAAATGTGAAGGAGAATAGGGAGGGAAAGATAGTTGCAAAGGGAAGTGCTAAGAAAATGACCGTGATGAGTGAGGAAAATGGAAAAAAAAATAAGGATGGATGAAGTGAAGGCAATTAAGATTATGAGAGCAGGTAAGACACCTGGTTTGGATGGATCCCATGCAGAATGTCTAAAAAAAAAAAAATGATGGTGGACTGGCTGGTGAGGTTATTTAATGTTTGTTGGAGAGAGGGTAAAGTGCTGGAGGACTGGAGGAGTGCCTGTATAGTTCCACTCTACAAGGGAAAAGGGGACAAGTGTGAGTGTAGTAGTTTCAGAGGGATTAGCTTGTTAAGAGTTGGGATTAGGAGAGGAACAGAGGGAGTAATTGGTGAGGAACACTGTGGGTTTAGGACAGGAAGAGGTGTAGATCAGATTTTTGTGGTCAGACAGATATGTGAGAAAGCTATAGGAAAAGGTAAGGATGTGTTTTGGGGTTTTATGGATCTGGAAAAGGCTTATTACAGGGTAGACAGGAAGGCACTGTGGGAGGTACTGCAGATATACGGGATAGGAGGAAAGCTTTTAGGAGCTGTCAAGAGTTTTTACGATAGTAGTAGAGCATGTGTCCGGATTAGAAATGGAGAGAGTGAGTGGTTCAAGGTAAAGGTGGGATGAATCACAATGGCAAAACCCGACAAGACTGTGAGAATAAACACCTTGTGAGATCGAAACCTTTATTGGTACTACGTTTCGCTTGTTACAGCTTTTTCAAGTACAGACATGACACACACTCTGAGCACATATAAGCCAACAAGGAAGGAACTGGGAGAGGTTATCGGGGAGGGGTGGGTGGTAGGTGGAGGGGGAGGGGGGAGGAGGGGGACGGGTGGGACTTGGAGACAAAGGAGGACATTTCGGAGAGTTTGTTGAAGTGGACTAAGGGGGACATTTCATACATTTATTTAATGCGGGTAACAGATGGATGATAGGAGGGGCGATGTTAAACATGCCTCTGTTCTGCTCAATGGTTTTGAAGCTTTGAATGGCAGCCGCTTCGAGGCATTTTCTCCTCACCCTGTCTGGTTCACTAAACAGAAGTTCTGCGTTATCCCAATCCATCAGGTGGTCGTTGGTGCTCCGGTGGATAACACAGGCGTTGGTGGTGATGTTGTTCCGGGAGTCGTAGCGATGCTCCCGGATCCGGGTCTTCAGGTCACGGGAGGTCTCGCCGATGTATACTTTATCACATCCAGCACAGGGTATGCGGTAGACACCAGCGTTTTTTCCCCACATCTCGTCCTGGCTGTCACTCCTTCTAGAGAGCTCTTTGATAGTTCTGCTGGACTGGCCCACTACCTGTATTACTTGGGCGTTGCAACATACAGGTAAATGCAAGGGTGGTGGGTCAGGGATTGGAGATAGTTAAAGAAAATGGAGAAAAGTGGAAGATAAGCCAGCTGTTGTTTGCGGATGACACTACGCTTGTAGCAGTATCAGAGGAGGGATTGAGGAAGTTAGTGACAGAGTTTGGGAGAGTGTGTGAAAGAAGAAAGTTGAAGATAAATGTGGGCAAAAGTAAGGTGATGAGATGTACAAGGGATGAAAGTGGCAGCAGACTGGAAGTGAGTATTAAGGGAGAGCGACTGCAGGAAGTAGATAGTTTTAGATACTTGGGTGTGAATGTGGCAGGAAAGGGTGGAGTGGAGGTGGAGGTAGAATGTTGATTGAGAGAAGCAAGTAAATGCCTTGGTGGATTAAAAAGTGTAATGAGGAATAGACATTTGGGATTGGATGCTATTGGGAGATTGTATGAAGGAATGATTGTGCCAACAGCACTGTATGGGGCAGAAACATGGAACATAAGAGAGGAAGAGAGAAGGAGTTTGAATGTGTTTGAGATGAGGTGTCTGAGAAGTATGATAAGGGTTACTAGGCTAGATAGAGTGAGAAATGAGGAGGTGAGGAGGAGAACAGGGGTGGAGAGGGAGTTGGGAGGTAGGGTGGATGAAAGAGTATTGGGATGGTTTGGACACATGGAAAGAATGAGTGAAGAAAGACTAGTAAAAGAGGTATGGAAGGCAGATGTGGAGGGAGTGAACATGAGGGGGCGACCGAGGATGAGATGGATAGACGGGGTGAAAGGGGCTTTGGGGAAGAGGGGAGTGTCTGTTGAGGAAGGACGGGAGAGGAAAGAAGACGGATGAATGGAGAAGGGTTGTATATGGATGATGCTATGATGCATGAGGTGGAATGGGTGGGGGGATGGGGGGTGAGGTGGTGTGTGTGAGAAAAATTTGACACAGCCCAAAGGGATTTCTCCCCGGAGAGGGGGGGGTCGTCAATTAAATGACGCAGCCTTGCTGTGGATGTGCTGTGTCTTGTGACACTGCTTCTGACCCAGGGCAGTGGACAAGATGCAGGGATGACCAGTCATCCAGGAGGTGCCAAGATAAGAGGGAGTGTAGAGGGTGGAGAGTGGAGTGTATTAGGAATGGAATGGGTAGGAAATGATTTTTATGCCTTTGTTTTTTGGCTACCTCTCTTGTAAGGGGGAAAAAGCCATTGGTATATGTATGAAAAACCTCATTCTCAGTAGATGTAGGAATACTGCCCTCCCTCTTGTCTTCTCTTTCTTTGTCTCTCTGTCTATGTCAATTTGTCCCTCCCTCCCTCTCCTCTTGATCAAAAACTGCTGGACACCAAGTGGTGCATGGCTGGTTATATTATTGTGGTGAGGCAACCACTTGCCACTCCTTTTCTTAGGTTTATGCCTCACTGCCTCATCCAAACGTTTAAACTTTATTAGAGAATGGGTGTTATTAGTGCCTTCAGGAAGAACTGATGTAAGGACATTCCTTGTGTACAGAAAATAAGTCAAATTCCTTTGATCAGGAATCCAGTGGTTTGGAAGTTTTTCATCAGTTATTTTTTATCTATAATCTCCCCCCACCACTTGAAACCAGGAAAAAAACTAGTTTAAAATAGCTGACTGCAGGGTGCAAAACTATCCAAATCTGCATCCATACCTTCAATTCTGAGGTCTTGGATGTTCACCTTCCCTGCACTACAGCAAGTTTTTCAATGGACTTACCTTTTTGTGTGTGAAGCCTTCAAAATCTTCCATTATTAGTGTAGATACAGCAATAAAAGACCACATTTTGTGATGTTAACAAACTAGAAATTAGTTTTGATCTTTTGTTTCCTATCATGAGCAACCTTGGGGACAAAGACCACTATTTTCCTTCCCTGTCTCTCTCCAAAAGTTGAAACCAGCAATGTTTTATACCTACTGTGACCCTGAATAGCTTTGCTTTCCCCCTGTCTATTCAATTGGCAATTATATTCATCTGGCTTTGCCTGATAGGCAAATCTAGGAGCATTGTTTCTCATTGCTGTTGTCACCACCATCAAGTCATGACAAAAATCACTATTTTTCCTCCCTGACTTTCTCTTAAAGTTGGAACCAGTAATGTTTTGCCTCTATCGTGACCCTATAATGGTGGTACTTCCCCCTGTTCACTCAATTGTTAAGTATTTCCATCTGACTTTACCTATTAAAGGCAAACCTAGGAGCATCACATCACATTGCCTCCACCACCACTGCCATGTGTGATTATGCTCACAGCACTGCATGGAACAGAAACTTAGAATATGAAGGAGACAGAAAGTATAAAGTGTTTAAAGAAATAGGGTGAAGGTTATGAAGATGTACAGAGTGAGAAATGTGGTGGTGAGGTGGAGAGTTGAAATGGAAAGACAGCTGATGGATAACGTGGATCAAAAAGTGCTGGGATGGTTTGGGCATATGGAAAGGATAAGTATCAACATTGGAAAAAAAATGTGCAGATAGCAAAAGTGGATGAAGGGCACTTCATGGGAAGACCAAAAGTGACATTGATTGAGGGGGTGATCTCTATATATTTCTGATGTGGATGAGAAAAGGGGTTGTATTGTCGAAGCACAAAGAAAATCTTGGTATCAAATTAAAATTGAATTGAATTGGATAAAAGTTTTCATATTGTACAGAAAATAAAAGCAATGGTATCTAAGAATCAAAATTATTTATTCAATTTCATTTGATACCATATTCTGCTGGCTGAGTGAATAACTGAGATTCTAGAATTTGTGATATGGTTTAACGTCACAAACTCCTCCCATTGAAAGGCTAGGATGGTGCCCCTTACAGAGGACTTTGTAGCGTGGAATTTAATGATCCATACCCTTAGTTCAATTTTGCCAGTGGCAGGGTTTGAACAGCCATCCCCTCGACTTTTGCCGCAAGTAACGATGCCATAACCCGCTCAGCCAGCGAGCTCCCACAATGGCACTGGTATAAAATCACATGGTTTGGCACTCCACCCTACATTCACCTATTTCTTACATTTTCAGGGTACATATTTGATAATCTGGAGTTTCTGATAATATGGAGGGTTCAAGGGCTACTACATTCCAGGTAAAAAAAAAAAAAAAAAAAAAAATCACTGTATATAGTCAATCCTCAATGTTCATGGAAATTTGGGCTTAAGGAAGCTAGCCAGCCAAGGCATGTATCTACCCTCCACCCCTCTTACACCCATTTGTTTCCCTTTTAAAAATATCTTGGCTCTGCCCAAGGCAGTGGGCAGAATACTGGGATGACCCATCATCCATGAGGAGACAAGAGAGTGGGGAAAGGATGGTAGATGGGAGTGGAATGGGCGGGAGTATATACATGCCTTTAACTTTGCTACCTCCTTTATATAGGGGAAAAAAGCTGTGTGTGTATTTATCTAGTTGTATCTTATGGGAAGGGGAGCTATGCTTGTGGTGTCCCGTCTTTGTACCTCAGTGCCTAGTTTGCTCTTAAATTCATATAGTTTTTGCACACACTATTGTATTGTTTTATCCAGAGTGGCACCCCACAAGGCTCTGTATTGGCTCCTTTAATGTTTGCCATATATATAAATGATATGGATAAGGGAGTAAATTGTTACATGAACTTCTTTGCTGAAAATGCCAAATTACTCAAAAGAGTAAGAACAGAAGAAGATTGCAGATCGCTACAAGAAGACCTAGACAAAATATGGGAATGGAGTCAGAGATGCGAGATGAACTTCAACATTAAGAAATGTAGTATAATGGAATTTGGAAAAAGCAAAAATAGAGTATCGGGTCAATATAAAATTGGAAACAAGGAAGTCAAAAAAGTCTATTCAGAAAGGGACCTGGGAGTAATCATCTCAAGTGACTTGACACCTGATAAACATGTCAATAAATTATTTGGAGAGACTTTTAACTTATTAAGATCAATGAAAGTGGCCTTCAACTACATGGATGAGGGGATGGCTAAAAAAAGTAGTGGTTACACTGATAAGACCTAAACTAGAATATGCTGCAACACTGTGGGCACCTAGCACAAAGAAGAACATAAGAAAATTAGAAATAATCCAAAGAGCAGCGACAAAAATGGCACCTACACTGTCAAATCTGACACAAACAAAGATTGGAGAAATTACATCTGTCAACACTGGAACAGAGAAGAGAAAAAGGTGATTTGATGACCATTTACAGAATTATGAAAGCAATGGAAATTCTCAATAGAGACAACTTATTAAAGTGGGACAGAAGTGAAACAAGAGGACATGAAAAGAAACTAAAGAAGGACAGTTACAGAAGAGACCTGAAAAAGAATAGCTTCCCCCATAGAGTGATTGATGTCTGGAACAAACTAAATGGAGACACAGTGAGTGCCAAATCTATACATGATTTTAAGAATAAACTGGATGCAGAGATACGAAAACAGGTCACTTTGAGCACAGCTCTCATCCCATAAAATACTACTAGGTAAATATAATTAATAATGATTCTTATATAAATGACAATTATATAATTACACACTATTTCTTAATGTTTTTCCATAGATAAGGTTACAATGTTTATGAAATATATACACTAATACAGTTAACTTTTTATTTGCAATAGGCCAAGTTTCCATTAAAGTACAATACAGTATATAAATCAGTCATTAAAATAATGGAGAGAGGAAGTTGCTGATTTAATGAAGCAGCCTTGCTGTGGATGTGCTGTGTCTTGCAAAACTGCTTCTGACCCAGGGCAGTAGGTGAGATGCAGAGATGACCTGTCATTCAGGAGGAGCCAAGATAAGAGAAAGGGAGGGGGGGTGGATGGGAGTGGAGTATGTGGGAATGGAATAGGTGGGAGTGGATTTTAAGCTTTTGTTTTTTGGATGCCTCCCTTGTAAGGGGGAAAAGCCTTTGACATATGTATGTATTAAAATATGTATTACTGTACAGATTATAAAAGTACTATATCATATACCTAGCAGCACAATATCTACATATACAAGAGACATGAAACTGTCAGTGGCTCACAGTAGTCCTGGTGGAACCACAGCATCTTCATAGACAGGCCATGCCTCCATGCCCATTTACCATTTGTATACATCTAACTCCTTTTCACATGGAGATTAGAGGCCACTCCCCTAAACTGTTACTCTAGTGGAACTCTTCAAAAAAATAAAAAATATGATGCATGCAGAAAGCTGTTAAATTCACAACATTCAGTTATATTCACTACATCTCACTCTCCAACCAGGATTTCTGAACTTATAACCATTACAATATTACTGGAGTTAATCTAACTTGTACTTGTTAGCCATGATGGGAAGTTATGAAAATGAAAGCATAAAGACGAATATAAGAAAATGTTATAGTAGGAATTAAACAGGAATACCATACTATCATCCCATGGCTGCTAAACAAATATGCACATATTTCACTTGTATGTACCATATGCCTGTTAGGCCAGACACTTGTCAGACTTTTCCATTCTTGTCTGATTCAGTCTCATCCTTCATTTCTTGTGTGATAGTTAAAACCCAGGCTTGCTATGTCTGTTGTGGAATGATTTGAAACTGACAGCATCTCCTACAAAATTTTTACTCCCTGAAGTTTATTATCACAAACCAAAGCAGATCGGGAGTCACCAAGCTGTTACAACTCTACATGGTTAATCAGTCTTCTATTATGTTGATCAGTGGTCACAGAACCATAGAAGCATATTTCAAGCTATGCAAATTAGTTTTCATTTTCTTTAAATCTTGATTATACTATCTTGGTGAACTATAGCAAATTTCCAAAATATATCAATATGCAAATTATCAATTTGAAGTACTTTTTTTTTTATTATCAATCTGCATTGTCAAATAATAACAATAATATTTGTTACTCTGCATTTCACTAAGTGGAAAACTGACCCACAGCAGCTAGCAACAGTCCTCAACCACATCCCCCACAGATCTTTCCAAGAAGAAACTCTAGGCTAGCCTGTGTTGTATTAATGTATTTACTAAATTGTATTTACCCAATTGTACATACATACATATACCAAGGCTTCTTTTCCCCCTTACCAGGGGGGCAGCCAAAAAGGGCAAGGCATAAAAACACTCCCACCCATTCCACCCCCGAAAACACTCCACACCCCTCCACCCTCCATCCCATCTTAGCACCTCCTAGATGACGGGTCATCCCTGCACCCTGTCCACTGCCCTGGGTCAGAAGCAGTGTCGCAGGACACAGCACATCCACAGCAAGGCCGCTTCATTAAATTGGCGACCCCCCTTCTCCGTCCCCCCATATAAAGGAGAGGACGGGGAGAAATCCCTTAGGGCTGCGTCAAAAATTTTTGCTCACACACACTACCTCACCCCCATTCCCCCGTCCAATCCACCTCATGCATCACAACATTTTCCATATATAACCATTCTCCATTCACCCCTGTCTTCTGTCCTCTCCCGTCCTTCCTCAACCGACATTCCCCTCTTCCCCAAAGCCCCCTTCACCCCATCCATCCATCTCATCCTAGGACGTCCCCTCATGTTCACTCCCTCCACATCTGCCTTCCATACCTCCTTTACTAGTCTTTCTTCACTCATTCTTTCCATGTGTCCAAACCATCCTAATACTCTTTCATCAACCCTATCTCCCAGCTCCCTTTCCACCCCTGTTCTCCTCCTCACTTCCTCATTTCTCACTCTATCTAGCCTAGTAACCCCCATCATACTTCTCAGACACCTCATCTCAAACACATTCAAGTTCCTTCTCTCTTCCTCTCTCATGTTCCATGTTTCTCCTCCATACAGTGCTGTTGGCACAATCACTCCTTCATACAGTCTCCTCTTAGCATCCATTCCCAGATTCCTATTCCTCATTACACTTTTTAAACCACCAAGGCATTTACTCGCTTCTCTCAATCTACATTCTACCTCCACCCTTTCCTGCCACATTTGCACCCAAATATCTAAAACTATCCACTTCCTCCAGTTGCTCTCCCTTAATGCTCACTTCCAGATTACTGCCACTTTCACCCCTTGTACATCTCATCACCTTACTTTTACCCACATTTATCTTCAGCTTTATTCTATCACACACTCTCCCAAACTCTGTCACCAGCTTCCTCAATCCCTCCTCCGATCCTGCCACAAGCGCAGTGTCGTCAGCAAACAACAGCTGGCTCACCTCCCACTTTTCTCCATTTTCCTTAACCATCTCCAATCCCTGACCCACTACCCTTGCATTCACCTCTCGCACCACCCCATCCATGTATAAGTTGAACAGCCAGGGTGACATAACGCATCCCTGACGAAGTCCCACCTAAACCTCAAACCACTCACTCTCTCCATTTCTAATCCTGACACAAGCTCTACTACTCTCATAAAAACTCTTGACAGCTCCCAGAAGCTTTCCTCCTATCCCGTATATCCGCATAACCTCCCACAGTGCCTTTCTGTCTACCCTGTCGTAAGCCTTTTCCAGATCCATAAAGGCCCAGAAAACATCCTTCCCCTTACCTATAGCTTTCTCACATATCTGTCTTACCACAAAAATCTGATCTACACAACCTCTACCTGTCCTAAACCCACACTGTTCCTCACCAATTACTCCCTCTGTTCCTCTCCTAATCCTCTCAATCAAGATCCTCCCATAAGCCTTCCCAACTACACTTAACAAGCTAATCCCTCTGAAACTACTACATTCACACTTGTCCCCCTTTCCCTTGTAAAGTGGAACTATACACGCACTCCTCCAGTCCTCTGGCACTCTACCTTCTCTCCAGCAAACATTAAATAACCTCACCAACCAGTCCACCATCACTATACCTCCTTTTTTAAGACATTCTGCATGGCATCCATCCAGACCAGGTGCCTTACCTGCTTTCATCATCTTAACTGCTGCCTTCACTTCATCCTTCCTTATTTCTCCTCCATTTTCCTCACTCATCACTCTCATTTTCTTAGCATTTCCCACTGCAGCTATCTTTCCCTCCCTATCCTCCTTCACATTAAGCAACTCCCTAAAATATTCTGCCCATCTTCCCCTTACTGCCTTCTCCTCCATTATCATCTCTCCATCTGCATCTTTTACCTTTTCTTCTCTACTTGATTCGCCTCCTCTTCCTCTCTTAATTTCTTTCCAAAACATCTTTTTATTACTTTCAAAATTTTCTGTCATACTCTTACCCCATTTTACATCTGCTCTCCTCTTTGCCTCCTTTACCTTTTTCTTTACTTCTCTTTTCTTTTCCCTGTACGTCTCATATGACTCCCTCGTCCTACTTTGTAACCAATCTGTGAAAGCTCGCTTCTTCTCATCTACAACCTTCTTCATTTCCTCATCCCACCATTCACTACCCTTCCTTCTATTTCCTCCTGACCTTCTTGTTCCACACACCATCCTTGCACACTTTGTGACTCCCTCCTTGAACCATCCCCATTCCTCCTCCACACCTACCTCCACTCTATCCTTCACTCCCTCCCACTCCTCCTTCAGCTTCCTCTTGTACTCCTTCTCCTTTTCCTCTTCGTTTAGAGAGTTCACTCTAAGCACCTCCCTACCTTTTGTCCCTTTCCTCTTCCTCCATCTGTCCTCCACTCTCAACTTACCTTCCACCAATTGTAATGTACAGAAAAGGAGCAACAGCTGTTGGGTCCCATCTCCTACTCACTAATCTATCATACCTACCCTCAAGTTCATGCACAGGTTCAATTTGGTTTATATTCTTAATTTCCAATTATCATATTTAGATTTAGAAAAGTATGGTAGGGGGTTACAAGATTGGATACAGTGAGAAATGAAGTTAGGAGGAGAGCAAGAGTGAACAGGAAGTAGGCAGATAGGGCTGATGAAAGATTATCAAGATGGTTTAGGCACATAGAAAGAATAACTGAAGGAAGATTAGCAAAAGAGGTGTAGAAAGCAGAGGTGGATGAAGTGAACTTGAGGGAACAACTGAGGATGAGATGGATCAATGGGTGAATAAGGCTTTCAGCAAGGGAGGAATGTATGTTGAGCAGGGAAGGGAGAAGGTTGGGGATAGGGGTGGGTGGCGAATGGCTGTGTATGGACCATATTTTGATACAGCCTGAAGGGGATTCTCCCCATCTCTATCTTTGGCCTGAGGGGACTAGAAGAGAGGGTTGCCATTTAGTAAAGCAATCCTGCTGTGGACATACTGTGGGTTGCTGCATTGCTTCTGAGCCAGGCAGTGGGCAGGAGACAGGGATGACCCTTCATCCACAAGGAGCTAATGAGAGGGGAACAAGGGTGTTAGATGGGAGTGGAATGGGTGGAAATGGGTGGAAATGGGTGCATGCCTTGGTTGGCTACCTCCCTTATTAAGGAGAAGAAGCCCTTGGTATATGTGTACATACATACATATATATATATATATATAAATAGATTTTAATTCATGTATTGTTCCAGCTTAGGCTATATCCCAATCTAAGTTGTGTGTGCATTTACCTAATTGTATTATGCGGGAAGGGAGCTATGCTCATAGTGACCCATCTTTGTATCTTTCAGCATCTAGTTTGTTCTTAAATTCTTGTATGGTTTATGCACACACTAAAGTCTCATCCAATTTGTTCCAGACATCCACCACATTCCATCCTCCTCACCTTAAAGTTGGATGGAATGAATATAGAGGGAAGAACGAGAATAAGATGGATGATGGATGGTATGAGGGTGGCAATGAGTTAAAGGGGACTTTATTGAGCAGAGAAGGGAGGAGGAAAGAGATGGGTAAGAGTGGAGAATGGTTGTGAATGGACAACAAATTTATGTGACCTAATGGAATTTCTCACTTTCTCTATTTTTGCATGAGGAGACAAGGCGAAAGGGTCACCAAATGAATAAAGCTGTGGATGTGTTGTGTTTTGTTGCACTGCTTCTGACCTAGGTAGTGGGAGGGAGACAGGAATGACCCTTCATGCATGAAGAGCTAAGATAACAGGGAAACAAATGGGTGATGGATGGGAGTGGGATGGGTAGGGGTAGGTACTTTGGCTGGCTACCTCCCTTACAAGGGAGAAAAAGCATCTGGCATATAGGCAGATAGAAAGAATGTGGTGGTCCTGCACGATTGAGAGCAAAGCTACCCATTTTCAAAACCCATTAATCCCCTTACCTCCATTAGGAGGTGCAGCCCTGAGGGACTGACATTCCATTTTTGGACTAGGCCTAGGACCTCTCTCTATCATTTAAACTATAAAAATCCTTAAATCTGGGTGCCTATAATCTGGACCTCTTCTTGGCAAGCATTCATGTTAAAGTATGGGGAAAAAAGAAAAGAAGAAAATACTATGTTAAATGATTATGAAAACAGAAAATATGAGTGAATTTTTTAAATTTTTACTGTGTTTCTTACATCTTTTCACATATGGAGAATTGAGAAGTGACTGCTCCCCTCCTAACACTTTCAGCTGGTAATACAGAAACAGTCCCTCACCAATAAAACACAGACAGCAATCCAAAGTTTCTTCCCAAAGAGATCTATGAGACGGCCTGAGGACCACTGCCAGTCACTGTGGGGCTTCAGGTTTTCCATTCGGTTATATATAAGCAGCATGACTTTCATTTGTCACATTCACAGACAAGTTTCTCCAGTCTTGGTAACACTGGTGTCTTCTAATGAGAGCTCTTGTCTTTTGTTACATGGGTCAAATTCATGAACTCAAGTTTCATCTTCAGTTATGGCCCAGTAGAAAGGAACACTAGAATAGATGTATCCATCAACCAGGCTAGTAAAAGTAACAGCACGTTGTTCCTTTTGGTCTTGTGAAGCTATGTGGAACAAATTTATTCACAAAAATCTTGTTTGTGAATCAACTGCTTAAATGGTTTGAACTGAACCAATTGAAAGATTGACTTGTTTTCAATTTTTGTGATTGACTAGATTTCAGTTTACATGGATGAGAACCTCAATATGAGTTATGTCATTCTAATGTCTTGATATTTATGGTTGATCACTCTTCAAGTAAAATTTCTGCCTATTCAGAACTGTTAAAATAATCTAAGTAAGTTATTTTGCTCACAACTTTATTTCCATATCATCTTGAGAGCAAATTGCAAGTTTCTATTGCAGTCTCACCAAGCTTAGAGCAAAGTTTTGGGTTGCACTATCTACACTAGTATAGGAATTGACATTGGGTAGTTCACTTTACCTTAGGTCTTTGTCAGAGCAGGTGCATATCACCAAGTTATCCAGTGTTTTATGGCAACTACAATTAGAAAAGTGGTTGATCTCATAGCAGTGTATGAACTAAAACTAAAACATCTCCCCAAACTATCTCCGAAGGCTGGACCTAATATGTTGAATTTCCTTTCCTTTTATAAGTGCATCTGCTGACTTCTCTGTAAGCTGTAGAAAAAGTGAATGAAATGTAAATTGAGTGGTCAAAAGTATGAAATAATTGTATACAAAGATCACCATGATAATCTCATTGGATTATTTTGATTCTAATGAACATCTTATAGGCTCCAAATTAACAATGAAGACATAATCTATTAACAATGATTACACTTCTAAAGATATGGAAGTTATGTCAAGCTTATAAACTATTTGGAACATGCTAATACAATGAACACTACATGATTAAAAACAATACCTTACCAGATACATTTCATGGCTCCTATAAGGTGATAATTAAACTACATGAAGCCTATATGTCTGGACTCTTATTTGCTTGATGTACACTGCTCTTACTAGTGTTATGACAGCATTCAAATTATTCTGATATTCAGTCCATGTGAAATCTTCATAACCTAATGAACACTGCACATTAATGGGCTGCAACTTGCCAACTCAATGTAAACCTACTCAAATCATCCATACCAGCATCCACTTCATAATTACAGCACATATTCAATTATTCTAAAATCATTGATTTACTTTGCAAATTTATGGTCTTCTTTACATAGAAATGTAATTTCAGCCCCAGATATTTTCCCATCCAATAAGCTGTTGCTCACAAAATGGGATGCATAGGCACTGGAGAGGAACACACTTGCCCCTTTCACCCAATTCCTTGTGTTCCTTTCACTCCTTCCTACTTACACTAAATGAAAATTTCACTTCATCACTTCCCAAACAATACCACTTCAAGAGAAGACAATTTTCTATACTCATTCCAGAAAGCCCTACAAAATATTTTCATTGACTTACAGACTGAACCTTCTCAAGAAGTAAGAACCACATAAACACATTTATGTTCAGAACCCCCTCCAAGTCTGACAGTACCAGAACAGAATAGGCCTGGCCACTTAATGAAACTACCCTAGATGAAAACACCACACAGAGAACAATGAGCACATCCTATATTCCCCTGCACTATGTATCCCAAGACATCGATACAGTAGACCATCATTATAAACAGATTTTTAGCAAAAAAACAAAGGCATAAAAAAATACTCCCACTCATTCCATCCCCACATACTCATCTGCCATTCACCTCCCTCCCTCCTTTTTATCTTGGCTCCTCCTGGATGATGGATCATTCCTGCATCTCACCCACTGCCTTTGGTCAGAAACAATGCTGCAAGACAGGGCACATCCACAGCAAGGCTGCTTCATTAAATCGGCCCAAACTTACTAAAGCTTTTTCACATGTCTGTCTTACCACAAAAATCTGATCCATGCAACCCCTACCACTCCTAAACCCACACTGTTCCTCTCCAATTACTCCCTCTGTTCCTCTCCTAATCCTCTCGATCTAAACCTTCCCATAAGTCTTCCCAACTACACTTAACAAACTGATCCCTCTGAAACTACTACACTCACACCTGTCCCCCTTTCCCTTGTAAAGTGGAACTATACAAGCACTCCTCAAGTCCTCTGGCACTCTACCCTCTTTTAACCCATTCAACTCCGATGACAAGATGTCTTGTCATTTGGTCAAATAAAACAAAAAATCATAAAACACCAAAATGTTTGATCAAACACCAGAAAAATATGACGTCAGTCCTCGCTTCGCTGCGAGCGAAGCGAGGACTGACGTCATATTTTTCTGGTGTTTGATCAAACATTTTGGTGTTTTATGATTTTTTGTTTTATTTGACCAAATGACAAGACATCTTGTCATCGGAGTTTAATGGGTTAAACAAACCTTAAATAACTTCACCAACCAGTCCACCATAACTGTACCTCCCTTTTTTAGTCATTTTGCATGACTCACTCATCCCATGTGCCTTAACTATTTTCATCATTTCAACAACTGCCTTCACCTCATCTTTCCTTATTTCTTCTCCATTTTCCTCACACTGCAACTTCCTTTTCCTCCCTATCCCCCTTCACATTAAGCATACATTTACCAAAGGCTTTTTTCCCTCTTACACGGGGGGTTAGCTGAAAAGAAAAAGGCATAGAAACCACTCCCACCCATTCCATCCCCTACATACTCCACTCCCCTTCACCCTCCTCCCTCCCTCTCATCTTGGCACCTCCTGGATGATTGGTCATCTCTGCATCCTGTCCACTGCCCTGAGTCAGAAGCAGTGTCACAAGACACAGCACATCCACAGCAAGGCCACTTTTAACTTATCAAGATCAATGAAAGTGGCCTTCGACTACATGGATGAAGAAATGGTAAAGAAAATAGTGGTTACACTGATAAGACCTAAATTGGAGTATGCTGCAACACTATGGGCACCTAGCACAAAAAAGAACATAAGGAAATTAGAAAGAATCCAAAGAGCAGTGACAAAAATGGCACCTACACTATCAAATTTGACATAAGAACAAAGATTGGAGAAATTACATCTATCAACACTGGAACAGAGAAGAGAAAGAGGTGATTTGTTGACCATTTACAGAGTTATGGAAGGGATGGAAATTCTCAATAGAGACGATTTATTAAAATAGGACAGAAGAGAAACAAGAGGACATGAAAAGAAGCTAAAGAAGGAGGCATCAACTAACGGTATTTTCGCAAGTACCAGGTGAATTAATTCACTTTGTGCCTGACCTTTAGTCATTCAAACTCAACTTCTGCTCAAATTTGTGCTCCTTCACTTTGTATTTGACCTTCACTGCCCCAAACTGTTGGTGCTATGTTCTTCTATAAGGTCAGTTTCTCCAACACACTTTAGATGGGAGAAGGAGACCCATGTTTAACCCCTTAGCCTTTACTTTTTTGTATGATATGTAACCAATAATGATACAGTATGGATAGGTGGTAGACATTATTCAAGTGACTGAAGATTGATAGCCAGTAGGTGGCAATATGACTCCCAACTTGGGCAGCATTTCAGTACACAATGCCAATGGACGGAATTTTACCTCATTTCATACCCCGTCTGAAGTATTGGCTGCATGTTGTTATGGCAAAGTAGCATGCAGTTGATACTTTAGGGTCTATATGGGGCACCCCTATGGACCAGAGCCACACATTATTTTGTCTGTGATAAATGAGGACTGCTCACAGAGAAATGATGAAACTTTTATACTGCTACTGTCCCTCCATTATGCAGTCCCCCAACCCCTTGTTGCTGTCCTGTACCATTTCTCTGAATTTCATTTCCTTGTTTTGCCTATCCTGTGGTGGGGGAAAAGAATGCTGCCACCAAGTATTTCCACTTGGATTGTAAGAGGTGAGAAAAACAGGATGGGGATTGGGAACAGGCATTCTTCTCCCTGTAGCCCCACAGGGGACATTCCTAAAAAAAGTAAAGGCATAAGAGGGTCTAGGAATTCCCCAACCAGCACCCTAAGGTGCGTGGATGTGGTACAGATGAGAGTAAAAGGGAAGAGATAGGTAGTATGTTTGTGAGAGGAATGATGGATGTGTTGGCTTTGAGTGAAACTAAGATGAGAGGGAAGGGCATGTGAGTTTAGGAGTGTAGTTGGGAGGTTTTCAGGAGTGAAGAGAAGGTGAGGGAGAGAAGGGGTGGCTATACTAGTAAGTGAAGAGATAGGTAAACATGTAGTGGAGTGGAAGGAGGTTTCTTCAAGGTTAATGTGGATGAAGGTGAAACTGGGAAAGGAGATGTGGGTTTTTGTAAGTGCATATGGGCCTGGTAGTGAGAAGAGTGTAGAGGAAAGGGAGGATTTTTGGATAGATTTAAATGAGTGCATAGAGGGATTAGGGAGGAATGTCAATGTAGTAGTATTAGGAGACCTTAATGCTAGGGTAGGAAATAAACCAATTGACGGAGTGGTTGGAAAATGTGGACTTCCAGGAAAGAATTGTAGTAGAGAGTTGATGGTGGAGATGTGTCTAGAAAGAGAGTTGATGATAGCAAATACAGTGTTTCAGAAGGAAAGTCAAGCATAAGTACACATGGGAGCGGGTGGTGAATGGAAGGGTGGTAGATAGAGCGTTAATGGACTATGTAGTGGTAGATAGGAGTATAATAGGAAGAGTTAAGGATGTACATGTTCTAAGGGGAGAGAGTGGGGGAATATCAGATCATTTTTGGTGGAAGGTAAGTTGAGAGTGGAGGATAGATGTAGAAAGAGGAAGAGACAAAAGGTAGGGAGGTGCTTAGAGTGAACTCTTTGAAGGAGAAGGAAAAGGAGGACTACAAGAAGAAGCTGCGAGAGGAGTGGGAGGGAGTGAAGGATAGAGTAGAACTAGGAGTGGAGGAGGAATGGGGTGGTTCAAGGAAGGAGTCACAAAGTGTGCAAAGACGGTGTGTGGAACAAGAAGGAAGGATAGTGAGTGGTGGGATGAGGAAATGAATAAGGTTGTAGAAGAAAAGAAGTAGTTACAAAATAGGACAAGGGAGTCATATGAGAGGTACAAAGGAAAGAGAAGTAAAGCACAAGGTAAAGGAGGCAAAGAGGAGAGCAGAAGTGAAATGGGGTAAGAGTATAACAGAAAATTTTGAAAGTAATAAAAAGATGTTTTGGAAAGAAATTAAAAGAGGAAGAGGAGGCAAATAAAATTAAAAGAGGAAGAGGAGGCAAATCAAGTAGAGAAGAAAAGGTAAAAGGTGCAGATGGTGAGATGATAATGGAAGAGAAGGCAGTAAGAGGAAGATGGGCAGAGTATTTTAGGGAGTTGCTAAATGTGAAGAAGGATAGGGAGGGAAAGATAGTTGCAGTGGGAAGTGCTACGAAAATGACCATGATGAGAGTGAGGAAAATGGAGGAGAAATAAGGAAGGATGAAGTGAAGGCAGTTAAGATGATGAGAGTAAGGCACCTGGTCTAGATGGATGCCATGCAGAATGTCTAAAAAAAAGAAGGTACAGTGATGGTGGACTGGCTGTTGAGGTTATTTAACATTTGTTTAAGAGAGGGTAGAGTGCCAGAGGACTGGATAAGTGCCTGTATAGTTCCACTCTACAAGGGAAAAGGGGACAAGTGTGAGTGTAGTAGTTTCAGAGGAATTAGCTTGTTGAGTGTAGTTGGGAAGGCTTATGGGAGGATCTTGATTGAGAGGATTAGGAGAGTAACAGAGGGAATAATTGGTGAGGAACAGTGTGGGTTTAGGGTAGATAGGGGTTGTGTAGATCAGATTTTTATGGTAAGACAGATATGTGAGAAAGCTATAGGAAAAGGTAAGGATGTTTTTTGGGCTTTTATGGATCTGGAAAAGGCTTATGGCAGGGTAGACAGGAAGGCACTGTGGGAGGTACTGCAAACATATGGGATAGGAGGAAAGCTGTTAAGAGCAGTCAAGAGTTTTTATGAGAGTAGTAGAGCTTGTGTTAGGATTAGGAATGGAGAGAGTCACTGGTTTGAAGTAAAGGTGGGTCTTCGTTAGGGATGTGTTATGTCACCCTGGCTGTTCAATCTATACATGGATGGAGTGGTGCAAGAGGTGAATACAAGGGTGAGAAAGCTATAGGAAAGGGTAAGGATGTTTTTTGGGCTTTTATGGATTTGGAAAAGGCCTTCGACAGAGTAGACAGGAAGGCACTGTGGGATGTTTTGCAGATATATGGGATAGGAGGAAAGCTTTTAGGAGCTGTCAGGAGTTTTTACGAGAGTAGTAGAGCATGTGTCAGGATTAGAAATGGAGAGAGTGAGTGGCTTGAAGTAAAGGTGGGACTTCATCAGGGATGTGTTATGTTGCCCTGGCTGTTCAACTTATACATGGATGGGGTGGTTCAAGAGGTAAATGCAAGGGTGGTGGGTCAGGGATTGGAGATGGTTAAAGAGAATGGAGAAAAGTGGGAGATGAGCCTGCTGTTGTTTGTGGACGACACTGCACTTGTAGCAGGATCAGAGGAGGGATTGAGGAAGTTGGTGACAGAGTTTGGGAGAGTGTGTGAAAGAAGAAAGTTGAAGATAAATATGGGTAAAAGGTGATGAGATGTACAAGGGGTGAAAGTGGCAGCAGACTGGAAGTGAGCATTAAAGGAGACCGACTGGAGGAAGTGGATAGTTTTAGATACTTGGGTGTGAATATGGCAGGAAAGGGAGGAGTGGAGGTGGAGGTAGAATGTAGATTGAGAGAAGTGAATAAATGCCTTGGTGGATTAGAAAGTGTAATAAGAAATAGACATTTGGGAATGGATGCTAAGAGGAGATTGTATGAAGGAGTGATTGTGCCAACAGCACTGTATGGGGCAGAAACATGGAACATAAGAGAGGAAGAGAGAAGGAGTTTGAATGTGTGAGAAGTATGATAGGGGTTACTAGGCTGGATAGAGTGGGAAATGAGGTGAGGAGGAGAACAGGGGTGGTAAGGGAGTTGGGAGATAGGGTGGATGAAAGAGTATTAGGATGGTTTGGACACATGGAAAGAATGAGGGAAGAAAGACTAGTAAAAGAGGTATGGAAGGCAGATGTGGAGGGAGTGAATATGAGGGGATGACCTAGGATGAGATGGATGTATGGGGTGAAATGGGCTTTGGGGAAGAGGGGAATATCTGTTGAGGAAGGACAGGAGAGGACAGAAGACAGGGGTGAATGGAAAATGGTTGTATATGGATGATGTTGTGATGCATGTGGTGGAATGGGTGGGGGAATGGGGGGTGAGGTAGTATGTGAGAAAAATTTGACGCAGCCTGAAGGGATTTCTCCCCGTCTTCTCCTTTTCTGCATGAGGGGAGGGAGAGGGGGGGGTCGCCGAATTAATGAAGCGGCCTTGCTTTGGATGTGCTGTGTCTTGCGACACTGCTTCTGACCCAGGGCAGTGGACAAGATACAGGGATGACCCATCATCCAGGATGTGCCAAGATAAGAGGGGTAGAGGATGGAGGGAAGTGGAGTGTATTGGGGATGGAATGAGTGAGAATGATTTTTATGCCTTTGTTTTTTGGCTACCTCCCTTGTAAGGAGGAAAAAGCCCTTGGTATATGTATGTATTTAGATAAATAACAATACTATACACAGTCATTGTTTTTCAATGACTTAACAAATATATTTCAACTAAGCATGGTGAAATAAGTTGAATATAACAACAGAATATAAAACAATATTACTGTATACATAATATTGAAATTAGATGATATTTATCAAGCAAAAATTGGTATAGACAGTTTTGGATATCAATTGATGTCTTCGGTACCATACCCCACTGATAATGTGGGACTACTATATTGTAGATAGATAGACACATAAGAAGAACTGAAAATAAACAAGAAAACAAACCTACTTAAATCCATCACAAATACTAACTTAGGACAACAAAGAAAAAGCTCTAATAACCATCTATAAGGACTTGACTATACCTCCACAACATGGTTCCAAATAATCAGCAAGATAAACACAACCAATTTACAAACTTTACAGAATGATGCACTGAGAGTAATAACAAGATGTACCAAAACCATCCCTATTGGACAACTGCATACATAAACCAAAATCCCTCCCATAGAACACCACATGAAAATAATAGGCACGATTCTTCTCCGGAACCCTAAGCACCATACACCCATCATACTACATCTCACAAACACCAACAGAATGAAAAAAAAAAAAAAAAACTATCCCAGTATCATACTACTCAAATATCTATAACCAACCTACCACCTATTCTACATAAAATAGCCACACAACATCTTCCCTGAGTGACTTGTGGGCCCACCTGAAGGCTGTTGCCAGTTACTTGAAGGTTGCAGGTCTTCTCCAAGAGTGACTAGGACCAATTGATTGACTGAATCACCCTATTAAGCTTCTTTATGAAGTGTCTAAATAGAACAAGTCTGGCATACAAGCAGAGCAAGTACCTTTCTTGCCTTGGACTAGATATAGCATTCAAATTTTTCAAAAGAACTTATGCATCAACATATAAAAATTATCAATCTTGTGGAACCAAGAAAGACATTCAACTAACCATGTCAATAAGTAGTTCAACTTTCAACTTCAGAAGATTATTTTCTTCTTGCAGCTCAGAGTTTTGCTGTCTTAATCGGGCTACTTCTCGACTGCTGGCCTTCCCATGAGAACCTATGAGGAGAAAGTATGATAATGTGTACATACAAATTCATTTTCAGTATATTTAGTAATCCCAACATATCAACCTAGAAAAAATAATTTCTATTCAAAGTATCCAACATCATATTAACTGAAGTTCTTTTATTCTTCTGCTGGGATTAACAATGGAATCTTGCACAAGACAATACTCCATGATAGATGTCCAATCCACCTTTTCAGAATATGAACTGACAATAAGCAATTGTTCCTCTACTCCTACTATAACTATAAACTAGTGACATGGAAACAGTCAGTCACACACATACACACAAAAGGGGTACAAGGTAAACTACTAGAATGGATGAAGGATTTCTTGCATGGAAGAAAAATGAGAATATTACTTAGAGATAAAGGTTCTACTTGGGAAGAGGTGATTAGTAGAGTTTCACAGGGATTGGTACTGACTCCAATAATGTTTGCTATTTATGTGAATGACATGGACAAGGGTGTGGACAGTTACATGGGCTTTTCTGCTGATGACGCAAAGTTGTTGAGAAAAGTGAGCACTGAAATAGACTGAGTCACTGTAGAGAGATCTGAATAAAATTTAGGAATGGAATCAGAAGTGAGAAGTGGATTTCAACATTAAGAAATGTAGTATAATGGAATTGGAAAAAGTACAAACATGATATCAGATATGTTAGGTTAAGTTAGGTTAGGTAGGTTAGTTTAGGTTAGGTTAGAATAGATAAATTTATCATACTTTAATTTCTTCAACCACCACATGTATTAAAACAAAGATGGCATCTCAAGCAGCCCCAGCAGCTTTGTTCGTTAAGTGTATCACTTTTATCAACCTTTTCTGTTATTGATTTCTGCCAAGATAAACATATATTACATAGATGTTTTATAATTTACAAAATCAATATTTAATTTTCTAATGCTATATGTAATGTTCAAAAATCTCACAATATCTGCTGGCTTTAACAGAAAAATCGAGCGGGATTCAAATAAAAAAAATATGGCGTCAATTCTGTTTATTTGCTTATGAAAACAAGATATTTCAAAGATGGTAAATAATTACCCTCTTTCCCTGGATCCAAATAAATGCACAAACATAATCATATCAAAAATATATAGCAGACCATTATAATGATAATGGTGGTATTAATCAAATCTAACCAATTCAAAACAAGTAAATATAGAAATGGCGGGAAGCAGACGACAGGCCACCTAGCAAGGCGACTTAAGGGCGATAGTCGTATCTTTAACATACTCCCCACCATAGGAGCATTCAATCTCCTATTAAACTAGACAACCACAATCAAATCATGTAACACTAAGAATGAGTCCTATGCATAGAGTCCTTGATGAGATATAAGGCTGACTCAATTCTCAAACTCAGGTCTTACAAATCAAGCAGAACACGGGGCTTAACTACCCGTCCACTCCGAGAGGTTTTCACCTGTTCAAGACTTTCAACATCCTCATCCCTTGCAACATCCTCCTCATCAGGCATAGAACACTCTAAGGGATTATCAATATCTTCTTTAACACTGTTCGTTTCAAAACAACTTTCCAGATCATGCAATTTCTGGACAGGCCTACAAAAAATTCCCTTGGCAGTTTTGACATTGACGCACCTGACTATACCGTCCCTGCCAGGAAGTAACTCAATAATCACACCTAAAGGCCAACTCATTCTAGGTACATTATCTTCTCTTAACAATACAACAGAACCCTTCTTCAAGTTACAATTGGGTTTGGATCCCTTCACTGTGGGAGGTAAATTCCTCAAATAGTCATCACTCCACATTTTCCAGAATCTGTCGAGTTGCCTTTCTCGAACATGTTCTCTTTCATTTAAGTCTTTATGGCTAACAACATCCAAATGCTCATCAGAAATATGAGGTTGAAATCCAGCTACTCGACCAATCAGAAAATGTGAGGGTGTCAAAGGGTTCTTTACATCATAATCATCACTTACATAAGTCAGAGGTCTTGAATTGATACAAGCCTCTACTTCAAACAAGGTTGTTTCAAGCTCACATTTAGTCAAGCATCTAGTGCCAAGACATTTCTTCAATGCAGATTTAACTGACCTCACAAGTCGTTCCCACCAGCCTCCCCACCATGGGGATCTGGGAGCAATGAACTTCCACTCGGGACTCAAGACACTAAAGTATTGCTGAAGAGCTTTGGCAACACTTTTAAAGGTCTTGGCATTATCTGAATACACCACTGATGGAAGTCCACGCCTGGCAGAAAATCTGCGTAGTGCTAAAAGACAATCAGGCACTGAAAGTGAGTCTGTTAACTCTAAATGAACAGATCTTGTAACAGCACAAGTGAACAACAAAAAATACAATTTCTGAGATAGTTGATCAACTGCAAACAAGGGACCCACATAATCCAATCCAGTTATTGCAAAGGGGAAGGTAGATTTAACCCTCAATTCTGGCAAAGGAGGGTCTGACTGACTACATGGTCTAGAATCAAATCTCTTGCAAGCAACACATTCTCTACAAACTCTTTTGGCCACTTGTCTCAATCCAACAATCCAGTAAGAGTTTCTAATGGTGGACATGAGGGTGTGAACACCAGCATGTTTCAAAAGGTTATGCTGAAACTGTACTATAAGTTTGGCCACATGACAATTAGGAATTATAATGGGGTGCTTGCTGTCATAACTTAAGTCAGAATACTGAAGTCTACCTTTGACTCTCAGCAATCCATTAGAATCTAGAAAGGGGTCATATTTTTATCAAGGAAGAATTTCTAGGAAGGGGTTTCCCTTGAGACAAAGCATTTCTTTCATTCTCATAACTTTCTTTCTGAACACAGATCAAAATATTGTCCTTTGCTTTGATCAACTCCTCATAAGTGAGAGGGCCAGAATGTTTTGTGCCATCAGGTTTGCAATTAATAATGAACCTCTTAACCCAAGCAACAATATTCATAACTTTGCTAAATTCACAATACTGTATCTACTAAAGTCAAATACAGATGTGGCTTTCTCATTAACAGTCAAGGCTGTTCCCTCTCCCTTACTCTCTTTACAGGTGTGAGCCAAAATGTGTGTCTCATCATCAATATTAGCTCCAGCATGGAAACATGAGGAACTAGATAACCAATTGGGACCCCCAAGCCACATGTTATTTGAAATTAGTTGATCAGCCAAAAGACCTCGGGTCATCAAATCAGCGGGGTTGTCTACACCAGGGCAATGGAACCAATTGCTTGGAGATGTTAATGTCTGAATTTCAGTTACTCTGTTAGCAACAAACATCTTCCACCTATTAGGATTACCTTTTATCCAAGACAGAGCAACCTTAGAATCTGTCCAGCAAACTAATCTTATACAATCATTCAAACGTAGGGCAGATTTTACAAAATGACTGAGACGAGCACTCAACAAGGCTCCAAGAAGTTCCAGCCTGGGTAATGTAACCCATTTGATGGGAGCTACCCTTGTCCTAGCCATAACAAATGATACATGAAACTCCTTATCTGATTTAGGTATATGTAGATATACACAGCTACCATAACCCTTTTCAGATGCATCACTGAAAGCATGTACCTCTAATCCTACTAATAAACTTAAAGATGAATCTGGGTAATAACATCTATGGATTTCAAATGTCTTAATACTTTGAATACCATCAATCCACAGCTGACAGTTCAGCTGCAAGTCATGTGATAGGATTTCATCCCATCCAAGCCCTCGAAGCCAAATATCCTGAAACAGTATTTTAGCATACATGGTGAAAGGACTTATTAAACCAAGTGGGTCAAACAGCCGAGCAATCAAACTCAATATGTTCCTCTTAGTGAAATTCAAATCAAAGTTACAATCCAAATTAAGTCCCATGAATGAAAACACATCCTTAGAGGCTTTCCAATGCATTCCCAATAACCTTGTAGTCTCACCAACTTCAAAAAACTGGTTAAGTTGATGAGTTAAACTCTTACTGTTAGAATTCCACTTGGACAAAGTCATGCCAGCATCTGATAATATACTCTGAGCTTCACGAAACATTGTATTGGCTTCTTCAACAGTATCTGCTCCTGAGAGCCAATCATCCACATGCAAGTTTTCCTGAAGCTCTTGCACTGTCACTGACACAGGATATGAATTCAAATGATGTCTAGGAGAGGCATTCAGTAAAAATGGACTACTGGTGTTACCAAAGGGTACCCTTACAAACCTCATTACACATATGGATTGTCCGCACTGCCACAAAAACTTATGAACATCCTGATCTGAGCGCTGAACTCTAATCTGTAGAAAGGCTTTGGTTATGTCAGCAGTCAAGCCAATTTTCCATCTTCGGAATCTTAGTAATATTTCAACTAGATCTGGGATTAGTGAAGGCCCAGATTCCAAACAGTCATTCAAAGAAACACCATTAGATCCCACTGCTGAAGCATCAAACACAGGCCTAATTTTTGAGGAAACACATTCCTTAATTACAGGTCTATGAGGCATATAGTAAATGGGATAGGGACCTTCCATTTCAGATTGAGGAACTTCTTCTATGATATTACTGTCCTCATAACTCTTGAGAACTTTATCATATTCAATTCTTAAACTAGGATTCCTTTCAAACTTAGAGTTAAGCGTAGCTAACCTCTTCCTTGCTCCAGTCTCATTTTCAAGCAGACTCAACTTAGAAACATCACTTTTCCAAGGAAGAGCAACCTCATACCTGCCATCAACAAACTTAACTGAATCCTCAAATTTATCTAACACTGGGTCTTTGGGAGGCTTATCCCTCCCAGCACAAATTCCAATACTTTCAAGGCTCCAAAATTCATGGAGCTCAGATTCATTAACAGGTTTAGCAGTATTCATACACAACATCTGGTGAGATACATTCTCTTCCTGGGTTTTCATACAAGAACCAGACAATATCCAACCAAACACAGACTCAAAGGCCACTAAATCATCACATCTTATAAGGTTCTCTGAGGAAACAAAACACCAGTAATTATCCACACCAATCAGTATATCCAAAGTGAGGTCACGATCACGTCCATAGTCATCAGCTAACTGTAGATGTGAAAGGGACTGCAAAACATCAGAGGGAATCCTTTGATGGCTTAACCACTTCAGTACGGGACTTAAATCTCGCGGGCAGCAGCCAATGCCAGCCGTATGACGTAACGTAATAATATTCGCATCATAAAATATAGTCGCCGCTTATATCGATCGTTCTCTCTTTCACCCGCGAATTTTGAAAACCACAGAGAATGGGATTCAGGGCGCATTTGGGAGAATGTAAAAACACAGGGGCGACTACAATAAATATAATCAAGACGGCGATATGGCAGCGTCGCGAATCCACTTGCTCCTCATGACGCCTACGTGTGTGGCACCGTATGGAAGGGGTTAAGGGTGGGCAAATGGTCTCAACTTCGACCGCTAATATTGAGTGAGGATTACCCTGAGTGTCAATCACTTTCACATCATATACATTCTGTTCTTTTCTATTTTGTGATTTCTTATTCCCAAAGGTTGAGTATGAAGTGTACTTAGATGTAACCCACTTGGGTTTGATTCTTCTAACAATATCATGGCTCATTTAAGTAGTGTCTGCCCCTAAATCAAACATGACAATAGCATCAATAGATTTCCCATTATTAGTTAGAGTCTTGACTCTTAGCAGTTTGCAACACAGTGGACCTTTTAACTCTCTGATCATGAGAGATGCCAACATGCTCAACAGTACCACTACCAGTATTGACTGCATTATTAACTTGTTCACTGGGGGTGTGGGCAACACCCTGTCTACTTGGTGAATTATTAGTGACACAAATTGTTTTGCCTGTTCTGCAAAACAACACATTGTGATATCCGGAGCACTGCGCACACTTCACTTTTCCTCTACATTCCTTGGACATATGTCCTTTGACGAGGCACTTAAAACAAAGTCCTAGGGATTTCACTTTCTCTTCACGTCTAAGGATATCCAATCTCAATATCTGATTGCACTTTTCGGACTTGTGTCTTTTCTGACGAAATACACACTGTTGTGGTCCTTCTTCAGCTGACATCTGCAAGGCTGAAGCCGAACTAACTATTCTTCTTTCGACATCTTGTGGTGCGTTGCTCTCCACCATGGACAAATCCTTAAAAATCTCCGATCGTTCATGATGCTGGATCTCGGTTTGCAGAAACTTCATTAACCAATCCAAATCGCCTTCACATCCAGCACTTTCCCTCGACCACTCCAAATGGATGTCCTGTGGTAGGCGAGCTACATTAGGAGTCAACACCAGGCCATACTGGTTACCGCTGAACCCAAGGGCTTCCAAACTTCTTATATGGCGCAACAGTTGGTCTCGTAACTTCCATAGGGAGTCACACTGATTAGCTCCTTTAGCTCTAGACGTCAAAGAAGCGTTCATTAAACCCAACACATGGGCGAATACGGTTCTTTCAGTGCTGCCAAATCTCTCTTTGAGTAGATCACATGCTATCTTATAATTTGCAGCGGTAAGCGCCAAACCTTGAATGACAGAAAGTGCCTCTCCTCGAAGGAGGGACTGCAGGTATGAGAACTTGCTTATAACAGGTAAGTCACTCTGGTCAACCAGAGCTTCGAAGCGGTCCCAGAAGGGTTGCCACTCTATAGCTTCGCCAGCATATTTAGGGAGCTCTAAACTAGGTAACCTAACCTCTGATCTATCCTTAGAAGAAACGGAGATAGAATCACTTACAACAGTTATATCCTTCAGGCGCTTGGCAGCCTTTGCTCTAATCTTCCTGGCAGATCTTTGAAACTTGTCAGTTTCATCCATATCTGACTCTACTTCGTCAGAGTTCAATTCCAACTCCACTGCCGTCTGGTGCTTCTCAAGATCTGCATGCCTCTTGTCAAATATGCAAATGGTAGCTTCTAATAATTCGAGGCTGGTAGCGTCATCATTCAATAAATCTTCTAATTCCTTGACGCTTCGCGTCACCCAGCCTTTGGCTGACGCTCTCTTTTTCTTAGCTTCTTATAAATCAGCCAACATCGTGTCAAGCCTTAAAATGGGTTAATCTTATTCTTAAAGGACTTAGATAGGGTTTCACGGGTCTGGGCACCAAATGTAATGTTCAAAAATCTCACAATATCTGCCGGCTTTAACAGAAAAATCGAGCGGGATTCAAATAAAAAAATATGGCGTTAATTCTGTTTATTTACTTATGAAAACAAGATATTTCAAAGATGATAAATAATTACCCTCTTTCCCTGGATCCAAATAAATGCACAAACATAATCATATCAAAAATATATAGCAGACCATTATAATGATAATGGTGGTATTAATCAAATCTAACCAATTCAAAACAAGTAAATATAGAAATGGCGGGAAGCAGACGACAGGCCACCTAGCAAGGCGACTTAAGGGCGATAGTCGTATCTTTAACACTATATCATGTAGGTGTGCTCTTCCAAAAATTTACCCTTTTTCTTTTTTGCTTTTGAAATATTTTTTTTTTCTATGGAATGGTTAGGATAGGAGGTATTGGTATAATTGGTCCTTGGATAATAGAATTTTCATATTAAATATCTATCTATGCTTGCATGTTTCTGGAATTTTACCAAGATCTCTTGATTAGAGATAGGAGGGCTTTAAGAGGTCATAAGAACAAATTTGAAATTAAGGATGACATGTCTAGGGCTTGGCCATATGGGCCATATCAAGCTTTCTATGATTTTTTTTTTCATGTCCATCTCTATGTTTCTTCCTTGTTTTTTTTTTACCGGTATTATTTAATTTCCCCTCTAATAAATAATATTTAATTTATTGTTGGGGTTTTCTTTGGACCATTTCTAATATTTTGCATTTCTGTGTTAAGTTTTTGTGTGACAAAAATAATAGAGATAGTAAAAATCAGCACATACAATATTCAAAATTGTTTGACTTACTTGCAATCCATTCCCCATTATTAAATGTTGCTTCTTGGCCACCTAAATTAATCTTGATTTCGTTAAAATCCTGAGACAGTTCACGTCCTGATTTATCTGATTCTCTTCGCAGGCTAGACAGAGACAGTGATCTTCTTGGAGGAGCTTTTCCTGGGGAGAATTTGCTCCCAAATAAATTCAGAGGCATTTTGTACACAAATGTTTATATTTCCCTCTTGCACATCATTTGTCTATTTGTAAACAAGAAAAAGTTGTGTACAAACATTCGTGTCGGGTGAAAACTCAAAGCTACACACGGTCATAAAAAATTGTCAAAACTATCGTATCATGTTTATTTATTTATTTTTGTAATATTGACTAATGTAAAGTCAAATGTAACGGAGGAGTATTAACATAACTATGTACTGTTTATAATAGATAAGAGTACAAACAGAAAAGGTCTCGTTATCTTTTCTGAAAATACACTCGCATAAGATGATATAAGTACACTGTATTAGCAAGTGCAAATAAGTCAATTGAATAATAACTATTGTAATCATCTGACTGCCTTGATATTTTTTTCTGAATCATTTGTAATACTTTTATCTAATACTATTTTGGTTTTCACACACACCGGGTCGACGGCCAAAAGGGTTATGTGGCGACTGATCACTAATCTGTGACTCCAATTCCTATCCTCGGGAATCAGTTCGATTCCAGTTTTCAAGGCTTTTACAGTCTCTGTGGTGTAATGGGTTGAGGCTCTGTGAAGGTGATCTTATTGTTGGCCGAAAGCAGTGGGTTCGAATCCTGTGTGCGACTGTCATAAAAAATATCAGATTGGTGTCGACGTTACTAGCGAATTTCTCTCATAGTTGCAATGGCGAAAAACGTGAAAGGGATTTGTTCCGATCCTTACCCCTCGCCACTAGTGGGCTTGGGCCTTGTGCAAAACAAGAATTGGGGTCGCAGATTAGTGATCTTCCCTATCTTCGGGAATCAGTTCGATTCCAGGTTTCAAGGCTTTTACAGTCTCTGTGGTGTAGTGGGTTAAGGCTCTGTGAAGGTGATCTTACGGGTGGCCGAAAGCAGTGGGTTCGAATCCTGCATGCGGCTGCCAAGAGGTCTCTTGCCAATAAGCGCTTTTTGCATGGGCGATTAACTAAGGGGCGATTGATAGTGGTGGCTTGGGAGAAACGGGCACGGAGCTTGGACGGCGGCGCCGACGCCTGCGATTAAAATCACCAAAGTTGAGAAAATGGTAGGAGGAGTAGTAGTAGAGAAAGGATGAAAAATGGAAAAATCTTTAGTGGGAGGTAAACTGAAATGAGAAGATGTAGTATAAGAGAAAGTTAGAAAGGAAGCGAATTTTAGTCGAAGATTATTACGTGTAGATGTTTGTGCGTGGGGCTGTAGTGACGCAGCCTGCGGGCTGTCACACACTGATCCAAAAACTTCCGGAGCTAGCCTAATATAGTTCCCATAGTTGGCAAACGGTGAATATGCGCTAGCCAATCAGAAACCAGCAAAGCGGACTCGAGAGACGAGCGACCTCCCTTGCCAACTACTCAGGTCCCACCGGTGGCTTATCAGGAACGCGCTCTAAACGCTCGCCGGTGGTGGCGAGGAGATATATCTCCTTTGCTGCTGCCGGTCTGGCACAGGCTGACCTCTTCGTTGACGTCGGCAGGCGGGTTTACACCGCCCGCCTAACCCCCCCCCCCCCCCGCCTCTCGCACCGCCACTGAATCAACTCTACAGGATCTCAAACTCAACCTGGGGAAAAGCAGGCTACTCAGGCCCCACCTTTGGCTTATCAGGAACGCGCTCTACACACGGGAAGTGAACTCTACTCACTTCCCGTAATATACACACACACACCTCTCACAAACATAGCCACGACCCACGCACAAACATCTACACTTACTTTTTCTTCGACTAAAATTCGCTTCCTTTCTAACTTTCTCTTGTACTACATCTTCTCATTTCAGTTTACCTCCCACTAAATATTTTTCCGTTTTTCCACCTTTCTCTACTACTACGCCTCCTACCATTTTCTAAACTTTTGTTGGTGATCCTAATCCCGGTGTCGGCGCCGCAGTCCAAGCTCCCAGTCCATTTCTCCCGAGCCACGACCACCAACTGCCCCAAATTACAGACATTCTTCCCCTCCCACAAAAACCGATCCCGCGCAAGCGGTTGGTCTTTCCTAGGAATTCAGAATTCAGACCATACCTGTGTGCTGGGTAGCACAATTGATAGTGGCCTTACCTGGACCCCACACTTCCGCAAACAGGGAGCGAAAGCTAGGGCTGTGCTGGGAAGGCTAAGACGCTTCAAAACTGCAACACTGACCACCAAACGTCGATTGTACCTAGCCCTCGTCAGACCGATTCTGTGCCAGTCCCCGGGACTAAGCCAGCTGACATGTCCCACTAATAACTATGACCATCAGAAGGTTCAGAATGCCGCTGTCAAGTTCATCACGGGTTCGCGATGGAGCGACTTCAGAGCTACTGAGTCTCTACACCGAATTTCCAACATCCGTCCACTCAACCAACACAAACACAAACTTCACATAAGACACCTAGAAAAACTGCACGACAGACACAAACACCTGATACAACACATTACACCTAGACCACACCGTACAGACTATCTGTCAGCTGCGCCCGTCCCACGTGCGGTGTACACGATAAGACGTGTATAACCGTACCTATCAATAATGCACCCCTTCACCAGCTTTGACTGGTGATAGCAATAACAATGATGATGATAATAATAATAATAACAATAATAATAATAATGATAATAATAATAGTAATAATAATATTGCATGTAGCCCATTAATTGACAGGCTATAAGCATACGCAAACAACTCTCAAACCCAACCTGGGGAAAAGCAGGAAAAGCTCAGGCCTTACCTGGGGCTAAACAGAAACGCGCTCTACACGCGGGAAGTGAACTCTACTCACTTCACCTCTCACGAACATAGCCACGACCCACGCACAAACATCTACACTTACTTTTTCTTCGACTAAAATTCGCTTCCTTTCTAACTTTCTCTTACACTACATCTTCTCATTTCAGTTTACCTCCTACTAAAGATTTTCCGTTTTCCACCTTTACTACTACGCCTCCTACGATTTTCTGAACTTTTGGTGATCGTAATCCTGGTGTCGGCGCCGCCGTCCGAGTTCCCTGTCCATTTCTCCCGAGCCACGACCACCAACAGCCCCTGAACGCTCGCTTAATCGCCCGGTGGCAATAGCCCTCTTTTATACACTACTATATTTTCATTTTGTCACAGACATTCTTCCCCCCACCCCCACAAAAACCGATCCCGCGCAAGCGGGTGGTCTTTTCTTGCAAGTCGCAGAACACTACCGACTCGTGAACCAACAACATCTCCTCGTCCAGTCTTGTAGCCGTCCCATCGAGCCTCGCCGTCATCAGCTGCCACCGCCTCTCTGATGTTAGGCTCCCCGTCCAGCTACAACTGACCAGCTCCACTAAGCTGTGGCCTTAGTCCGAGCTTCACCTATATTTCTCATGTGACACTTCTAGTGTCGCACCTTGTGGCTAATTACCAAAAAGAGATTAGAGATTTCTTAAGTGTGAAGTTCATTGTCCTGCCGTTGTTCCGAACTAAAACTACTACAGGGCGTAGTTATGTTCGTGAGAAGTGTGGACTATGGACTAGCTAGGGCAGACCAAGTCCCCATCTCCATGGCTTTCGGTACTTGCAACCTTCGTTGTCGCAAAGCTTCCCAGTAAGAAGTTATGTGACCAGGAATGAGTGCGAGCGCAGGCCCTACAGGGCATCCGCTCACTGTTGAGACCTGGGACTATTATACGGATGGTCCCAACAGGCCTCGTAGTGCGGGGGCTGCCTTCGTGACAGATGGCTTGACCTTCAGCAGGAAAGTATCTGGTCATGCGTCCACTCTCCAAGCTGAGGCCATAGCGGTCCAATGAGCGGCTTGGATACAACCTAGCCCAGCGACAATGTACGCCTACTGACCTCCATCCTAGCACTCCTGCTGAAGCTATACCATCAAGGCAGGAGTATTACGCTCAACTGGGTGCCAAGCCATGTTGGTGTCCCAGGCAATGAGCTAGCCGATGCGGCAACAGAAGCGGCGCGCCAAAGACCCAAAGTCGATGTTGTCGTCCCTCTCAGCAGAAATCAGTTGCGCATACGCACCAGGGCTCTTAACCAGGTGCAACGGTTCCTCCAGAACAGACTGGAGGCAGAAGTATTAGAGAGGGCAAGGTGGTACAGGGCAGTCACCGACTATGAGCCCCTTGTACTTCCTCGCTCCATACCTAGAAAAGTGGAAACTCTGCTCCTCCGCCTGCGGCTGGAGGACCGTTGTTTCTGGCAAATAAAAAGAAATCCAACACCAGAAGAAAGATGCCATCACTGCAGCCACCCTAGAACACTACCTCCAGCATTGCCTCGCAACTGCTTTGCTGAGGTGAGAGCCCCCGACAACATCTGAGTCTTGTGCGCTATGTAGCCACTTCAGCCAATTTGAATTGCGTCGGCTGATGGAGTGTCAGCCCCCCCTTTAAATTTTCTCATGTGTTGATTTAATTCACTGTTAATGTTAGCAAAGGGTGCATTCACCGGGATGTGCATACATATCCCGCAAATGTATACACATCTCGTGGATGCGAGTGGGTGTGGCCAAAACCACTGAATCACCCTACAAACGGGTTCACACAAAAGCCCGTGGGAATCATATTCCCAAATTTCGAAGTCGAGTCAAGTTGTGTGACGGCCAGTTTGTTTTTGACCAGCGCCGCGTCACCACAATACCCCCCCCCCCCTCCTTCTTTGGGAGCGAGCGCCGCGGAGGGTAGGACGAGACGCGAGTGATGTGGCAGAATCGGGCCGGCCTTTTAACCACCCGACCGGAACGGGTGATTGTGCCGTCAGATGGCATCTCTGGAGAGGACGACCTGGATGATGGAGAAAGCGGCGGCAGCGTGCTGTAGGCGAGGGGGTCCTGGATGAGCATGGAGCTGTGGAGATATACGGTTAGGTGAGAATGGCTGCAGTGAAGGGGAGAGTGAGTCTGGGGAAAATTAGGGTATTGGGGGCTAGAGGGAACACTTGTGGTGGGATGCAGGGTTGGCCTGGGTGAGGGAGGAGACGGGTGCGGCGTACCGTAGGGGTGGTCGATGTCTGGCGAGGATCCTGACTGAGCCTGGCACTGTGGGTTTGGGTGATCAGGTGGGAAGGGTTGGCCTGAAGAGACGAATGGTCCCGGGGCTGGGGTAGGGTCTTGAGGTTCGGGGGGAACACTCAATATGGGGTGCAGAGGTTGCATGGATTGACCTTGCCCAGTGATGAGGATGGGGTCAGGACCATGTTGTAAGAGGAATTGGAGGGGGTGGGGAGGGTTGGTAAGGGAAGAAAGGGGAGGGTAAGCTGCTGGTTTGAGCCCGTTGATGGAAATGCGATCTGGCTTGTCATCTCGGTCGATGAGGAAGTGTTTCGCCGATCTGCTGATGACTTTGAAGGGTCCATCATACGGGCGTTGGAAAAGGGTTCGTCTGGAATTTCGCATGACGAAAACGTAGTCACTTGCAGCGCGGGCCGGGGAAACATGCACTGACTTTGATTGTGGCATCCGAGGTGGCTGGGGGGCGGGTGTTGGCGAAGATCTCCCTGATGAGTTGAAGGAGGGCGTAACAGTCAGGATCGCCAACGGCAGGGGTTGCAATCTCCCCAGGAAGGCGAAGGTTTTCAGCGTAAACTAGCTGAGATGGAGACACGTCACTGTCGACCTTAGAAGTGTTGCAAATGGAGAAGAGCGCCAGGGGGAGGGCATCAGCCCAGTTACATGAGGGTTGCTGTGCCTTGAGTGACTCCTTCAGCTGGTGGTGGAATCTTTCTACTAGTCCATTGGCTTGAGGGTGATAGGCGGTAGTCTGGTTGCTGTTGGTGCCAAGGAATTTGAGCATTCTGGACCAGAGATCAGATTCGAACTGGGAGCCCCTGTCGGTGATAATGGCATGAGGGGCGCCGAATCTGGATAAACCAACCGGAGAGGAAAGCACGGGCAGTTGTCTCAGCAGATATATCTGGGAAAGGGATCATCTCTGGCCACCTGGCTACCTGTCGACGCACGTGAGCAGGTAACGCATGCAATCTCCCCAGGAAGGCGAAGGTTTTCAGCGTAAACTAGCAAAACATTGAAATGGGATTCACAGTAAGAAAACTTGACTCCCTGCTACACTGGATTTTTTTTTTTTTTGTATATGTACGTAAAGTGTAACCCCTTATTTTCCATAATTTCTAATGGGAACTTTATGTAATTCATAAAATTTCTAATTGTGTGCGATACCGAAGAATGTAACTTGTGTACTCGTATATCAAGAGGTAACTGTATGTGGGAAGGCTACTATTGATTTCCAGTCAGTGAAATTCAAGGCAACAATTATTACATTATGAACAGTGTTGTGTGATGTTGCCATGGTTGTTCAATATGTGTATATAGGGGATGGTTGAGAGGTAAATGCAAATGCTTGAGAGGTTTGAAATTGGTGGGTGAAAATGGAGGAAAGTGGGTCATGAATCAATTGTTGTTTGCAGATGATACTGTTTGTGGCTGATTCTGAGGAGAGACTGAAGCAGTTGTTGACTAAGTTTGAAAATGTGTGTGAGAAGACAGAGGAAAATAAATATGGGTAAAAGTAAAGTAATGGGTTGTGCAAGGAATGTTAATGGTGGCATATGGGACAAGTTTGAAGGGTGAATGGCTGGAGGAAATGTAGAAATCTATGTAGGGCTACAAGAAGCAGTGAATGGAAAAAGAGAATGTGGAGGTGGATTATATAGTAAGAAGGAAATAAAAGTTTAGGGAATGAAAAGTATTTTGAGAAATAGGTATGTGGGAATAAATGCAAAGAGAGTGGTGAATGAAATGATTGCACCTCCAGTATTGTACAGAGCAGACTTGGAATTTAAAGGAGGCAGAAAGGAAAAGCTTAAATGTGTTTGAGAAGTATGTTTGATGTTACATGGATAGAGTGAAAAATGTGGAGGTGAGGCACAGATCAGGGGTGGAAACAGTTGTCAGATTGGGCAGATCAAAGAGCGCTGACTCGGTTGGGTATACAGAAAGAACTGAGTGAAGAAAGACTTGTAAAAAGTCTGGAAAGCAGAAGTGGATAGTGAGAATTAGGAAAAGACCATCAATAAGGTGGATGAATTAGGTCAAGGGGGGTCACTGGATATAAGAGGAATGTCTGTTGAGTAAGGAAGAGAAAGATAGGAATGGAGAATGTGAATGGATAAAGGAATGATGTAGCTTGAAAGGATACCCATATATACTACATATTATCTCTTAAGTGGATTTCCAGTCAATGAAATTCAAGGCAACAATTATTACATTATGAACAGTGTTGTGTGATGTTGCCATGGTTGTTCAATATGTGTATATAGGGGATGGTTGGGAGGTAAATGCAAATGCTTGAGAGGTTTGAAATTGGTGGGTGAAAATGGAGGAAAGTGGGTCATGAACCAGTTGTTGTTTGCAGATGATACTGTTTGTGGCTGATTCTGAGGAGAGACTGAAGCAGTTGTTGACTAAGTTTGAAAATGTGTGTGAGAAGACAGAGGGGGTCAATGTGACGAAATGGCTGGGGGTAAACCAACTTTGGTTGTTGGGGCCATCTTTGGAGACTAACTTACTGCATTGCCTGTGACCTAAACAGTGTGGTGGAAGATAGGGATGACTCTTCATCCATGAGATATGATGGGTGTTAGATGGGTGAATGTAAAAGGCTGGTAGAGAAGTAGGTAGAAAGTGGGGTAGATGGTGAAGATTGCATTTTATGGGTTATGAAATTATAAACACAGCCAAAGGCGTGCGAGTTGCATAAGCTCATTCTCCTCTTTGTGTTTATAAACAATGGCTGGGGACCCGAATTAATTGCTGACTTGTAGTATGTGTAACTTAAGTGAATTATGCAGATTCGAGATTGCTTAAGTAAACAATATTGCATACAGATTTGTAAAAATGAATCTGATTGGAGACAGGATGGAGAAAATTCAATTGGTTCATAATTGTTAGATCATGCCCTTTGGGGAGGATCTTAAAATACATGTTCTCAATGGGGAGTCCCTTGGTGTATCTAAGAGAACCAAGTTGTAGTAGAATTTGTGAAGAAAATAAAGGAAAAATCCCTACATTTAATTCCCTTTCCTATACATACTATAATACTAAAAGAAACTAGGTGATGTGAATATATCCTATACAAAGTGGAACTAAAGTCAAGAACTTGACTAAGTTGGAAGATCGGAGGCACAGGGCCTACTAAGTGGTGAAACAAAAGTAGAAAGTGAAGGGGGCGTACAAAAATGCATGAAATGAATGCTTTGATTTGGCTGACCGTCCTTATATGGGAGGGAATGCCTTTTGGTATATGAGCAAAATTGTTTACCAATCTTTTGAAGAATACATTAATGTTAAGTGTTTCCTGTTTTCCTATTGTTCTCTTGTTGGGTGTACCTGATCACCAGTTGCAAGACGATTTTGTCTTCTTTGGGAACAGCGTTCTTTTGAAATTTCTTTTGGTAGTGCCAGTATGAAATCCATTACCAGGCTGACAGGGTTAAAAATGAATAGACAAATTTGCAGAAAGAACAACAGGCAATAAAATAGATCCTTCATTATACACAATTTATTCACCATATACGAACTTATTTTTTCAATGTCACAGAACTGGAGGGTAGTTTAAAAAGTTGCTAGATTAGAGCAGTGGCATTATATTCCATTGTTCTTTTTGCATGCTCCTATTCTTAGATACCTATAGGATTCTTAAACTATAATGACTTCTGCTTAATTTTATAGCACTTGTGCTCAAAATGAAATGTAGATGGGTAAATGTATGAAGTATGGTAAACTTGAGCTTTCTCATTATGTTGACCATTAGTTTATATGCTTTCAAAAGCCAACTAGAATTTTTTTTTTTTTCTTTACGAACAGGCTCACAAGTGGTCTCATCTTCAAAACTCCTTTTCAGACTTTTTTTTTATGATGAAGTGGTGTTCCGGCAAAAGGGTAGGTTTGCTAATTAGGTTTGCCAATGTGATTTTTCATAAATTTTCAAGTACACCAACATCACTAACAAGAATGTTCCAAACAGCTTTCTGTTGCTAGCATCCTAGCCTACAAGAAAACTTGAAAAAAATTCAAAATGGAAACATATGGGCCTAATGTATTTGCAGCCATTCAAAATTTGTCCCTTGAATTAAGTTATGTTATAATGACCACACTGGACTGATTATAAAGGAACCCATCTCAAGTAATGCAAGAAAAATCATAAACAAATCCAGTTTTTATTTTGTTAAATCTATTTACACACTTGTGTAAAATTTTATTTTAGACTTTATACTTTACTTAATATGATACATTCAACTATACTATAACATTCCATCTTCTACAATCAAGTATTGTATCACACTGGCATCTTGACCAGTTGACATATCAGGTTGTTTATAGTACTTTTGTAAAACTGGGGAAGGGATTTATATGTTTATGCTATACTAAGTCACAGTCCATACCTTGACCTATTATATGTCCTTTGCATCAGATCAGAGTGCTTACACTATATGCACGAACAGAGCTTAAAATTTAAAAATGACCAATTCTTGATTGCAGCGAGCTCATCATGCATGACAGTATGACGATGACAGAAAAAAAAGTATAATGTATTCCCTTCTTAAAATAGTCTCACTTCCATTATACTGGATTAATAAAATACTCTTCAACCTAAGTCATCAAATGTAATTAAATCCAGCTCATGGAACTTGCATACAACACTCCATGCTGAACATCTTGGATGAACATTCACATTCTTCTTCAGTCTAAAAAGTTAGGTGAGTCATCCTATGAGGTCCTATTAACTAACACATAAGTGTGAGAATGGTGTATTCCCCATACAAGACACCCAATATCCAAGAAAGATATTTCTACATTCATTTCAATCTTAATCATCCCATCGTGATTTCCTTTTTCTCTCCTTTGAAGGCTGTGCACCAGTCCTTGTATTTATCCAAGCTGTCTCAAAGCTTGCTGCTGTGAACTGGAAAGAATGTAAATGTTTTAGATACTCAAAATATGACCGGGAGAATGAATTCTTAATTCCTGCTGCCTTACAGTTCAATGCTGCAACTGGAAAAAATTAAACATATTGACTGAATAATACAAGAAAGTAGAACTCAATAACAACAATGATAATGACACTATACTAATAGCAATAATATCAATAATAATCTATGTATATAACATGGGCCTCTTCTCCCTTATAAGAGGGTTAGCCACCCAAGGCATGCACCAACCCCCACTCATTTCACTCTTATCCATCACCCATTTGTTTCCCTTTAACCTTAGTTCCTCATGCATGAAGGGTAATCCTGGTCTCATATCCACTGCCAAGGTCGTAACCAAAGTAGCAAATAACAACACATCCACAGCAGGGCCAATCGCTTCATTTACATGGTAACTCTCCCTCCTTGTCCCTTCATTTGAAAAATAGAGATGACATGAAGAAATCCCTTTAGGTTGCATCAAATTATCATCCATACACAACCACTGTCCACTTACACTGATCCCCTGCTTTCTCCCTTCCCTGTTCAAGAGACATTAACCTTCTGGTCAAAACCCCTTTCACCCCATCCATCCATTTCACTTTTGGTCTTTCCCTTAAGTTCACTCCTTCCACACTTTTTTTTTTTCACTAACCTTTCCATGTGCCCAAATCATCCCAATAATCTTTCGTCAGTTCTACCTGCCAGTTTCCTTTCTACCCCTACTCTCTTCCTCATTTCTCACCCTATCCATTCTTATAGCCCCTGCCATATTTCTCAGATACTTAATCTCAAACGAATTTAAATTTCTCCTTTCTGCTTCTCTTAAATTCCAAGTCTCCACCACATGTAGTCATCAACATGAGACTGAGGAAATGGTACATCAAAATGGGCGAACCAAAGACAGACAGACAATAATAATAATAATGATGATAAAAAAAAAAAATAATAATACATACATACATACATACATATACCAAGGCTTTTTCCCCCTTCCAAGGGAGGTAGCCAGAAAGGGAAAGGCATAAAAACACTCCCACCCATTTCATCCCTAAATACACTCCACACCCCTCCCACCCTCCCTCTCATATGAGCACCTCCTATAATAAAAAAAAAAATAAATAAAAAAAAAAAAATAATAATAATAATAATAATAATAAATACATTCACATTCCTTCCACGATTTACTACACACTCGATTAACCCATTCCAAAACTCTTCTCTTCACAATTGTCACTACCTGGGGCATATACAATCACAAAGACCCAAACCTCCCAACCTGTTCTTATTTCTACCTACTTTATCCTTGATGACACTTCCTTCCATTCAATCACACACACACATCTCATCACCTAACAAATGACCCATTCCCTCCCTTTCTTGTCCTGAAACCCTACTTACTACACTCCCGAACTCAAATTCATCTTTCCCTTTCAGTTTAGTTTCACTCAGTACTAACATATCCATCTTTCTTCACACAAATATATTACCAATTTTTTCTTTGCTCTTGCTTGTTCAACATCCTCACACATCAAAGACCTAATCACTGGGGCACTGGCTGGAGTCTTCTTCCAAGGCTTTCTTTTGCCTTAACTCATTGCAAGAAAACATTACATAGAGTGGGAGATTTCCTGGTCCCCTCACTTGTCCTATTTAATCACCTTCTATGACACATAAATAATATGGTGACAGATTTCTAATCCCCTCCTCCACAGAACTGCAGAGATTAAAAGAAGGGGATATTCAAGAGTAATAAAGGATTAGATTCAAGGAGGCAGCAAAAAGGAAGGGCAACAATAGTAAAACAGCAGCTCATCATTCCTCAATCAGTGGAAATTTTTCTCTAAAATAGACAAATGATTCATGTCTCTGGTCAGTAGGGATGTTTCTAAAGTTCCCTAAAGTAGTGACTGTATAACTATGTAGTCAATACCCCTGTATAGGACAAAATCAAAGACAAATACACGATTACCAACTTGGCTTCCCTATTCTTGCCAGTGAGGGAACTTCTAACAGGAATTGTATAACCATAATAGGTTAAGTAAAATTTTTATAATCAGGTGAAGTGCTGTATCCATTGCTATGATATACTTTTGAAGGCATTCTGCAAGGGTAAAAAAACTACCAAGAACTATACAAAACAGGTATAGTCTAGGGCAGCGTTTCTCAACCAGGGTTCCCCGGAACCCTAAGGTTCTACAAAAGGTCCCTAAGGGTTCCACGAGAACAAGTGAGAGCTAATGCACTTTTGATTCTTTATATTATTTCATATATGCAATATAATTAAACACACACGACATATTCTTGGTTATTGTAATAATGTAATATAGATATCATCCTATCTAACCTATTATTACGATGAAAATAAAATGAGAAAGATATGGTATGTGTTTTTTTTTGCGCGGGGATTCCTTGAGACATGCAATTTATTTTAAAGGTTACACAAGGGTAAAACGGTTGAGAAACGCTGGTCTAGGGGTTAACAGAAGAGTATCAGCTTTTTCTGTTCTTGTAGAATATGTTGTGGCACTTAACAACTTACCTGGGATTTATACTGTGATTGGAAAGCTGCCTTCATTGCTGCTAATCGGTTTGTGGCAGGTCCTGTTGTGCTTGGATCACCACCAGCAAGTGCCTGACTTGCTGGTCCTTGGTTAGATGGACCAGTGCCATATCCACTGGCACCTCCAGGTACTGCACTAGCTCCTCCATATCCAACACCTGCATTGTTGTTGCTGTTTTGGGATGAACCTAATCCAGGCCGCTCTCGGAATCCCAATCCCCTTCCACCCAGTACCTTTGCTTTGCCTGCTTTGAAGCGAGACTTTCGGAACCAAGAGCTCTGCATTGCCAAGTCCATAAGCTCCTGAGGTACCTCTTGAGCTGCTCCTTCTAGATTCCTCACTAAATGACCAGCAAACTCTTTGTCCTTGTCAGTTATTAATGTAAAGGCAGTACCTTTCTCACCAGCTCGACCTGTGGATGTACATAAAAGGTTATTGATTACATAATTTAGTGAAAATGTTCAACAATTTTCATTAACCCGAGTTTAGCATATGAAAACATGTTATAGTTGGACAGCCTTTACTGGCTTTGATTCATGAAATATACAAAACATTAACTTCTAATACACTCTTAACATACCTGTTCGTCCTATTCTGTGAGTGTGTGTGTCAATATCTCTTGCAACATCAAAATTGACAACTGTTCTAATGTGAGGAATATCCAGACCTCTTGCAGCTACATCAGTTGCAACTAAAATGGGCTTTTCTTTCTTCTTGAATGCAGTTATAACTTCATTTCTCTCATATTGGCTCATATCTCCATGTAGTAAAAGAGCCTCAAATTCCTTTGTTTTCAAATTGTTTGCTAGTTCCTCTGCATTAGCTTTTTTTGTGACAAAGATAAGTACAGACCCAGACGACATAAACTCCACCAAACGCCCAACAAGCCAAGACCATTTGTGACCCCCCACACCCATCACTTTTACAATTTGGCTAACATCCTGATTTGCTTCTCCCAGTTCTCCTTGCACAACTCTGATGGGATCAGTGAGAACATCTCGGGCAAGTCTTTCCACTTTCTTTTTGAATGTTGCACTGAAGAGAAGAGTCTGTCGATCTGGTCGAACATGGTCACATATCGAACGCACTTGAGGTTCAAAACCCATGTCAAACATCCTATCAGCTTCATCAAGGACAAGGAAAGTCACTCTCTGTAGATTGGTTGCTTTCATCTTGATCATATCAATCATACGCCCAGGAGTTGCCACAACAATCTCTGCTCCAGCCTCCAAGGCTTTAGATTGTTCCCATTTGCTTCCACCTCCGTAAGCACAGACAACCTGAATGTTATATACTTTACCAAATTTCTTTGCTTCTGAATAAATCTGTTGAGCCAATTCCCTGGTTGGTGCAAGAATGAGACCTATGGGTCCTTCATCTGGTGCAAGTTCCCGCTGGTCCATTATATGTACCAGTAATGGCCATATAAATGCTGCTGTTTTTCCACTTCCAGTCTTGGCAATTCCAATAATGTCACGTCCATTCAAGGCAATGGGTACAGACTGGGCTTGAATTGGGGTTGGTTGTGTATACTCGGATTTACGGATGGCTTTCATTAAAGCCTCATCAAAACCAAAGTGACCAAAGCTGGAAACTGGTTTGGGAGCATCAAATCCAGTAACCTGAAAAAAAGAAGTTTAAAATGATACATACATACATATACCAAAGGCTTTTTCTCCCTTATGGATGACAGGTCACCCCTGCATCTCACCCATTTAAATCTAAAATGATACAGGGCAAAATATGCATCTAACATAAACATAAATTTCCTTTTACTATATACATATATATGATTAATTGCTGCCTCAAGTTTCACCAAATGGAAAACTCAAAGCCCCATATTGGCTGGCAACAGTTTTCAGGTTTTCTCGGAGAAGAAACGGGACTGTTGTCAAGTTGTATTTGCATGGGACGGTTTCTATATCACTGGCTCAAAATGGTAGCAGGAGGGGAGCAGTTGCTGGTGGTCAGGTCTCCATGTGTAAAAAAGTGTGAGAAATACAGCTGAAGTTGAGAGAAAGATTTTGGGCCTAGTCATGGATGAATCTCCTGATGGAGGTATAAAGAGGTTGACAGGTTTGAAAATGGGCTACTTCATTGTCCATCTTACAGAACCACCACCTACAGGAACCCATCATTGGTCCAGTACATATATGAAATTAGTTATAGTGGAATAGTGAAGTGCATACTTCCACTATCCATGAGAAAAGTGGACAAACAGGAATATTGTAGTTTTTAAGAGATCAATCTGTTAAGTGTAGTTGGTAAAGTGTGTGATAGGGTGTTAATTGAGAGGATAAGGAGGGAAACAAAGGTAGAAATTGAGAAAGAGCAGCATGGGTTTAGGAAAGTGAAAGGGTGCATACATAAACTTTTTGTGGTAAGACAGATGGGGAGAAGTTTTTGGCTTAAGATATGGCTTTTAAGCTTTCATGGATTTGGAGCAAGTGCATGACAGGGTTGACAAAGAAGCATTATGGGATCTGCTTCAAATGTATGGGATGGGGGAAGTCTTTCGAGGGTGGCAAAAAATTTACATGTATTTACCTAGTAATAGAGCTTGTGTGAGGGTAGGAAATGGAGAGAGTGAGTGGTATGAGGTGAAGATGTGACTGTGCCAGGGTTATGTAACATCACCATGGTTTTTCAATGTGATAAGATGGTGAGGAAGGTAGAGTAGAGGAAAGTGGGAGGTGAGCCACTTATTGTTTGTGGATGATACTGTTTGTAGTGGAGTCAAAGGATAGAATCAAAGCAGTTAATGGAAGTTTGATAGGTTAAGTGAGAAGAGGAAGCTTAAAGTAAATATGGGCAGAAGTACAAGAGGTGAGGATAGCAGTGAGTTGGAGAAGTTTAAAAGGCAATAGGCTGGAAGAAACAGAGCTTTTAACATTTGGAATTGCATGTAGCAGAGAATGAAGGTATGGGAGGTGGTGACTTATAGAATAAGGGAAGCAAATAAATGTCTGGGAGGGAATGAAAAGTGTCACAAGAAAGAGGTATCTGGGGATGAACATGTCTCTATTCCATACCCATGGGCAAAACCACCCCTTAATACAGTCTTCTCTTTGTGTTAAACCAATAGAGACTGATTGATTGAGCACAAAGAGAAGACTGAATGAAGGGGTGATTGTACCCACTGCAATGTGCCAACTGCATGGTTAACTGAGAGGACTATGGAGTAGAAACTTGGGATTTAAAGGAAGCAGACAGGAAAAGCTACATGCTTGTGATGAAGAGTATACAGTGGGGATCATGATGATAGCATTAAAAATGAGGCAAGGCAGAGAGAAGGGGTGGAAAGGGAGCTAGCTGACAGGACTTATCAAAGAATACTGGGATGATTTGGGTATATGAGAACAAGAGAGGAAAAATTAACAAAAAGAATGTGGAAGACAGGTGGATGGAGTAAATTCAAGGGGAAGAACAAGAATTGGATGGACTGATAAGGTGAAAAAGGCAATACAAGAAGAATGTTGAGCGGGAAAGGAAGAGAGTATGAAATGGACTTGAGTAAAAGTAGCTAAGGATGAGAAACTGATGTAGCCTGAAGGGGTTTCACCTTGTCTGTTCTATAAATTCTGTTGGGGATAGTGGGGAGTGGAGATGGGTGCCATGCAATGAAACAGCAGGGCTAAATAAATTTTGGCCATCAGACCCTGCTGTGAGGTTGGTGAATTGCCTCTGACCTAAGCAGTTGGTGAATGACAGGATCCTTCATCCACAAGGAAATAAGATGGGAGGGACATGTATATATGAATGTACAGGTATGTGTGTGGCAAAAGGAAAATAGATACAAAGAGCTTTGAAAGATGCCTTACCTGGTAAAGCACCCAAGTTAGATGGGTGTTCTGTGTTTATTTGATGAAAGAATAGTTATAGTGGGATGGCTGGTAAGATTGTTTAATGTGTCTTAGAAAAGGAAGTATACTGCTGGTTTGGAGGTGTATGTACAGTCCCACTATACAAGAGAAAAAGGAAATATAAGAATACAGTAGTTTTGAGAGATCAATCATTTACACTAGTCTGTAAGATGTATAGGAGGGTGTTAACTGAGAGGACTAGGAGGGAAACCAAAGGAAGAGCAGTGTGGGTTTAGGAAAGTGTAAAGTTTTTGAAGTAAGACAGATGCACAAGAAGTGTTTAGCAAAAGGTATGTTTTCTGAGCTTTCTTGGATTTGAAGGCATATGGCAAGGTTGAGTAAGGGGTTATTGAATGTGTTGAGGATGTATGGGATAGGGTCTACTGAGTGGATGAGGGAGAGGCCGTTATGTAGTGAAGCAGTGGGGTAAACCAGCCTCAGTTGTCAGGTCTTACTATGGAGGTGCTGTGTTGTGCTGCACTGCTTCTGGCCTTAGCTTTGTGGTAGGAAAAAGAGATGACCTTTCATCCATGAGGAGCTAAGATGGAAGGGACAATGAATGGGTCTTTGAATGGGTGCGTGTTGAATGTAGGGTGGGTGTATGTTTAACTCATCTATCCCTCTTCTAAAAGGGAAAGAGAGCTTTTTGGTATATGTATGTAACTATATATATTCTATCATACTGCAAACAATAAATATTTACATTGTTTTTACATTTATATAACTTTATTTCAAGTTTTAACCTGTACTATATTTAATGCACTGATATCTTTATCTACCTATATACCAAAAGCTACATTTACATTATCTTTACCTTCACACCAAGTTTATTTCTAAGCTCTTGAACTTGCACTACATTCAGTGCACTGATATCTTCATGCTCCATGTAAAAGTTTTTCGTAAAATCTTCATACTGTATGGTAGTGTGGTCTATGGAAGGCAATGGATCAATGTACTTTGGCTTTTTAGGAGCAATAGGATTTCCATCCTCATCATATTCAATTTCATCTTCACTCTCCTCTTGTTGTCTGAAAAGAAAAGATTTATCATTTATAATCTTACATAAATAATTGCTGCTTCATTTCACTGTAAACCTGCAGATCCAAACTGGCTGGCAACTACTCAGGCCCTCCTACAGATCTCTCTGGGAAACAAGTTGGACTGTGTTGTTTTAGCAAGGGACAGTTTATGTCACTGGAAAAAGGGGAGTAGCTGCCTGCTGTCAGGTTTCTTTGTATGAAAAAGTACATACATACATACATATACCAAGGCTTTTTCCTCCTTACAAGGGAGGTAGCCAAAAAGGAAAAGGCATAAAATCATTCCCACCCATTCCATCCCTGAATACACTCCACACCCCTCCACCCTCCCTCTTATCTCAGCACCTCCTGGATGACGGGTCATCCCTGCACCTTGTCCACTGCCCTGGGTCAGAAGCAGTGTCGCCAGACACAGCACATCCACAGCAAGGCCGCTTCATTAAATCGGCGACCCCCCATGCATAAAAGGAGAAGACGGGGAGAAATCCCTTCGGGCTGCGTCAAATTTTGCTCACACATACTACCTCACCCCCCATCCCCCCCGCCCATTCCACCTCATGCATCACAACATCATCCATATACAACCATTCTCCATTCACCCTGTCTTCTGTCCTCTCCCGTCCTTCCTCAACAGACATTCCCCTCTTCCCCAAAGCCCCTTCACCCCATCCATCCACCTCATCCTAGGACGTCCCCTCATGTTCACTCCCTCCACATCTGCCTTCCATACCTCTTTTACTAGTCTTTCTTCACTCATTCTTTCCATGTTTCCAAACCATCCTAATACTCTTTCATCAACCCTATCTCCCAACTCCCTTTCCACCCCTGTTCTTCTCCTCACCTCCTCATTTCTCACTCTATCTAGCCTAGTAACCCCCATCATACTTCTCAAACACATTCAAACTCCTTCTCTCTTCCTCTCTTATGTTCCATGTTTCTGCCCCATACAGTGCTGTTGGCACAATCACTCCTTCATACAATCTCCTCTTAGCATCCATTCCCAAATGTCTATTCCTCATTACACTCTTCAATCCACCAAGGCATTTACTCGCTTCTCTCAATCTACATTCTACCTCCACCTTCACTCCACCTTTTCCTGCCACATTTGCACCCAAGTATCTAAAACTATCCACTTCCTCCAGTCGTTCTCCCTTAATGCTCACTTCCAGTGAAAAAGTAGAGAAAATAAAATATGAAACTGGTAAGATAGATTGGGTTCAACCTTGAGATTGAATATCAGACACACAGAGTTGAACTTCCACGTGGAGGTGAGAGTGTTAACAGAGTTTGCAGATATACAGCACAGAAATGGTGATAAATCTGACATCTGTCTTACAAGACCTCACTTACTGGTACCTGTTATTGGTCTCATCCATATAAGTCTATCTAGTATATAAATGTAAATGGATTCAATTACATGTCTTGAACCCCCCTCCTACCTACCCATCATAAAGTTAGGATGGTGCCCCTTACAGAGGACTTTGTTGTGTGGAATTTATTGAACCATGCCCTTGGTTCAACTTGCCAGTGCCAAGGGACCCCTAAAATTCTCAAATGTAATTCAGATTTAGGATTATATTCACTGCATATGCTGACTCTTAAAATACAATACTACTACTTTTACATAACTACCAAGAATCAACAGTACTCAACAAAATTTTGGGCCAGGGAAAATTATTATACCTAGAAAGGAATGATGTTGTTCAAGGTGTTTTAATTTTGCCATAAGTTTAGGAGACCTACATCACATCATGGCATTCCTCTGGTTCTTGCTGCCAGCAACTACTCAGTTCTTTCATCTCTATAGAACAAAGAATAAAGACAGAATAGGACCAATTAAAGACGATGAAAATGTCATGATAGAATCGGAGGAAAAAAAATGAGTGAGGAGTTTAACAATTATTTTCTTTCGGTGTTTACTAATGAGAGGTTAGATAAAGTACCTGACTGTGATCCGATTTTCAGAGGGGATGAAGAAAGTAGTATATCTACTATCAGCATTAGTAAAGAAGTAGTCAAGCAGAAATAATCCAGCCTTACCTTGACACACTCAACACATGGTTCATCACAAACAGACTCAAAATAGCTCCAACCAAATCTACAGCAACACTTCTCACCAACTGGACAAAAGAACACAAATACATACCTCATCTCTACATCAACAACACTCTAATACCACACACAAACACACCGAAAATTCTTGGTGTAACGTACGATACATCCATGTCTTTCAAACAACACCTCACAAACATAAAAAACAAATGCACACCTAGACTTAACGCACTTAAGTCAATCACTGGAACAACATTTGGACAAAACAAAGAAACTAATATAACAATATACAAACAATGCATACGCTCAGTGATGAATTATGCGAGTCCTGCATGGGCTCCTAATCTCAGTGAGACACACCACAACACCCTTCAAATCATACAAAACAAAGCCCTAAAAACAATTACAGGCTGCACAAATACAACACCTACAGACCATTTACACCATGAAACAAAAGTCCTCAAAGTCAAGGACCACCTCGACATGAGAGGCACACAAACACTTGCTGCAGCCACCACAAACACATCACACCCACTACACTACATAGCAGAACACCCACACACACCAAGAAACATTAAAACTACACCCAAAGACCTTTATTACGCACAGATACTCTCTTCTCTTCCTCCACAACCACCAAATACCAGCCTCCGGAAACATATTCATAATCATATCACTCACCGCTCCATTAACACACTGAAAGACAACACACTGCTGCATGCCAGACCCCCTGATATCCACCCTTCTGAATCCTCTCTCCCACGAAAGGACAGAGTCCACTTGGCCAGACTGCGATGCGGTCACCACCCAGCACTTCTAAGCTACCAGAAGAGGCTGGACGACCGTGTTGTGAACAGCTGCCCAGGATGTAACACTTCACCCCATACCATACAACACATAATGGAAGACTGCATTATACACAATCATGCACGCAAACAACACAACATACACTCTATAAAGGATTTGTGGGAAAACCCAGTTTCGGCTGTGGCCTTCCTTGGGGAGACGGGACTGCTCGGACAGACAGTCTAGGGAACGACAACAACAACAACAACAAGTAGTCAAGCAGATTGAAAGACTTAAAGCTACAAAATCCCCGGGACCAGATGAAATTTTTCCGAGAATGCTTAAGGAGTGTAAATTTGAAATCTGCGACCAATCAACTGAAATATTTAATAAATTGGTAGACACTGGTTTTGTGCCTATTGCTTGGAGGCAAGCAAACATTGTTCCTGTTTTTAAGAAGGGAGATAGATCGTCTATATACAACTACAGGCCAATCAGTGACATCAGTTATAGGACAAATGCTTGAATCAGTAATAGTAAATAGACTCAGAGAACACATCAAAAGCCCCTTTTTAATTCGCGATTCACAGCGTAGTTTCTTCATGGGTAAGTTATGTGTGACTAATCTTCTATCCTTTTACATTCAAGTATATAAGGCGTCAGATAACAATGATAATTACAATGTTATCTACCTTGACTTTAGCAAAGCGTTCAACAAGGTGCCACACCAGAGACTACTAAATAAAATCAAAGCCCATGGCATAGGAGGAAAAGTGTTAGAATGGATTAGAGCTTGGATTAGTAACAGAAAACCATAAATGGAGTAAAATCTAGGTGGGGCAATGTTACTAGTGGGGTCCCACGGCTTGGTTTTGAGTTCCTTGTTGTTCATTATGTACATAAACGACTTAGATGATGGGATAAATAGTGATGTTAGTAAGTTTGTGGACGTTACTAAAATAGGACACCAAATTAAGTCAGGAGACGACGCAGAGATTCTGCAGGATGATCTTAACAAATTGTTCACATGGTCGGTGAAATGGCAAATGAACTTCAATATCTCTAAACGTAGCGTGTTAAATGTAGGGCTACACAATCCCAAAAATAAGTACAGCTTAGATAAAATGCTTTTAGAGAAAACTGAGTGTGAGAGAGACTTGGGAGTTCTAGTGAGTCCAGACCTTAAAACCAGGAAACAGTGCATTAGTGCCAGGAGTAAAGAAAACAGAGTATTAGGTTTCATTGCTAGGATGGTAACGAATAGAAGTGCAGAGGTAATTATCAAACTCTATCTAGCAATAGTTAGACCCATCCTTGACTATGAGGTACAGTTTTGGTCTCCGTCCTACAGAATGGACATTAATTCACTAGAATCAGTACAGAGAAGAATGACCAAAATGATACATGAACTCAGAAATTTGCCTTACGAAGAGAGGCTTAGGCACCTTAACTTACACTCTCTGGAAAGACGCAGAGTGCGGGGTGATCTAATAGAGGTGTTCAAGTGGATCAATGGCTTTAACAAGGGTGATGCAAACAAGGTCATCATATCAAAACAACAGGGCAGGAGTCGCAGTAATGGTTTTAAACTGGACAAATTTAGATTTAAGGAAATAAGCAAAAATTGGTTTACTATTAGGGTGGTTGACGAATGGAATAGACTTAGTAACCTTTTAGTAAGTGGTGAAACTATCAGTTGTTTTAAGAAACTATTAGATAACTTTATGGATGGGGATGACAGGTGGTGATGGATATGGAGCTGCCTAGTGTAGGCCTTATGGTCTCTTGCAGTCTCCTTCATTCTTATGTTCTTATGTTACACAGTGCTTGCTTGGCTGTGGTAGTGACAGGTTGTGTGATTAATACCAGTCTTGAAACCAAACAAATCACCAAAGGACCCTGCATCATACAGACCAATCTCACTATTATCCACAACAATATCCAAAACGATGTAAAGGTTAGTCACAACAAGAATACATACATACATATACCAAAGGCTTTTTCCCCCTTACACAGGGGTAGCCAAAAAGAAAAAGGCATAGAAATCACTCACACCCATTTCATTTCCCATATATTCCATTCCCCTCCACACTCCTCCCTCCCACCTATCTTGGCACCTCCTGGATGACGGGTCATCCCTGCATCCTGTCCACTGCCCTGGGTCAGAAGCAGTGTCACAAGACAGCACATCCACAACAAGGCCACTTCATAAGTTCGGTGATCCCCCCCTCTCTGTCCCCTCATGCAGGAAAGGAGAAGACGGGGAGAAATCCCTTCGGGCTGTATCAAATTTTTTCTCATACATACTTCCTCACCCCACATCCCCCACCCACTCATACATCACAGCCTCATCTATACACAACCCTTCTCCATTCACCCCTATCTTCTGTCCTCTACAGACATTCCTCTCTTTAGTAAAGCCCCTTTCACCCCATCCATCCATCTTATCCTAGGACGCCCCCTCATATTCACTCCTTCCATCTCCGCCTTCCACACTTCTTTTATTAATCTTTCTTCATTCATTCTTTCCATGTGTCCAAACTATCCTAATACTCTTTCATCAACCCTATCTCCCAGCTCCCTTTCCACCCCTGTTCTCCTCTTCACCTCCTCATTTCTAACTCTATCTAGCCTAATAACCCCTATCATACTTCTCAGACATTTCATCTCAAACACATTCAAACTCCTTCTCTCTTCCTCTCTCATGTTCCATGTTTCTGCCCCGTACATTGCTGTTGGCATAATCACTCCTTCATATAACCTCCTCTTAGCATCCATTCCCAGATGTCTATTTCTCATTACACTTTTTAGTTCACCAAGGCATTTACTCGCTTCTCTCAATCTACATTCTACCTCCACCTCCACTCCTCCCTTTCCTGTCACATTCGCACCCAAGTATCTAAAACTATCCACTTCCTCCAGTTTCTCACCCTTAATGCTCACTTCCAGTCTACTGTCACTCTCTCCCCTTGTGTATCTCATCACCTTACTTTTACCCACATTTATCTTCAGCTTCCTTCTTTCACACACCTTCTCAAACTCTGTCACTAACTTCCTCAATCCCTCCTCTGATCCTGATACAAGCGCAGTGTCGTCAGCAAACAACAGCTGGCTCACCTCCCACTTTTCTCCATTCTCTTTAATCATCTCCAACCCCTGACCCACTACCCTTGCATTCACCTCTCGCACCACCCCATCCATGTAAAGATTGAACTGCCAGGGCGACATAACACACTCCTGACGAAGTCCCACCTTTACCTCAAACCATTCACTCTCTCCATTTCTAATCCTAACGCAAGCTCTACTACTCTCGTAAAAACTCTTGACTGCTCTTAACAGCTTTCCTCCTATCCCATATATCTGCAATACCTCCCACAGTGCCTTCCTGTCTACCCTGTCGTAAGCCTTTTCCAGATCCATAAAAGCCCAAAAAACATCCTTACCTTTTCCTATAGCTTTCTCACATATCTGTCTTGCCACAAAAATCTGATCTACACAACCCCTACCTGTCCTAAAACCACACTGTTCCTCACCAATTACTCCCTCTGTTCCTCTCCTAATCCTCTCAATCAAGACCCTCCCATAAGCCTTCCCAACTACACTCAACAAGCTGATCCCTCTGTAACTACTACACTCACACTTTTCCCCCTTTCCTTTGTAAAGCGGAACTTTACAGGCACTCCTCCAGTCCTCTGGCACTCTACCCTCTCTTAACATACATACATATACCAAGGCCTTTTCCCCCTTACAAGGAGAATAACCTCACCAGCCAGTCCACCATAACTGTACCTCCTTTCTTCAGATATTCTGCATGGCATCCATCCAACCCAGGCCTTACCTGCTCTCATCATCTTAACAGCTGCTTTCACTTCATCCTTCCCTATTTCTCCTCCATTTTCCTCACTCATCACTCTCATTTTCTTAGCGCTTTCCACTGCAACTACCTTTCCCTCCCTATCCTCCTTTACATTTAGCAACTCTCTAAAATACTCTACCCACCTTCCTCTCACTGCCTTCTCTTCCATTATCATCTCTCCATCTGCACCTTTTACCTTTTCTTCTCTACTTGATTCGCCTCCTCTTCCTCTTTTAACTTCCTTCCAAAAAATCTTTTTATTACTTTCAAAATTTTCTATCATACTCTTTCCCCATTTCACATCTGCTCTCCTCTTTGCTTCCTTTATCTTATGCTTAACTTCCTTTCTCTTTATTTTCAATCAAATTGAAAATAAAAATACATTTTAACTCCTTTAAATTCTAAGCCTCTGCCTCATACAGTATCATAGGCACAATCACCCCTTCATACAGTCTTCTCTTTGGTTTCATCCCCAAATACTCACCTCTTCTATATCTCAACACCTTATTTTTGTCCATATTTGATACATTTTCTCTTTTCACATACCCTCCTAAACTCCACCACTAGCTGCCTTTGAGCCTCCTCTGACCCAACCACAAATGCAATGTTGTCTATAAACAACTGGCTCACCACCTAATTCCCTCCACTCTTATCATCTCTAAATCTTTACCCATCGTCCTCACATTCACATACTACCCCATCCATGTAAACACTGAACAACCATGTTGATATTACACAACCCTGGTACAGCCCTACATTTACCTCACCTACACTTTACCCTATACTTAGATATTGATTGTATGGTAACATGCAGCTAATACTTTAGAGACTGTTTTGGAGTGACAGTTAAAAATTTAAAATCTTTATACTACTGCTATCCCTCTTTCATGCTGTTCCCCTAAACCTGCACCTTACCCCTTCTATGACTTCCTTATCCCCCCTGTAGCGGTGGGATACAGAATTCTGCTATCATGTTTTTCATACCTGTTTTAGAAAGTGACTAAATGGGACAGGGGTATATGACCTGGGATCTTCCACTGTATTTTTCTCCTGAGATGAAGCTGCCTTGTATATCTTTTTGAAAAGTTGATTCTTATCCTAAACCAGTAATGAAAATGATACCTATATAATAATACATACATACATACATATACAAAGGCTTTTTCCCCCTTACAAGGGAGGTAGCTAAAAAGGAAAAGGCATAAAATCATTCCCACCCATTCCATCCCTGAATACACTTCACACCCCTCCACCCTCCCTCTTATCTTAGCACCTCCTGGATGATGGGTCATCCCTGCACCTTGTCCACTGCCCTGGGTCAGAAGCAGTGTCGCAGACACAGCACATCCACAGCAAGGCCGCTTCATTAAATCGGCGACCCCCCCTCTCCGTCCCCCCCCATAAGAAGAAAAAGAAGATAAAGAATGATGACGATGCAGCATCACATGGAGTCTCAAGCTATTTTACTATTCTAGAGTACATTACATTCCATGGAATCTGCCTGGTACATATAGAGAGAGCAGCAACAAAAATGGCACCTGCAATTGCAAATCTATCATATGAGGAGAGATTGGCTAAACTGGAGTTACCGATGCTGGAGCAAAGAAGAGAGAGAGGTGATCTACTGACCATCTACAGAATCATGAAAGGCATAGAGATACTTGATAGAGAGGACTTACTAAACTGGGACAAGAGAAACACAAGAGGACATGGAAAGAAAATAAAAAAACATAGCTATAGAAGAGAACTGAAGAAAAACAGTTTTCCACTTAGAGTATTGGACACTTGGAACAAACTAGATAATGAAATAGTATGTGCAAAAACCATTCATGAGTTTAAAAGCAAACTAGACACACTGAGATACAAAGGCGGGACACCACGAGCATAGCTCCCCTTCCCGCAAAATACATACATACATATACCAAGGTTTTTTCCCCCTTACAAGGGGGTAGCCAAAAAGAAAAAGGCATAAAATCATTCCCACCCATTCCATCCCTGAATACACTCCACACCCCTCCACCCTCCCTCTTATCTTAACACCTCCTGCGCAAAATACAACTAGGCAAATAGACAAATCTTGTATGCAGTCTTCATTGTGTTAGTTCTATGTTGTCAATACATTATGAGCTTTAATGATACCCTTATGACTGAGTTATGCAGCATTCTTTTGTGACTGGAGACTTATTTCCACTCAAAAAAGAATGCTAACAACTTTTAACTTTTACTACCTCTCTTTTCAATGCCCTCCTTAAATCTTTTCTTTATGACTCCATCTCTTTGGTATGCTTATGTCCCCAAGGACTTAAGTGATGGTTACCAGTGACAAAATACAAATATTAAAAGTTGTCAGTTTCACCCTTAAAATATCTAGCTAACAAATTAATAATATAATCTCAAACAACAACATCATAGCTATAAAAATATTATCATACTTACTTTCCTGCATTTGGATTTTCTTGAATGAATCTGTAGTATGATTCTTCATCATCCTCCTCATCAATATCATCACGGACTCCTTTTATTTCTTTTTTCTCAACACCTTTCTTACTTGGATTGGCTTCTTTTTTTACCTAAAATCAACAACTACATTAACACTCCAGGGCTTGAAGCTACAAAGCTAGATTACATCTTGTGGAGAATGATGCAAGTCCTGCAGTTACAGAACATACATAGAATAATAAATATGCTATTCTTTACATGTAAAAACTTGTAGTATTTTTGCACATAGATGATACTATGTCTAGATGTGGTTAACCTGCCTACTGTTTACTGGTGCAACCAGCCTTGTAACATATGACAGGTTGGCATTGGAAAAAAAAAATGCTGAAAGATCTTTGATGGTGATTGACACTGCTAAGGTTTTGGGTTCTTGATTTTTTTTAATACGAGTTCATCCTGCTGCTTGCAAGTGGTTCATAGCCAGGTAAGGGTTTCTTTACTCACTCCTATCTCCTGCCATCTCTCTTCCTTGCTCAACAAACATTCCTCTCTTGCTCAATACTCTTTTTACCCCATCCATTTCATCATTGGTCATCCCTTCAAGTTCACTCCCTTCACCTGCCTTCCACACTTCTTTTACTAACCTTTCTTCATTCATTCTTTCCATGTGTCCAAGTACTGGGGTAATTTGGATGCATGAGTGAAGAAATATTAGTATGAGGTGTGGAAGGCAGAGGTGAACATAAGAGGACAACTGAGGACGAGATGGATGGATGGGGTGAAAAGGGCATTGATCAAGAGGGGAATGTCTGTTGAGCAAGGGAGTAGGCAGGAGATTGGGGTGAGTGGAGAATGGCTGCGTATACATGATACTGTGATGCAAGGAAGGGAAGGGGTGTGGTTAGGGAGTGGGTATGTATGAACGATATTTTGACGCAGCCCGAAGGGACCTCCCCATCTTCTCTTTTTATTCATACACAACCATTCTCCATTTGTCCATATCTTTTTGTCTTCTCCTGTCCTTCCTCAATATATATACATACATACCTAAGGCTTTTTCCCCCTTACAAGGGAGGTAACTAAAAAACAAAGGCATAAAATCCACTCCCACCCATCAAAGGCATCAATACATAAAAAATAAAATTCTTTCGAGGGATGTTACAATAGTATCACACGATAGACTGAATCAAACACCTTCTTGAGATCAGCATAGGCTTCAAGACACTGCAGTTGAAACTCACATCAACATGCCACAAAAACACAAAGCACTAAGATTTGATCAATTGTTCACTTACTGGGTCTAAACCCAGACTGTTCGGGCCTCTGACACTTCAGCAGATGTGAATGAGCTATGTGACTAATATACAGGTGAGCACCTTGCCTGGCACACTGAGCAATGTAATACAGCAGTAGTTGATGCAGTACTACTAATGCCCTTTCTCCTTCCAGACAGGGATGACCAGTACCTTTTTCCAGTAAGAGGGATTGGTACTAGGCTGCCAAACAGCAGACAGCACTCATGGATTACAGCCTCACCTCTGGCTTTTAGCAACTCTGCTCTGATGTAGATACTTGCTGCCTTTCCACCCTTCAAATTACTCACAGCCTTTCTAACTTCCCCTTACAGAGGGTAGAGTCTCATTGATAGTTTGGCAAATGCCATCTGAACACCTATCAATAAGATATTCCCTTATAAGGGGGTAGCCAGCCAAGGCAAGTACTCACCCCCCACCCATTTGTTTTCCCTTTATCTTAGCTCCTCATGAACAACAGAAGAAGAAAGTGGCTACTCAGAGGGTCATCCATGAACAATTGCTCAAGGTACTTGGCAAAGACAATGCCTGACAATAGCTGTCCATCAGCTGTTTGGACTGTGCTCCCATGGGTCACAGATTTGTTACAAAGTTTTTTTGGGGCTCAGTAAGCAGGTATGGGGTCATTAAAATGGCCTTCAACATCCTCACCAATTCCCCTAACACATATCTCCTCATACATCCTCATGAGGGCTCTAGTCTGCCATTTCTGATCCCTGTATTGGTCCAAGTCCCCAGCCATTCTGGCAGCATGGCTCACCTCTATACTCTCTAGTATCTCACACAATACCACACCCATCTTTGACGTTCGATGTTCTCCAGTGCACTCCTTGGCAGCTTTCAGATTTTTATGGTTGATGGTATCCACAGTTCTTCAAGGTCCTCAAGGGTGCCAAGCATGTCAAACTGATTTGAGATTACAGCCACTCCTCGTTTAACCCATTCAACTCCGATGACAAGATGTCTTGTCATTTGGTCAAATAAAACAAAAAATCATAAAACACCAAAATGTTTGATCAAACACCAGAAAAATATGACGTCAGTCCTCCTCGCTTCGCTGCGAGCGAAGCGAGGATTGACGTCATATTTTTCTGGTGTTTGATCAAACATTTTGGTGTTTTATGATTTTTTGTTTTATTTGACCAAATGACAAGACATCTTGTCATCGGAGTTTAATGGGTTAACGACGACAATTGGGACCAGCGTCGCCATCGTTAACCGAATTGGTCGTTAAGCGAAAGTGTATACATACATGTACATGTGCTGTATGTACAATGTCCAGCAATACATGTATCTTTATTTTTGTGTATTTTCCCTCTTTTATACAGTACATTAAAGCTTTATTTACTGTTTTGATAGTACAGAAAGCCCTCAAATAACGCGGTGGTTAGGTTCCTGAAATTACCGTGTATGACCAAATCCGCATATGCTGACATTCCATATTAATTACCGGGGTATTTTTTTAGTTTCAACCATGGGTACAATATAGCAATAGAAAATTAATTATTAATTTTGTAAATTAAAATGTATCAATGTAATATGCAATTTTGTGGGCGGAAATGAAAATAAAAAATACCTTGCTACAAGCAAATATACTAATGAACGAAGTCGGTAGCATAGGATCGGGATGCCATCTTGTCGTCTGTCAATTGACGGCCTCGTTACTTCCGATAGTACCTCGCCAGGTACATTTTCTTGAAGGAATGTTATGGAGCAGAGATACATGCATTCCTTCAAGCTGCAAGAACTTTGTATACCCCGCAAGCTGAGAGAGTGGTTGAAAAGCCCGCCAACGTCTCTCACGACGACGACAACGAGGACGAGCCGGATGACATTCACAGGTTAGGTTAGGTTAGTTTAGGTTAGACGAATTTATCATCCTTTCATTTCTTCGACGTCGGTATCTATCATAACAAACATGGCGTACCATTCGTCCGACACGAATTCATTACTTACAAAATCTGTTTTAGCACCTTTTTTGTTTTTTTTATTTCCGCTCACAAAATTGCATATTATGTTGATACATTATAATTTACAAAATTAATAATTAATTTTCTATTGTTATATTGCGCCCATGGTCGAAACTAAAAATTTACCAATACCGGTAGATACTGTACCCCAGGTAGTTTTTGCAGCTTGCAGGATAGTAATGTAGACCTAAGCTTCAGAACACTACCTCATGGCTAATATCCACCGTACAAGTTCATTTATAACATCATACAAATTTGCCTCAGCCAACTTATCGTACACGATGTCGTAACTTCGGGAGATTTACATTAAACGAATATTGGTTTGTCATAAAGCCCGTTGTTACTCTGCATTGTCGTTAAACAAGGAGTGGTTGTACTACTGCAAATTCCGGGACACATGCATCATACCTAAACTTCCACAGATGAATTCCCCTGGACTTAACCCTTTCAATACGGGCCAAAATCTCGCGGGCAGCATTAGCTGCCAGACGTGCGATGTTGCGTCATAATACTCACATTATAAAAAATAAAGTTACTGCTGTATTGCTCGTTCTCTTTCACCCATGAATTTTGATAACCATAGAAAATATGATGAAGCCAGTTTACAGAGTATGGGGGTCACGCAGGTACAACTAAAATATATACAGGTAAACGTCGACTTACGATGGCATTAGGTTTCGAAAGAGCCATCGTAAGACGATCTCATCGTAAGTCGATCCCCACTCTGTTCCGTGGTCACTGTACCTAGCCTACCTGTATATTAACCACCAGAGATACTGAATATAGCCTATTAAACATGTACAGTAGTTTATTTAATTATTTTTATCCTTTTTACCATATTCAAACACTATAATATGTATTTACAGTACGGAACTTAAATCTCGCGGGCAGCAGCCAATGCCAGCCGTACGACGTGACGTAATAATACTCGCATCATAAAATATAGTCACCGCTTATATCGATCGTTCTCTCTTTCACCCGCGAATTTTGAAAACCACAGAGAATGGGATTTACGGCACATTTGAGAGAATGTAAAAACACAGGGGCGACTACAATAAATATAATCAAGACGCCGATATGCAGCGTGCGCGAATCCACTTGCTCCTCATGACGCCAGTGTGTGCGGCACCGTATGGAAGGGGTTAAATTATCATATCGTCGTCGTCGTCGTCGTCATCGTAAAGTCGAACAATCGTAAGTCGCGGCCATCGTAAGTCGACGTTTACCTGTATAATCAAGATGCCGACATCAGCATCCTCGCGTACCCACTTGCTCCTCATGACGCCTACGTAGGCGTCACCGTATTGAAGGGGTTAAGGGTGCCAAACATGTCAAACTGATTTGAGATTACTACTGCAAATTCCGGGACACATGCATCATACCTAAACTTCTACAGATGAATTCCCCTAGACTTAATATGTAGTCACAATATTGTGACTACAAGTCTATGATCAGTTAAAAAAAAATTCAGCACTCCAGGCAACACTGCAGTTCTGTAGGATCCTCTAATGACTATCAAGTATGTGATTAATCTCCTTTGCACCTCATCCAGCATTACTATACTAAGTCCATTGGTGTGGCTTTCATCTTTGAAACCAAGAACCAATAACCCTCACTCTTCTGGATTTTGCAAAATTTAGGAAAGAACTGTTGGTGTTCCTGGATTCAGGGCCATGGGGAACAACACATACTTCATAGCCAGCCCTATCAGTGTCAGTACGTTACCATTAGGTAAATTAATACATACAAACACAATGCAATGCATATATTATACACATACAAAAGACCCTTTGCCCTTCATAAGGGGGGTGGCAAAATTACAGCACACATCCACTTCATATATAATTGAAACCCAGTTAACCACCCCTCCCATCTCAGTACCTCTAGAAAGAAGGGTTATTCCTGTCCTCCATCACCTGCTTGGATCAAAAGCAATGCAGCAAGGTACAGATCTTTCATAGCATGAAGTTGAGGGTTCTGAACAAATGACAATGATGGCAGCATGTGGACAACTGTGAAGCACCATGCTGGGTTAGGGGATGGGAGATCAATAGCTTCCTATTAACCAAGGGGTGCCTGGGAGGGGGAATTGAAGGAGATCAAGTAGCCATCAAACATGATCAAAGCAATACATGTTAGCGTATTCATACTATGAAGCATGCTATGCAGTGGAAATTTCCTGCAAATATCACTGGCCAACAAAATGAAAAAAAAATTCTCATCACAGACATAAATAAGCTTTTCTGAATGTAATTTTGATGCTGAATCCAAATCTGGTTACATTTTTGTTCTAGCACGTATAGTTTTTTAATTATTTGCTTTTTTGTATTTTAGAAAAAATATATGTATTTTTATGAATATGTAGGATGTAATAAATCTCATTTCATGCAAATCATTCATTTGTGAGAACTAAAAAATACATATAACACTAAATTAATTTAATGCAATGAAGTATAAGAAACTAATTTACATTACATAACATTATAAGATCTTAAAAACATTGAGAGTATGCTTTTCTTTTAAACAGTTGGTCTGGATTATCACGATACAACATCCAGCAATGGTCAGCCATCATGCTCGTTCCAAAATCCTTGGTAGGGAACTTCCATAGTATGAATATCTTGATGGAAACGTTCCCTATGCTCGTCACTCACTACACCAAGGTTTTCGGGAAAGAAATCTATATGAGAATGTAGGAAGTGCATTTTCAATGACATACGACAATCCATTTCTTTAAAAGCATTGAGTAGTTTCTCCACTCCATCCTTATATGCATGGGACTTTGTCTTCCCCAGAAAGTTTGCGCATATCCATTTGAAAGCCAGGCAAGCATTCAATTCCAATGGACTGAGGGCCTGTTCAAATTCAATATCCATTAAAAGTTCCCTGATTTGTGGCCCAACAAATATTCCCTCCTTCAATTTTGCTGCACTAACACTCGGAAATTTCTTAGAAATGTATTGGAACCCTTGTGAATTGATTTTACCCATTGCTTTAACAAAATTCTTCATTAAACCAAGTTTAATGTGGAGAGGTGGTAGGAAGATCTTTTGGGGGTCAACTAAAGTGACAGACTGGACACTGCTTGTTCCTGGGACATATGCAGTTCTTAGTGGCCAGGAATGTTTGGTGTATTGTTCTTTTGTAGCACGGCTGTCCCAAAGGCAAAGGAAACAACAATATTTTGTAAATCCTGCTTGCATACCCATTAACATTCCTATAACTTTAAGATCACCGCAGATGTTCCATTGATGGCTACCATATTGGATTGCCATATTGTCATATGTCTCTTTAAGATGGACCGAATGGGCAATAGGGATGGATGGCTTTGTATTTCCATTATGCAAAAGAACTGCTTTGAGGCTTCTCTGGGACGAATCAATGAAGAGACGCCAGTCAGATGCCACATACGTCTGAGACAAGCCTGTGAATAGACCATGTATATCATGACAATAACAGAGAGGACCATCTACTGTAAAGAATGTTGCTAAATTAAAATTCCGCGTTCGATAGTAACTGATACGAACATTTTTGTCAAGTAAGTTGTTCTCCTGTAATCTTGAGGCGAGAAGCTCTGCTTTCTCTTTAGACAGTCATAAGTCTCTCACAAGATCATTCAATTGTCCTTGGGTTAATAGTTTCGGCTCAAAATTTCTACCTTCCAATGTGTAATCTGGATCTGCAGGAATGCGGGAATGCCACCAGTTACACCTTCATCGTCATATACGTCATCTTCAATAGAATTTGCTCCATCATCTGGGGGAATTGGAATGGGTAATTCTTCACTGTGTGGCACTGGTCGATGTGCTGAATCCATGGTTGGATAAACAATCTTGTGTTTGTTCTTTGTAGAAAATCCGGTTAGGTTAACACTACAAAAATAACAGTCTCCATGATGATCTCTTGGCTCCCTCCACATCATGGGTATGGCAAACGGCATTGAAGCTTTCTTTTTGTTCACCCAATCGCGCAATCCGTTTGAACAAGCAGAACAGATTTGATGTGGTGCCCATGGTTTGTCTTGGTCACCTAGATGGCAATCAAAGTAAAGTTTGTATATATTTTTTTAATGTTGGTTGTAATATTTCGTCGTTGTAGTTTAGTTGTAAAATTGCCACAGACATAACAGAACTTGTCGGGATGATTCTTACATTCTCGAGGCATGCTGATTGATATAAGCAAATGATTCTAAACAGCTTACCAACAGCACAGCACTTCACACAACAGCAGACAGAGGCCAAATGTAGCTCGCTGTTATCAGAGTTAGGAGGTATCAATTGTGCAGGTTGCCAGATGTGCGATAAGATGTTTGAAATAAATAAAATTGACCAAAATTGAAATAAATAGATAAATAAACAGGAAATAAATAGATTCCTAAATAGACACATAAAACTATGAAATACATAAAGTATAAACTTAATAAAATGTAGAAAAAAGTAGCACTTTGGCTATTAAAATGGTTAAATCTATGTATTTACATATATGGTTTCATCATAAAAACTATACGTGCCAGAGAAAATCTGATTGCAGTTTTGGAATCAGCGTCAAAAATGCTATCCAGGCAAGACCAAATTTACTCTGATGAAAAATCTTTGTTGGCCAATGATATTTTTCCAATTAATTTCTGAGGGATCCCATGTATATTGCAAACTTGCAATATACAGGGGAGGTGGACTTCACTACACTTCTATTACATATTGTGCCTTTGACATCTTAGAAAAAAAAAAAAAAAAAAAAAAAAAAAAAAAAAAATCTTGGAAATTTCTATACCATATTTACTTAGGTTTACCTCTTTTTCTATGCCAGCCATGAATGCATCCAGAGGATCTTCTTCGGAGTCAGAGTCATTTTTTCCTTGTGGGCCGGGACTACCTGGTGCTGGCTGGTATGCTCCTTCCATACTTTCATCCTCGTCCTCAAAATACCTGAAATCATTGTAAATAACACAATATGAAAGCATGGCATGCACCAAACCTGAACCAATACAAAATTCTATAATTTACTGCAAACATAGTTCTGAGATAAACTATTACTACAGATCTTGTCATTTACTGATGTGCTCTTTCATGGCATTTCAGAGACATTCATCAAACTTACTCTTCCTCTGTTTTTGGTCTTTTTCTTGGCTGTCCATATCCATATGAACCTGTCAAAGCATTCTGACTGATAGCTGTAAGTGTGTGATACCCATGTTTGCTGAGGGCAGAGCCAGGTGGTGGTGGAATAACTTCTGGTTTCTTGTTAATGGAGAAGCCACTGAATCCAAACCCTCTGCCATGACTGAAGCTCATTTTTGTAACTGGACCCTGGAAAAAAGAAAGAAAGAAAGAAAGAAAAGAAAAAAAAAGAAAAAAAAAAACAACAACGAATAATTCCTATGGATAGAAAAAATATGTATACACAAATCCCCCATTTCCCCCCCCACCCTTGTACAAGCAACTGAGTTTTCCTGTGGGAAAAATATGAAAAGGGGTTACCTCGGTTACCTCACTTTGACCCAATTTGTCTCTTACAACATATATGGAACAATGGCAACATTCTTATCCCTGTTACAGGAGTATGAAGAAGAGAGAAAGAGAGAGAGAGGGAGAGGGAGGGAGGGAGGGAGGGAGGGAGGGAGGGTGGAGAGAGAGAGAGAGAGAGAGAGAGAGAGAGAGAGAGAGAGAGAGAGAGGTCCTAGATTCAATCAATCTGTTGCCTCAGGTCCCTCAGGCAAGGGATCCACAGCTCCCAGGTAACTGGCAACAGCCACCAGATTGGCCCATTAGTCATTCATGGAAGAAATATTGTGTTGTTTGGGTACAGCTTAGGTGGGGCAGTGTGAGAAGAGGTGTTCATGGTCTTCTATGTAATTGTTGCATCAAAGGCAATTTGTTTCAGCAGCCATGCATATTCTGTTGTAGTACTGTCTCAATACTGGATGGTTGGGGTTGTTGTTGTTGTCGTCCCCTAGACTGTCTGTCCGAGCAGTCCCGTTTCCCCAAGGAATGCCACAGCCGAAACTGGGTTTTCCCACAAATCCTTTATAGAGTGTATGTTGTGTTGTTTGTGTGCATGATTGTGTATAATGCAGTCTTCCATTATGTGTTGTATGGTATGGGGTGAAGTGTTACATCCTGGGCAGCTGTTCACAATGTGGTCATCCAGCCTCTTCTGGTAGCTTAGAAGTGCTGGGTGGTGACCGCACCGCAGTCTGACCAGGTGGACTCTGTCCTTTTGTGGGAGAGAGGATTCAGAAGGGTGGATATCAGGGGGTCTGGCATGCAGCAGCATGCAGCCCTGGCCACCGGCTCTACGCAGGTGGCACCGATCCCCAAGAGGAGCTGCGACTGCCTTGGGGATGGTTGGGGTAGATTGATATGGTAGTCAGTTTTGATGAGCTTATCTCCTGATTAGAGTATGCATTTTTGTACTGAAGTACTGTTTGGTGCAGGTAGTGCATTGGTGTAGAGATTTGAGTAGTATATTGCTGGTATAGATTTTGTTGCATTCAGTTGGCTGTCTTTGTGGTTGTGTTTATGGTGCCATAGGAGTAGTACTGGAATGATTTAAGATTTGACTTGGTTTAACATCACAAACTCCCTATCTAAGAGAGGGCTAGGATGGAGTCTTCATATATATATATATATATATATACATATATGTATATATATATATATATATATATATATATATGTATGTATATATCACTGATGAAACATATAATAGCACACTTGTAAATCAATACTAAAACCACAGTTGGAGCAGAAAAAAATGCAAATGATGAATCTATATATTTTGACTAAGCTATAGTGCTCTTCAGAAGTACAGAATGGGAGGAGGGTACTATACTTATAAAACTATCTCTCACAAAAAGAGGGACAGGGGAAAGACCTTTTAGTAAGGGTAGGCATTCTTTGGTCCTTCACCTGTCCCTCTTTTTGTAAGAGAGTGCTATATAAGTATAGTACCCTCCTCCCATTCTGTACTACTGAAGAGGACTGCAGCTTACAGTTGAAATATATAGATTCACCATTTCCATTTTATTCTACTTCTCCAACTGGGGTTTTAGTTTTGATATATAAATCTCTGGTGAGAAATGTAGTAACACATTTGTAAATCACAACTAACACCACAGTCGGACGCAAGAAAGAGGACTGCATTTAGCAATCGAAATATATAGTTTCACTTACTCAACTCTTTCTTTTGTCCAATTGTAGTGTTAGTTATGATATATAAATGTATATATGTATATAGGGGTGAGTGGAGAATGGTTGTGTATGGATGATGCTGTGATGCATGGAAGGGAGTGAATGGGGGATGGGAGGGGGATTTGGGAGTATGTGTGAATGATATTCTGACATAGCCTGAAGGGATTTCTCCCTGTCTTCTCTTTTTCTGCATGAGGGGATGGTGAAGGTGGGGGTTGCCAATTAAATGAAGCAGCCTTGCTGTGTCTTGCTGCATTGCTTCTGACCAAGGGTAGTGGGTGAGATGCAGGGATGACCCATCATCCAGGAGCAGCCAAGAAAAGAGGGAGGGAGGGGTGGTGAATGGGAGTGGAGTATGTGGAGATGAAATTGGTAGGAGTGAATTGATGTCTTTACCTTTGGCTACCTCCCTTGTACGGGGGAAAAAAGCTGTTGGTATATGTATGCATTTACTAAATTGTATTATATGGAAGGATAGCTATGCTTGCAGTGACCTGTCTTTGTATCTCTCAGCATCTAGTTTGTTCTTAAATCCTTGTATAGTTTTTGCTTACACTGTTGCCACATCCACTTTGTTCCAGGCATCTACTACTGTGTGGGAAACTATTCTTTTTCAGATCTCTTCTATAACTATCCTTTTTGAGTTTCTTTTCATTTCCTCTTATTTTTCTTTTATCCCACTTTAATAAATCTTCTCTGTAGAGGACTTCCATCCCTTTCATAATTCTGTAAATGGCCAGTAGATCTCATCTTTCTCTTCTTTGTTCCAGGGTTGATAGTTCCAGTTTGGACAATCTTTGTTCGTATCTCAATTTAGAGTGTTGTTGCCATCTTTGTCATTGCTCTTTGGATTCTTTCTAATTTCTTTATATTTTTTTGTACTGGATGTCCATAGGGGTCGCAATGTATTCCAATCTTGGTCTTATCAGTGTGACTTATATTTTCTTTACCATTTCTTCATCCAAGTAGTCAAAGGCCACTTTCATTGATTGTAGTAAATTGAAGGTTTCTCGAACTATTTTGTTGATAGGCTTGTCTGGTGACATGTCTTTGCTGATAATTATTCCTAGGTCCCTCTCCGAGCTAACTTTTTTTTACTTCCTTTGTACCAATTTTATATTGCCCTGATATTCTATTTTTAACCTTTTCAAAATTACATTATACTACATTTCTTGAGGTTGAAGTTCACTTCCCACTTTTGACTCCATTCCCACACTTTATCCAGGTCTTTCTGTAGTGATTCACAGTCTTCCTCTGCACAGTACTTATTTTCTTTAGTAGTATTGCATCATCTGCCAAGAAGTTCATATAACATTCTACACCTTCATCCATGTTAATTCTATATATAGCAAACATTATTGGAGCCAATAGAACCTTGTGGAACTCCACTTATCATTTCTTTCCAGGTTGAGTTTTTGTCTCTAAGTACCATCCTCATTTTTCTCCTGTTCAAGAAATCTTACATCCATTTCAATGACTTTCCTTGTACACCACCTATTATTTCAATTTTTCTTAGTAGCTTTTTGTGTGGTACTTTATCAAATGCTTCTTTGTAAATCTAGGAAAGCACAATCAGCCTTTATGTCCCTTTCTTGCATTATCTCTATTAGCCTCGAGTAAAAGCAAATCAAGTTAGTGGCACATGATCTTCTGTGTCTAAAGCCAAATTGTTCTGGATTTAGTATATTATTTTCTTCCAGATGTTTAATCCATCTACTTTTGATAACTTTTTCACACACACACACACTTCAACGAACGGACGGCTTAGAAGACGTTCTGAAGAAAAATGAAGTATTGTGGATCCCAATGCAAAGAGAAGTGCCTATTGTATTTACAGGGTGGGAGGGAAATTGCTTGTGGGGTAGTAGGAAAGTAGGGAAAGAGGAGAAGGGGAGGGATTACTGAGGGAAATGGAAGGAAATGAGGAAGGAGTAGACTTGGCCCAGACAGACAGGCGAAAGGTAAACAAACGGCCCCCCGACGACGATGAAATGTCTAATAAAAATGTAAAGATTAGAAGTATAGATAAGAGCAATACAGTAGAAAGTGATGAGAATATTTTCCAGGGATTTAAAGAGGGTGGGGGGGACACAAACCCCCCCCGACTGACAAGACTAGAAGAGAAGGTCGATAAGATGATCGAGGACTTGGAGCGTAGGTTCGGTCATGTTAACAATATTATACGGAGGGTTGAAAAATTGGAAGAACTAGAGAAGGCGAACAAAAACTTAACTGATGAAATAGAAAACCTGAAAAGACAGTTAAAAGAAGTAAAAGTGGAGAATGAGGAATTGAAGAGGAATAGTAAAGAAAACAGAGAGGGATGGAAGTCGATAAAAGAAAACAGTAAAGTTGCATTTACTGATATAATTAAACAGCAAATGAGAGAACAAACTGAAGACTCAGTTATTAAAGTGATGAGACAGAAGGAGAATATAGTAAGAGACTTAGCTGACAAAAAAAAATGTATAATTATATTAGGAATGGAAGAGAAACATAACCCAGATAGAACCTCAAGAACCAATGAGGAAAATGAAAAAGTAAGCAGTTTACTAAAATTAGTTCAGGAAGATGAACCAGAAATTATGAAGGAAATTGAGGAAAAATTCAGGCTCGGAAAGTATAGTAAAGATAAGACTAGACCAATTAAGATTAAATTCAGGTCACAAACGACGGCAGAGAATATCTTATCCAAAACAGGGAAACTAGCAACAAGTGAACAATATAAAAAGGTATGGATAAAAAGGGAAATGAATAAAGAGGAAAGAGAGGAAGAAAAGCAGAAAAGACTTGAAGCTAAGACAAAAAAACGAGAACAGAACGGAGTCAGAGAAAGAGAGATTCTATTGGAGAGTAGTGAATATGAAACTAAGGCAGTTCGACATACAAGAGAAAAACAAAAGGGAAACAGAGAACACAATGGAAGTGACAGAAAACTAAGAGTGTCTTACACAAATATAGATGGATTAATAACAGGATTGAATGAGCTGAATGATTATTTGAAAGAAAAAGAACCGGACATAATGGGAATTGTAGAAACAAAATTAAAAGGCCCACTACCACCCAACAGTGTAGGACATGATACATATAATTATTGGATTAAAAACAGAGAGAAAAAGCAAGGGGGTGGAGTTATGTTCCTGACTAAGAAGGATATAAACGTGAAGGGTGTCATATATGGAAAGAATACAGTAGAGATGATTATGATAGAAGTGGAAGACAGAGATAAGAAGAGCAGAAAGTTTGTGATAAATTATGTGCCTCCGAAAACAGCCTCATGGGAGGAGAGTGAACATAAAAATATGTTAGAGGACACAAAGATAACATTAAATAAAATAATGGAAGATGGAGGAAGAATAGTTATAATGGGCGACTTTAATTGCAAAGAAATCTGCTGGGAAGAAATGACAGTAAAGGGTGGAGACGGCTCATGGGGAAACGCTCTACTTGAGATGATTACTGACCATACAATGACACAATGGATACAGGAGAACACTAGGTATAGAAATGAAGAAGAACCATCGAGACTAGACTTAATAATTACATCTGAACCTAGAATAGTGGACAAGATTGAATATAAAACACCAATAAGTAAAAGTGACCACATATTGATTGAACTGGAACTTAATGAAGAAAAATATAGGAAAAGAAATGAGCAATATAGAAAAGGAAGAATGAGGTATGAAAAAACAAACTTTGATAAAATAAGAGAATTCTTTCAACAAGAAAACTGGGAAGAAATATACAAAGAAGAAACAACAGTGGAAGAGAAATGGAATATTTTGACAAAAATTTACAAAAAAGGAGTGGAAAAGTATGTCCCAAGACAAAAACAAGAAAAAGAAAATGTAAAATGCTGGTACAACAAAAGTTGTAGGGAGCTAAAAGACAAAAGAGACAAAGCCTGGACCAGATGGAAAAAAGACAGAAGACCTGAAAAATGGAAAATATATACCGGTTATAGAAATGAATATGTACAAACGTGTAGAGAGGAAAAGAGAAAATATGAAAAAGATGTCATAGAAAAGTGTAAAGATCAACCAAAACTATTCTACAGATTTGTAAACAATAAACTGAAAAACAAACAAGACTTGGCGAAATTAAGACAAGAGGGAGTTGAATACACTGAGGAAATGGAAATGGCGGAAATTATGAACAAACATTTTAAATCAGTGTTTACAAGGGAGAACATACAACCTGAAGAGATTGAATGGAAAGAGAAAGTCCCCCCTATGGAAGAAACAGAAGTAACAAAGAATGAAATATTGACACACTTGAGTAATCTTGATGTCAGAAAATTGCATGGACCAGATGATATAGCAAACTGGATTCTGAAAGAATGCAGGAATGAACTGGCAGACAAAATACATAGCATACTAAACAGTTCCTTGAAAGAAGGAAAAGTTCCAGAAGATTGGAAAAAAGCAAATATAGTACCTATATATAAAGGAGGAAATAAAGAAGAACCTACAAACTATAGACCAGTCTCTCTAACAAGTACAATAGCAAAAGTTTGTGAAAGAATTATCAAAAGTAGATGGGTAAAATATTTAGAAAAAAACAGTGTTAAATCCAAGGCAATTTGGATTCAGACAAGGACGATCATGCGTCACCAATTTAATATGTTTCTATTCAAGGCTAATAGATATAATACAAGAAAGAGATGGATGGGCGGACTGTGCATTTCTAGACCTAAAGAAAGCTTTTGACAAAGTACCACATAAGAAGTTGCTTAAGAAATTAGAAACTGAAGGAGGAATACAGGGAAAACTACTAAATTGGATGGAAGACTTTTTGCAAGAAAGAAAAATGAGAGTAGTGATAAGAAACCAGCACTCAAAATGGGATGAAGTAATAAGTGGTGTTCCGCAGGGAACAGTACTGGCCCCAATAATGTTTGCTATATATATTAATGATATGGATGAAAGAATAGAAAGCTATATGAGCTTCTTTGCAGATGATGCAAAACTACTGAAGAGTGGAAACTGAAGAAGATTGTGATTCACTACAGAGAGATCTAAATAAAGTACAGGAATGGAGTAGGAAGTGGGAGATGGAGTTCAATACAAAAAAGTGTAGTATAATGGAATTTGGAAAAAGCAAAAACAGAATAACAGGAGCATATAAATTGGGAGAAGAAGGAATAAAAAAAGTAGAAAATGAGAAGGACCTGGGAGTCATTGTTATGAATAATATGTCACCTGAGAAACATATAAATAAGATTTTTGGAGAAACTTATAATTTAATAAGAACAATCAAAGTTGCATTTACATACCTGGATGAAGAAATGGTGAAGAAAATCCTAATCACCCTGATAAGACCAAGATTGGAATATGCAGCAATGATATGGTCACCAAGTACAAAAAAATGTATAAAAAAAACTTGAAAGAATACAAAGAGCAATTACAAAACTGGCACCAACGCTCTCAAAACTATCATATGAAGAGAGACTAGAAAAACTTGAACTACAGACACTAGAGCAAAGAAGAGAGAGAGGAGATTTGATAGCTATTTACAGAATCATGAAAGGCATAGAAATTACTGATAGAGAGAATCTGATAAAATGGGATAACAGAAATACAAGAGGACACGGAAAGAAAATAAAAAAAGACAGCTATAGAAGAGACTTGAAAAAGAACAGCTTTCCTCACAGAGTAATAAACAGTTGGAACAAGTTAGATGAGAAAGTGGTGTGTGCAAAAACAATACATGAATTTAAAAATAGTTTAGATAAAATGAGATATGAAGACGGGACCCCACGAGCATAGCTCCCCTTCCTGTAAAATACAACTAGGTAAATACAACTAGGTAAATACACATATATATATATATACACGTGGAGTTAAAAACGACAGCATTGTTGTAGTTGTTCAGTCTTTTCTTCGTATTCTCGATTTTCCTGATAAGAGATTTTCCATTGACTGGGTGGATTGAAAATAGGTCTCTATATTCTTCCATTTGTTCTTATTTGATATCAACGTTTCGTCTTAAATAAGACATTATCAAGATATAACTGAAATAACAAAAATTACATGGTAACAGTAAAGGTACTAGACAATAACAAGATATAACTGAAATAACAAATATTACATGGTGACAATAAAGGTACTAGACAATATCAAGACACAACTGAAATAACAAAAATTACATGGTAACAGTAATAATAAAGGTGACAAATTTATCAAGATCAATACGGAGACTTACATATTTAAAGAGAAGGAAGGGTGTGAGAGAGCTGGGGATGACAGAAGTATATATACCTAAGATCAGGTCAGACCAAGGGGGGGGAGGAACAGACAATAAGGACCTCAGAGGTCAAGGGTAAGGGGGGGTTGGGGGGGAGGGTTAGGCGGGTGCGGTCACCGAGGGTGGGGGAGGAGGTGGAGGGAGAGAGAGAGAAGGGGTAGAGGGAGAGGGGGGATTTTTATTTCTAAATAAAGGAATAGAGGAGATTACATTGCATTGAATGTTAATGACCGGATTTTTGTCCTTAATGTGAAAGGCTTCGAGTAGTTGTAGTCTCCTAGGGTCATTGCTTGATCCAATAATTTTGGTGTTGTTGATCAAATCATCTCTCCTGAGTGCAGCGTTATGGGAACTCCTATGATGTTCTTTGATTGCCCCGTCATAGGAGTTCCCATAACGCTGCACTCAGGAGAGATGATTTGATCAACAACACCAAAATTATTGGATCAAGCAATGACCCTAGGAGACTACAACTACTCGAAGCCTTTCACATTAAGGACAAAAATCCGGTCATTAACATTCAATGCAATGTAATCTCCTCTATTCCTGTATTTAGAAATAAAAATCCCCCCTCTCCCTCTACCCCTTCTCTCTCTCTCCCTCCACCTCCTCCCCCACCCTCGGTGACCGCACCCTCGGTGACCACACCCGCCTAACCCTCCCCCCCAACCCCCCCTTACCCTTGACCTCTGAGGTCCTTATTGTCTGTTCCTCCCCCCCCCCCTTGGTCTGACCTGATCTTAGGTATATATACTTCTGTCATCCCCAGCTCTCTCACACCCTTCCTTCTCTTTAAATACGTAAGTCTCCGTATTTATCTTGATAAATTTGTCACCTTTATTATTACTGTTACCATGTAATTTTTGTTATTTCAGTTGTGTCTTGATATTGTCTAGTACCTTTATTGTCACCATGTAATATTTGTTATTTCAGTTATATCTTGTTATTGTCTAGTACCTTTACTGTTACCATGTAATTTTTGTTATTTCAGTTATATCTTGTTATTGTCTCGGAGAAAGATAAGCTGAGATACAGAGTAAACCATATATTTCGACCACTGACTGTGGTCCTCTTCAGCAGTTACATAACTGCTGAAGAGGACCACAGTCAGTGGTTGAAATATACGGTTTACTCTGTATCTCAGCTTATCGTTCTCCGAGAGTGGGTTTAAGTTTTATATATATATATATATACTGTATATATATATACACACACACACACAAATATATATACATAATATATGTATGTATATATATATAAACATTCTGACAGTTAGTCTGAATTCATATTTGGAAGATCATGTGTGTTGAACCTTTTAATCTTTTATTTGAGAGTGATTGACGTGCTGGAAGAGAGAGGGTTGAGTGGACTGTGTGCACCTCAATTTAAAGAAGCCTTTTGATACAGTACTGCACAGTTAATTTTTATGGAAATTGGAGCACATTGGAGGACTGAGAGGCAAACTACTCAAATGGTTGAAAGATTTTTTTTTGAGGGGAAGCTACATGACGACAATAGTATATGACAAGATGTCAAAATGGAGAGCAGTAATGAGTGGAGTTCCCCAGGGTTCAGTGCTTACACCTCTAATGTGTCTTGTCTATGTCAATAACATGATGGAAGGTACAACAACCTATGCCATTATGTTTGCAGATGATGCTAAAATCATGAGTGAATAAAGAGGAAAATGGCACAGCTGAAAAAAGATCTAGACACTATTCATGTATGGAGCCATGAATGGGAAATAAATTTCAATATAAAATAATGCATAGTATTGGAAATGGACAATAGCTGCAAAAGACTATCCTTAAACTATTCTTTAGGAAGTGAACCCATTAGAAGAGCAAAAGAGGAGAAATATTTGGGAGTAGTGATAAAAGACAACCTGTCACCTGGCAAACATACCAGCAGGACTGCTTCTAAAGATTAAAATGACTTTTCAATACATGGATGAAGAGATGATGAAAAATCTAATTGAAACCCTGATCCATCCAAGACTAGACTATGTGTCAGTGGTACTGGTATGGTCTCCACACAGTCAAGAATATAAGCAAGATTGAGAGAATACAAGGGGCAGCAACCAAACTGGTCCTAAGCCTGGTAGATAAACCATGAGGAAAAACAAAAAGCATTGGGTGTACCAACTTTGAAAGATTGAAGAGAAAGTGGTGATATTATTACTCATGTCACTAAAGGGGATAGATTACATTGACCGAAAAGGTCTCTTGATTAAGGATGGGAGGGCTTTAGGAGGTCATAGGAACAAATTAAGAAAGACTACATGTCTACAGGATGTGAAGAAATATAGTTTTCCATATAGAAGCATAAATACTTTGAAAGTAATATAGTCCAAGCTGGAACAATGCATGAATTCAAATCAAAATATGATTAATAAATATGTATATATATATGTACACACACATTCTTGTATATATATTAATATAATAATCACAATTAAACTAAAATAAAATAGAATTATTTCATAACCAGTGTTAATTTCCAACAGCCACTTTATCAGAAAATTTCAATATAGCCAATAAACAACTTCCCTTGACAAAACAATGTGCACACCCTCCAAGCACAAACAAGGGAAATCATACATGACTTTCCCTCAGACTGTTTTCCTTTAAAGATTACCATAGAACAAGAAGGGGTATTTGTGAAGTTTCATCTCATCTGCTCACACAGCAATTTGTATATTTTTTGCAAATATATTAGGACAACTCCAACAATTTTTCTTAGTAACATTTCTTGTGGAAATTAATACAAAGGGATGGTGAAAAAATAATTCCTGCAACCCACCATTTTGTCTTACCCACTCGCACAGCAATTTGTATATTTTTTACATCTATACTGACAAGTCAAACAACTTTTCTTAGTAATTTTTTTTCCCACAAATTAATATTGAGGCATGGTGAAAAATTCATTCATGCAACCTTCCTGATACCCACCAACAAAATGGTGTCATGGCTGTCCAGTGTGCAAAATGAACATGTTACTGCATGCATTTTCAAGTTAGGTTAGGTAGGTTACTTTGGCTTAGTTTAGGTAGGTTAGGTTAGAATAGGGAGAAAAACATGTTTCACAATAAAATTGTGGGTGATGCTCTCACCTCCTTATTTTTCACTCTATCTAGCCTAGTAACCCCTATCATACTTCTCAGACATTTCATCTCAAACACATTCAAACACCTTCTCTCTTCCTCTCTTATATTCCATGTTTCTGCCCTGTGCAGTGCTGTCAGCACAATCACTCCTTCATATAACCTCCTCTTAGCATCCATTCCCAGATGTCTATTTCTCATTACACTTTTTAATCCACCAAGGCATTTACCCACTTCTTTCAATCTACATTCTACCTCCACCCCCACTCCTCCCTTTCCTGCCACATTCGCACTCAAGTATCTAAAACTATCCACTTCCTCCAGTCTCTCTCCCTTAATGCTCACTTCCAGCCTGCTGTCACTCTCTCCCCTTGTACATCTCATCACCTTACTTTTGCCCACATTTATCTTCAGCTTCCTTCTTTCACACACCTTCTCGAACTCTGTCACTAACTTCCTCAATTCCTCCTCTGATCCTGCTACAAGTGCAGTGTCATCAGCAAACAACAACTGGATTATTTCCCATTTTTTTTTCCATTTTCTTTAACCATCTCCAATCCCTGACCCACTACCCTTGCATTCACATCTCACACCACCCCATCCATGTATAGATTGAACAGCCAGGGCGACATAACACATCCCTGATGAAGTCCCACCTTTTTCTCAAACCATTCACTCTCTCCATTTCTAATCCTAACACAAGCTCTACTACTCTCGTAAAAACTCTTGACTGCTCTTAACAGCTTTCCTCCTATCCCATATATCTGCTATACCTCCCACAGTGCCCTCCTATCTACCCTGTCATAAGCCTTTTCCAAATCCATGAAAGCCCAAAAATACAAGAAAAATTTAAAAGACTTTGAAGACCTTGGTCATATATAAGTTCCCATCCATTGACAGAGAAAGTGGTACGAGAGAGCAGTGACCATATTGAAGGCCAGCAAGATACACATTCTGATGTGCTCAAGGAAAGTTTCAACCCCAACTATACATGAGAAGAGTAGAAAATTCAGTGGGGCCAATGGGAAGACAAGCTTTCAGCAATTAATTTTGATTTACAATCATGAATTATGAGAAATAAATATTGACAAACTTGTCTAGTAATAACTGTAATAGATTGCAAATCATGAAACCAGCATTTATAAAGATGGCACCTATCAACAATCTATGGTGCAGACAAAAACATTCCTTTGGACTACAATTTCTTCATCCATCCACAACCACTCTCATCCACACCCATCCCCTGCACTCTTCCTCCATGCTCAATGGACAACCTGCCCCCTCTAATGCCAATTCCATCTATCCACCCACTCAATTCATGAAACGTCCTCCTCCTCTGAGGCTTTGTCCATCCCTCTCTGTTCTCTACACACTCTGGAGGTCCTTCCTCACTCATTCCTTCCACATGCCCAAATGAGCTAAGCACTCTTTGATCCCCACTATGACAACTTCCGTAATCCCTACTCTTTGCTCCATCTCTACATTCCCCATTCAAATTCCAAATCACCATTCCACACAGCACCAGCACATCCACTCCCTGCCATGTCCACCCATAAATACCCAACAACCACAACACTGTCTCCCCCACTCTATAATTCATCTCCACTTCCATCCTTCCACCTTCTGCCACATACAATTCCAGGTATGTAAAATTCTCCACTTCTTGCTGGTCTTCACCCATAAGCTCATTCCCAACCTACTACCATCATTATCCCCACCACATCTCATCACTCCACTTTTGCCAATACTCATCCAGCTCCTTCTCACAACACAATTTACAAATCTCTGCCATTAATCTTCCCAGTCCATTCCTAGGCTCCACCATAAGCAAAGCATCTGCAAACATTGACCAGTTCACCTCCCATTTCTACTCTCCAACTCCAAACCATTGCAAAGCATTCAAAACCCTATCACAACTCCACGCACATATATGTCAAATAACCATGATAATACTACACTGTACCCTCACCCCAAAGGCTCTATTACTCATGTAAAGCCTTTTGTCCGCCCTTAACAAATATCCAAACCTACACATCTCCAACACATGTAAGGATATGTGGGGTCCAAAAGAATGAAGTTTCACCAATTTTTGGCAATGTAGCAACCTACAATATTTGTATGCCTTGCATGTAGAATATAATGAGATATGTTTTGATGTGAGGTGGTGTGTATCCTCAACCAAACCTAAAACACTTGTTATTTATCACACTCTACCCTTCTAAAGTGATGCCAAAAAATGCTTTAAGCTATCTCTTGCAATATTCTGCAAAGTATTAATATTAAACTAATTGGCCTATAACTAACATCTTCCTCCCCTAATATTGTTGAAGGACCAATGACAGGTACCTGTATATATTGGTCTTGCAAGATGAACACTGGAGCTGTCTATTTTCAAAACCCATCGACATTTCTGCCTCCAAAGGTGCAACCCTGACAGGCTGACATTGTCTTTGGACTGGGCTCAAGACCTCAATCACCTCAATTGTATTTCTTACACCTTTTCAAACATGGAGAACTGATAATCAGAAACTGCTCCCCACCCTCTCCTGCTTTTGGCCAGTGACATAGAATAAGTCACACACCAATACAACAGAGATAGCAATCTGAAGTTTCAGTATTTTTTTTTTCTTTTTTAGAAGTGGACACCTATACATTATACAATTATAAAATAAGATATTAATTTTGTAAATCATAATACATTAATGTAATATATGTTTTTCTTAGTGGAAATCAATAACAAAATGATTCTAAAAGCAATTCACCAACAAAAGGAGTTGTGGTGACTCCTTAAAATGTCATCTTTGTTTTGATAGATTCAATCACTCAGAGGTAAAAGACGACAACCCTGATAACCTCTAGAATTATCAGTACCACATTACCATATGCAGGTTAGATTAGAATAGACAAGTTTACCATTCTTTAATTTCTTTGACCTTCACATCTACCAAAACAAAGATGGCATCTCAAGTAGTCAAAACGGCTACATTTATTTTGAGTATATCTTTTAGCAACTTTATCTGTTATTGATTTCCACCATGAAAAAATGTACATTATGTTGATGTATTATGAATAACATCATGACCATATTTAATTTTCTACTGCTATGTAGTGTAGCTGCACGCTTCAAGGCTGCTTCTAAAAATTTACCATATTTTCTTCCTAGAGGGATCTGTGGGAAGGCCCAAGGACCATTGCATGCAGTTGTTGGGCTACAGGTTTTCCATTTAGTGAAGTTTTGGGTAACAATTATTATTATTTACATTTGTGGATAGAGTCAACAGTAACATAACATGTATCCTTAAATCATAGGTTGAACTGATTCCTTACACAACATCAGCATTTAACATTTTGATTTATATACTACTGAGAATTTAGAATGGAAATAAAAAAGACCACGTACTCGTTAATTGGTATATTCATTATTTGGCTTGTGCGGTTATGGCGGTCTGAAGTGAGGCTGGTGACAGGAATTCAGACACAACGCCAAGGTTAATTTTAGATTAATTTATATTATTCGCTGAAATCTACTAACATGGTAAATTACATGTCTAAAATGACGATAATCCATATACAATAAAAATAAGACGATACCTGCTACACAATGGACCTTCTATCTACGGTCGATTTGCTGTATGCACCCGAAATGTTTACAAACGCATCATAACACTAAACAAATCCAAACTTCACCGATATAAATAAAATAAATTATATTGCTGGAACTGAACTATACTAGTAACTTTATAATATATGAATGAATGTATCATATAAACACAACTTTTTATAACTCGTAAAGTTAATAAATATCTTTCCCAATATGCCTTAGAAAGGTTATTCAGAAGAGAAAGCTAGTTGAAAATATCTTATAAAATATATTCATCTCACATATTGATACATTTTATCTTTCTTTTCGTCTCATATTACGCATTCTGAATTTGAAATGTTATCCCGTTATATATTCATCTTTGTATAAACTTCTCTGATTCTATTGACTATTGGCATTAATTTCTCTTCTTTACATCCCTCCTACCCTATATCTTTATTCCATCGTTGAGCAATACTATTAATAACAACATTTATAATTTACATAAGGACTGGAAGTATGTAACTCCGTTATTTAATATGCCTGTACAAGATGTGAAGTGATGCCAAAACTCCTGTAGGTCAAGCAATTTAACCGAAAGAAAACTAGTTAGGGTAGACTACATTATACTGGTTAATTTTTGCCCTCTAAATTCCATTGAATCTATTTGTTTTCACTTTCCGTTCTAACTGAGTACTGATGAAATCCAGGCTATATAGAAACAAATGGCAGTGATAGATTTACGACTTCTATGTTAACTTTTGTTACCTGTCAAAAAAAAACAACACGAAAAAAGTAGACAGTATATCGAGTTCGACTGGGGTTACATTTTTTTAAGTTATGTAACCTAAAATTAGTTTCAACACATTACTTACACCGCATCTATTTCTGTAGACATGTTGAGTACACACAGAGAAATATTTCCCCGTATAATCGAACAGGTCCGAGATGTGGTTGACAAGCGGAAGGCCCACAAGCAATCAATGTCCCAACCTCTGGTCGCAGGTCAAGTGATGCGGACAACACTGGAGGTGGAATGGAAAGTGCCTTGATTGCTGGTCTTGCAGAGGATAACTTTCCCTATATCACGTGTGATATCAATATCGGTAATGATAATTCAGTAGAGTGTGAACACTGCTCAGTTTGGACTTATCTCTCAAAAGTTCTCTGGCCTTCCATACAATTTTTAACATAGTAAACTATTTTTATTTTTATACGTCTTATGGTGTATCTTCTTGTCGCCTCAATCGTAGCAATGACAAGCCCAGAAACGGCAGCATGGAGTTAACTCTCTGAAATGGTGAGGGGTCTGAGCCATTCTGTCGCTAGGCTGTCTGATCGATGAGATAAGGGATCTGAAGTCGGGTTCCAGAATCCTGTATTCTGATGATTGTATTGTTCAGTCTACTACAGCATCTACCTATACAGGGATGAGGAATATTCTACTCAAGTAGGCCGCGGAAATGAGGAACAGGGAAAAGACAACTGACTCAATGATCATTGGAGACCTGGGCTCGAACGCTGAATCACTTCCCAATAAGATTAAATATGTCGTATCTTTCCTGTTCAACGGTAACAAATCCATGATATTAAGATAAATTGTACCTTTTAAACCGGATTAATTTCTTGCGGGATCTGCTTGGGGCTACGAAGAGACTCAAAGAGTCGACATTCAAGCAGCATGGAATTAAAAAACTATTGTCTTCTCGAACATCTAATGTTAAAAACTGAAATTTTCTTCAGCAGTATTGGACTGCCTTAGGGTGCTTTGTAGATGGCAGTTGCCATCGGAGATGACGGGGGATCCTAGGATTTATGAAACTAACACCAAGCACCTAGTGCCGGTGCCTGGAACCATGCAACCCCAATCATAGATGGAGATGGCACCACATCAACAAACTCAGTTGAGCTCATTCCCAATGATTAAACTTATTAGGTATTGATTTGTCAAATCTAAGTTGATTACCTAATAAGGTTTTAATGTAAATAACTTTTGCTAAGAACGTAATGTTGCTCTTTTCTCTGTATCCGAATCCTGGTCACAAATTGTTAATTTGGACTCAGTTGTTAATATCGACGGTTACGTCTTGCTTAGAAACGATTCTAATTCTCACTTTCCTGAACAGGATGCTTGCACTTATATAAAAATAATACTAAAGTTTGTATGTACAGTATTCTTTAGTGTTGTTCACTTCCCAACACTTAAAAATTGTATCTCCCTTCCCTAAACCTGTATATACTAACAGTATTAGTCCACCTTCATACACCTATGAGGACAGCATTACAGCATTACTCTTATTAATTTTATCTACAACATTAGGGTAGATACAGAACTTGTAACAATGATTTATTTCAACCTTCCTTCAATCTTCTGGAATTATAAGAACTTCGATCACGATGTTACTGTCTGTAATGACATGTTTCCTTGACTTTTTTCAAACTTTGGGTTTTCGTCAATAGATACCTTTGCTCGTTTAGGAAATGTGTTGGATTAAATCATAACTACCGACCATGATCGTATTCAAGAAGTCATCACCTTTTCACCATTTCCTCATTGCGGTCATTCCTTTAAGGCGTCACACTTATATCAGGGAAACGCAGCATATGTTAGGAATTGTGACCCTCATTAGATTGAGCTAACGATAATTTCAGTAGATTTCCAAATGTCTTCAGACTACTTGATTGGGATTATGACCTGTTACATCTTAATTAATGTCAACATTGGTACCAACTTTATAACAGATACTCTGAACCAATTAGCCAATCTCTGTCCCTAGAAAGATGCTTCGTAGCAAGTCTTTTCCGTGGGGTTAGATCATATCCATGACCTAGTTAAACAAAACATCAACCTATGGAATGAATATAGGTATACAAGACAAACCTACGGGAGGCATTCTTACTTTACTCATCAACTATTATAAAAGACTAAAATCATAGGGGGCTAATGTTGTCGAGCCTCTAACCTCAAGGAGGAAATCAACTCTGAGGAGAATCTTATCCAGCAGTGCTCCATTAGACCTCAAATATTCTACTATTATATAACGAACAAAAAAGTTCATTGGGCTAAAGTTGGGCCCCTCAAGGTCAATGGAAATCCCACTGAATATCCGAGCCTCATGGTTGAAGTACTTGCCGAAGCCTTTGCCTGTTTGAATCATCTAACCATGTTTTCCCCCATCAGGGGTGCTATGGAAGCCTATCATCTGTTCAATTCCTTCTGAGTAACGTTGATTTCTACTTGGAAGTACTAGATGTAGATATTGCCATGTGTCCAGATAAAATCCGTCCTCGACTATTGAAGGAATGTGTCCACAAGTTTGCCTATTCCTCATCTGTTCTTTTCAATATGTCAGTGACCTAAAGCTCTCCCAGTCATGGAAACTGTCTCATGTATCTCCTATCCACAAGAAAGTATTTTATAGTGATTTCCTGAATTATAGACCCATGTAGTGATACGATTGAACTGCGCAGTTGTGATATTGTAGTCCTGTGCGTCTCTAAACGATGTACGCATTTACGCAAGTGACTGGTTCATCAATTTAAAGTTTCTTAAGGCAGTGCCAAGTGATATTAGACCTCTCCTAGTGACATATGAGGGCACCCTAAATGAGTTACAAAGGATTACAAAGGCGGAGCATGCCGACAGGAGATCTTTTGGTCCATAACTAGGTCGGATGCGAAAAATATAATAATGATAAATAGATAAATAAATAAATAAAAATATAAATAATAATAAATAGCTCGTTCCGGCAACCGTAGTGTTAATGTATCAGTGGTAGGGAACAAACGAGTGTCGAGTTCACCCATTGATAATATTGTAATATTTACCAATGGCAACAGAAGCTCAACTTACTAACATTCCTCTAGGAGTAAAGCCATTTCATGGTGGTGAGTGGCAACAAATATGCAGATATCACCTGTACAACGGGAGACGAGCTAATTCATATAAAGGTTGGTGTATACTTTCCTCCAATTACAGTAATATTTTGCCTAACAAAGGATTACAAAGGCGGAGCGTGCCGGCAAGAGACCACCTTTTGGTCCATATCTAGGCTCCCCAAAACTCGTCCCTTATCCCCAGCTCCTAGGTTTAGCCAGCCGAAAAAAAAAAAAAAAAAAAAAAAAAAATGATAGGCTGGTCCTTATGGTGTCTTCCACCGTGGACCAAAATAGTTCATTCTTAGACTTCCTCAAGGTGATACGTTCGTTTTAATCGACCGTCTAAAACCAGATTATATCCTTATCACTTGGCAAGCTCAGACATGCACAAATGACGTCCCAAACCCTGTTCTTGAATCCTCTGCTACTTCTATCTTTCCAGCCTTTTCACCTAAGCTTCCTGCAGTCCCACGTGTAACGTTGTTTGGGAAGGACTGTACGATTCTAAGACATTCCAATTACTTTTTTTTTTTTTTTTTTTTTTTTACTAATAAACACATTTACTATTAAGTACGCTCCGCTCTTGGGAGTGGGTCAATGTAGGGGTACAACTGAAGTACGTAATTATACTATTGTAGTCCTGCGTGTCTCTAAACAATCTATGCATTTACACAAGTGCGTCAGTGCCATGTAATACAATGTTATACTGTAGTAGTTTTAGTTCGGAATAACGGCAGGACAAATAAAAATCAACACAAAATATCTAATCTCTTTCTTTTGGTAATTAACCACAAGGTGCGACACTAGAAGTGTCACATGAGAAATATAGGTGAAGCTCGGACTAAGGCCACAGCTTAGTGGAGCTTATGGTTGTAGCTGGACGTGGAGCCTAACGTCAGCGAGGCGGTAGCAGATGATGACGGCGAGGCTCGATGGGACGGCTAGAAGATTGGACGAGATGTTGTTGTGTGTGCGGGTCGGTACTGTTCTGCCCATCTCGGCGAAACGCCGACCTTTTAAGGGAGGCTGGCGGGAACGTGAGGAGCTTTCCAAGTTCCTGATTGGCTGACCGCTGGCTGGCAGGGACACCCTTGCGAACTACGCTTGCCAACTACAGGAACTTGGAAAGGCTAGTTCCGAAGATTTCTTTGATCAGTGTGTGACGGGTCGTAGGATGCATCACGTCACTACAATACCACCTATGCTTGTATAAATCCTATCTGTACCATTTTTTGTTTTTCCTGTATGCATCGTAGCATGCAGATGTCCCATACATGTATTCATATCCAAAATACAACTTTATGTATACATTATATAGGCATGTCCTATGACGTCAGGTTAGACCTGGCGACCCTGCATGCCCACGAGGCAAGTCCGCTTCCTACGCCTAAGGCATGGAGTGTTCGCTACCCACAGTCAGTACCCTACGTCACTTAGTGATGCGAGTGTAAAGTTATATTCGCACTTACCTAAATACACTCCAAGAAAACTCACTGCATTTGTCAATAACTTTATTCACACCAACCCCAAACCATATGCCTCAATCCCATTCCCTGCAAAATTATTGAGCGAATAACCTGTAAGTTCTTATTTATGTTCATGGAAGACCACCTGTTGTCTAACAAGCAAAATTTCGGCTTCAGGCCAAACAGATCTGTATCTGAACAGCTCTTATCTACTTATGATTCTGTTATGTACTGTTTTGACTAAGGACATGTCTCAGATTTAATCATTTTTTGACTTCGGCAAGGCATTTCATTGCGTCCATCACCTGATACTTATGGATAAATTAACAGTCATTGAGATTTCAAGGAATCTCTTACGTTGAATTAAGACTTTTTTTTTTGTAAATCGAACAATGAATATCTCTATAAATGTCTATGTGAGCTCTCCCAAACAAATTCTCTGCGGAGATCCCCTCTTATTTCTCATCTTTATAAACTACACCTACTCCCATCTCCAATGTATATATAAGATGTTTGCGGACAGTCTCATAATTTCCATATTTTTTTCTGCTCCCTCATCCAGTCACGTCTGTCCTTTACGGGGTCTGCAAACGAACATTGATAAGTTTTCTGCAACCGTTTCCTCTTGGAGTCTGGTATTCTCCAATAGTAAATGCGTTCACCTTTGATTTGTAAAACAACGTCATGCTACTACAAATAATTATCTTGCTTCTCTCTACTCAGTCAATGGTAGACCTAGACCGATAAACCTCTGTTCTGCTCAAAAGGACCTTGCCGCAAAACAAGTTGAAAGTTCACCAGCTTATTAGAAACACCGTTGCTAAATATGGTGATATTTCTATCAACTTGCTAAAGTTTACTGTATGCCGTTCAGCCAGTTCTATGTCTTCCTTCTACTTTTCAGAAATTCGTTTTATCATGAACTTTGCTTTCCCAATTTGGAATCTAGGTTTTCTATGCAATTTAAAGTTTTTAGAATAGGTGCAACTTTGATTGAACAAAGAAATATGTGGACTGGCATTTTTTTTTTGTATATCGACTGACTTGGTCAGATTAAATTTGTTTCCAGTGAAAGGTAAAATGAAAAACAAAAACAAAAAAACAAGACATGATATACTATTACCGTGTTTTCCTTGGTCTTTGCGCTATTCATTTTTTACATTTTCACCTTATCTTCAGTAGTGGGCGTACAGATTTAAGACCCCGGAGCAGCATATTCAGCTAGAAGTTCGTTAACGATTCTTTACTTGTCCTGTGGTTCAAGTATGGAATTTTTTGCCTTATGATGCAGTTGAAGCCTCCAGCTTATCTAAACTTAAGTGTAAGTAGCAGCTATTCTTGTGTGATGAATTCTTCTTCTCCTGATAATCGATTTTAATACATTTATCACTTCTTATACTTCACTGTCTGTTACCAACATTCTGATAATCCATGATAAATATAGTTTCTGAAAGTCACTGTTCGTGATTTGTATTTGTAATATTGTTCGCTTGATTGATTGTGGGTATCTTCTGTGACTTTTGGGCCTACCCTTCCTTGACCCTTTTTTCATGACACAGATTGGTACGATTCCCTTGAGTGAATTAACCAGGCGAGTATCAACGCTTTATTTTTGTAATGGCCCTGTGGTGGGGGGTAAGAATGCCGCACCGGTATTCCTATGCGTGTTGTAGAAAGCAAATACAATAAATAATACAGAGTGATCGGCATTGGGTCTATTTCTATTTCTCCTTTACGTCAATGATATAAATATGGACATTTCAAACTAAATATTAAGTTGAAGGTGACACAAAAATGTAAAGCATCAACAACAAACTTTATCAGTGGATGAGACCTGGAATATTTGGAAATTATATTCTTTATGTAGATCCGGATAAATTATGCAAGTGGTCTGAGCGGTGGCAGATGGCAAAATAATTCATATGGGGAAATGTAAGTGTTTGCATGTATGATTTAGCAATGTGAATCATACATGTATATAAGGTGAATATAGAATATCTATGGATGATCAATAAAAGGAGATAGGAATTATTGCAAGCAAATAATTGAATTCGAATAGTGTCAAGAGGAAATAAACTTACATTACAAACCTGTACAAAACTCTGGTAAGACCATATTTAACAGATATGGAGATCATAAAACCATAAGGACGAGGATGATTTAGAAAAAGATACATCGAAGAAATACAAGAATTATAGTATAAAGAAGATACCTATAAGACTAGAATGAAAAAGACAGGACTGATATAGTTAGAAACGAGAAGAATAAGAAGTAATATGATTGAGATTTTCATGATAATAAAAGTCTTAGAAGGAGTCAAGAAGGAAGACGTCCTTGTAATGGATTAAAACCGTGACTCGGTGTAAGGAGATACTGGTTTTCAAGTAGAGAAGTGGATGACTGGAACAATTTGACAAGTAAAACAGCAATGGCTAAATCAATGAATGAATTCAAGGCCAAAATGAACCCTTTGTTTAGGAAAGTGGGGTCATTATATCAATAAGAGTAGGCTTACTGTCCCGATCATGAACTGATCATGTCACCATGGATAACGCTGAGGTGGGTTCAGTAAGCTAGATTTAACCTGAAAAAAGTAAAGGCAAAAGAAAGGAGTGTTTGGGAGGATAAATCCAACGAAAATCATAATTGTTGGTTCTTTGAATGTGTGTTAATATGCAGCAAATGTAAAAAAAGAGCTTAGTATTGTGTGAAAAAGTTGGGCGCGTTGACACCGAGTGGAACTAAACTGAAAAGAAAAGGTGAGTTCGAGTTTTGAAATGTGATAAGTAGGGTGTCGGGAACGGAGAGAGTGACAAATATATACGCACAAATTTACTGGTTAAATAGCTTTGCCTATGAGATTCAAACCCTTGGTAGTATATATGATTATCAGAAAATTCTCTTGAAATACGGATTCGACGAAATAGACGGGAAGATCAGATTGCAAGACCAAACAGTTTGTATGGAACGTTCATCTTATGGTCTAGTCGACAGCCTCCTTGGCTAGAGATGGTATAGTGACGCAATGACGAAGATTCGAACGCCGTAGTTACAAAGGATTACAGAGGCGGAGCATGCCGACAGGAGACCTTTTGGTCCATAACTAGGTCGGATGCGAAAAAAATATAGAAAAAAATATATATAAAAAATATATAAATAATAATAAATAAAATAAATAACACATATGTATAGTTAAATGATAAACAAACAGGTAAATAGTAAATAATAAACTGACAAATAAATAATAATAAATGGAAATCAAGCAAATAATAAATAAACAGACAAATAATAACAAACAAATAAATGGCAGTCATTACAGCATCTTGCTTAAATATTTATCTAAACGAATCTTAATGCTTCGAACTGAACTACATTGCAATGCCTCTGCAGAAAGTTTATTCCATTCATTAACTACACGGTTGGCAAAGTTGTTTCTACCCACTTTCAAATTAAATCTATTTCCTGACAGTCAGGGTTATCTAACACACACACACACACACACACACACACACACACACACACACACACACACACACACACACACACACACACACACACACACACACACACACACACACACACACACACACACACACACACACACACACACACACACACACACACACACACACACACACACACACACACACACACACACACGTAAAATACAACTAGGTAAATACAACTAGGCAAATACACACACACACACACACACACACACACACACACACACACACACACACACACACACACACACACACACACACACACACACACACACACACACACACACACACACACACACACACACACACACACACACACACACACACACACACACACACTTTCGTCGGATGGACGGCGAGGATTAGAGTTCTGAAGAAAAAGTGAAATTTTCGTGGACCTCAACGCAAAGGAAGTACCTATTGTATTTACAGGGAAGGGGATAGCTCGTGGTGTCGTGGGAAAGTGAGGAAAAAGGAGAAGGGGAGGGATTACTGAGGGAAATGGAAGGAAATGAGGAAGGGGAGGACTTGGCCCAGGAGGCCAGGCGTCTTGTAAACAAACGAAGGACCGATGATTTTGGTGATGGGATTAACAAAAATGTAAAGATTAGAAATATACATAAGAGCAGCTCAATGGAAGGTGAGGATAATAATTTCCAGGGATTTAATGAGGGGGGGAGGGGGCGGATACCAACCTCCCCCGATTAGCAAGACTAGAGGAAAAACTTGAACAAATGACCGAACATTGGGAGATTAGGTTCGGTAATATAGCAAAAATTGCGCAGAGAGTTGAAAAATTGAAAGAACTAGAGAAGACGAACAAAAACTTAACTAATGAAATAGAAGAACTAAAAAGACAGTTAAAAGAAGTAAAAGAGGAGAATGAAGAATTAAAAAGGAATAATAAAGACAACAAAGAGACCATAGCAAAAGAAGCACAGGGTTGGAAAAAATCCAAGAAAACAGTAAAGTTTCATTTACTGACATGATTAAACAGCAAATGAAAGAACAAACTGAAGACTCAGTTGTTAAAGTGATGAGACAGAAGGAGAATATAGTAAGAGACTGAGCAGATAAAAAGAAATGTATAATTATATTAGGAATGGAAGAGAGACGTAACCTAGATAGAACCACAAGAATCAAGGAGGAAAAAGAAAAAGTAAGCAGTTTACTAGAATTAGTTCAGGAAGATGAACCTGAAATCATGAAACAAATTGAAGAGATGTTTAGGCTAGGAAAGTATAGTACAGATAAGACCAGACCAATTAAGATTAAATTCAGGTCACAAACGACGGCAGAGAATATCTTAACAAAAACAGGGAAACTAGCTGCAAGTGAACAATATAAAAAGATATGGATAAAAAGAGAAATGAATAAAGAGGAAAGAGAGGAGGAAAAAATAAAAAAACATGAAGCTAAGGAAAAAAACGAGAACAGAACAGAGTCAGAAAAAGAGAAATTCTATTGGAGAGTAGTGAATATGAAAGTAAGGAAATACGACACACTAGAGAGAGAGAGAGAGAAAAAAAAAAGGGAAACAGAGAATACAATGGAAGTGGCAGAAAACTAAGAGTATCTTACACAAATATAGATGGATTAATAACAGGATTGAATGAGCTGAATGATTATCTGAAGGAAAAAGAACCGGACATAATGGGAATTGTAGAAACGAAATTAAAAGATCCACTACCACCCAACAGTGTAGGACATGATGCATATAATTATTGGATTAGAAACAGAGAGACAAAGCAAGGGGGTGGAGTTATGTTCCTGACTAAGAAGGATATAAACGTGAGGTGTGTCACATATGGAAAGAATACAGTAGAGATGATTATGATCGAAGTGAAAGACAGAGATAAGAAGAGCAGAAAGTTTGTGATAAATTATGTGCATCCAAAAACAGCCTCGTGGGAAGAGAGTGAATATAAAAGTATGTTAGAGGACACAAGAATAACATTAAATAAAATAATGGAAGATGGAGGAAGACTAGTTATGATGGGCGACTTTAATTGGAAAGAAGTCTGCTGGGAAGAGATGACAGTAAAGGGTGGAGACGGCTCATGGGGAAATGTTCTACTCGAGATGATTATTGACCATACAATGACACAGTGGATTCAGGAGAACACTAGGTATAGAAATGAAGAAGAACCATCGAGACCAGACTTAATAATCACATCTGAACCTAGAATAGTGGAAAAGATTGGATATAAAACACCAATATGTAAAAGTGACCACATATTGATTGAACTGGAACTAAATGAGGAAAAATAGATGAAAAGAAATGAACAATATAGAAAAGGAAGAATGATGTATGAAAAAACAAACTTTGATAAAATAAGAGAATTCTTTCAAAAAGAAAACTGGGAAGGAATATACAAAGATGAAACAACAGTGGAAGAGAAATGGAACATTTTGACAAAAAATTATAAAAAAGGAGTGGAAAAGTATGTCCCAAGACAAAAACAAGAAAAAGAATATGTAAAGTGCTGGTACAACAAAAGTTGTAGGGAGTTAAAAGACAAAAGAGACAAAGCTTGGACGAAATGGAAGAAAGACAGAAGACCTGAAAAATGGAATATATATACTTGTTATAGAAATGAATATGTACAAGCGTGTAGAGAGGAAAAGAGAAAATATGAAAAAGATGTCATAGAAAAATGTAAAGATTAACCAAAACTATTTTACAGATTTGTAAACAGCAAACTGAAAAACAAACAAGATTTGGAGAAATTAAGACAAGGAAGAGTTGAATACACAGAGGAAATAGAAATGGCGGAAATTATGAACAAGCATTTTAAATCAGTGTTTACAAGGGAGAACATACAACCCGAAGAGATCGAATGGAAAGAGAAAGTCCCCCCTATGAAAGAAATAGAAGTAACAAAGAACGAAATAATGAAACACTTGAGTAATCTTGATGTCAGAAAATCGCATGGACCAGATGAAATAGCAAACTGGATTTTGAAAGAATGCAGGAATGAACTGGCAGACAGAATACATAGCATAATAAACAGTTCCTTGAAAGAAGGAAAAGTTCCAGAAGATTGGAAAAAAGCAAATATAGTACCTATATATAAAGAGGGAAATAAAGAAGACCCTACCAACTATAGACCAGTCTCTCTAACAAGTACAATAGCAACAATTTGTGAAAGAATGATCAAAAGTAAATGGGTAAAATATTTAGAAAAAAACAACAACAACGTGCTAAATCCAAGGCAATTTGGATTCAGACAAGGACGATCATGCGTCACCAATTTAATATGTTTCTATTCAAGGCTAATAGATATAATACAAGAAAGAGATGGATGGGCTGATTGTGCATTTCTAGACCTAAAAAAAGCTTTTGACAAAGTACCACATAAGAAGTTGCTTAAGAAATTAGAAACTGAAGGAGGAATACAGGGCAAACTGCTTAAATGGATGGAAGACTTTTTGCAAGAAAGAAAAATGAGAGTAGTGATAAGAGACAAACACTCTAACTGGGATGAAGTAATAAGCGGTGTTCCACAAGGAACAGTTCTGGCCCCAATGATGTTTGCTATATATATTAATGATATGGATGAAGAAATTGAAAGTTATATGAGCTTCTTTGCAGATGATGCAAAACTATTAAAAAAGTGAACACGGAAGAAGATTGTGAGTCACTACAGAGTGATCTAAATAAAGTATGGGAATGGAGTAGGAAGTGGGAGATGGAGTTCAACACTAAAACGTGTAGTATAATGGAATTTGGAAAAAGAAAAAACAGAATAACAGGATCATATAAATTAGGAAAAGAAGGAATAAAAAAAAGTAGAAAATGAGAAGGACCTGGGAGTCATTGTTATGAATAATATGTCACCTGAGAAACACATAAATAAGATTTTTGGAGAAACTTATAATTTAATAAGAACAATCAAAGTGGCATTTACATACCTGGATGAAGAAATGGTGAAGAAAATTCTAATCACTCTGATAAGACCAAGATTGGAATATGCAGCAACGATGTGGTCATCAAGTACAAAAAAATGTATAAAAAACTTGAAAGAATACAAAGAGCAATTACAAAACTGGCACCAACACTCTCAAAACTATCATATGAAGAGAGACTAGCAAAACTTGAACTACAGACACTAGAGCAAAGAAGAGAGAGAGGAGATTTGATAGCTATTTACAGAATCATGAAAGGCATAGAAATTATTGATAGAGAGAATCTGATAAAATGGGATGATAGAAATACAAGAGGACACGGAAGGAAAATCAAGAAAGACAGCTATAGAAGAGATGTGAAAAAGAACAGCTTTCCTCACAGAGTAATAGACAGTTGGAACAAGTTAGGTGAGAAAGTGGTGTGTGCAAAAGCAATACATGAATTTAAAAATAGTTAAGATAAAATGAGATATGAAGACGGTACCCCACGAGCATAGCTCCCCTTCCCGTAATATACAACTAGGTAAATACAACTAGGTAAATACACACACACACACACACACACACACACACACACACACACACACACACACACACACACACACACACACACACACACACACACACACACACACACACACACACACACACACACACACACACACACACACACACACACACACACACACACACACACACACACACACTTTCAACGAACGGACGGCTTAGAAGACGTTCTGAAGAAAATTGAAGTTTTGTGGATCCCAACGCAAAGAGAAGTGCCTATTGTATTTACAGGGTGGGGGAAAATTGCTCGTGGGGTAGTAGGAAAGTAGGGAAAGAGGAGAAGGGGAGGGATTACTGAGGGAAATGGAAGGAAATGAGGAAGGAGTAGACTTGGCCCGGGCAGACAGGCGAAAGGGAAACAAGTGGCCCCCCGATCAGCTGCGCGATGATGAAATGTCTAATACAACTGTAAAGATTAGAAGTATAGATAAGAGCAATACAGTAGAAAGTGATGAGAATATTTTCCAGGGATTTAAAGCGGGGGGGGGGGACACAACCCCCCCTCGACTGACCCCCCCCGCTGACACCCCCCCCCACCCCCCACCCCCGGCTGACAAGACTAGAAGAGAAGGTCGATAAGATGATCGAGGACTTGGAGCGTAGGTTCGGTCATGTTAACAACATTCTACAAAGGGTTGAAAAATTGGAAGAACTAGAGAAGGCAAACAAAAACTTAACTGATGAAATAGAAAACCTGAAAAGACAGTTAAAAGAAGTAAAGGTGGAGAATGAGGAATTGAAGAGGAATAGTAAAGAAAACAGAGAGGGATGGAAGAAAGTAAAAAAAGAAAACAGTAAAATTTGCATTTACTGATATAATTAAACAGCAAATGAGAGAACAAACTGAAGACTCAGTTATTAAAGTGATGAGACAGAAGGAGAATATAGTAAGAGACTTAGCTGACAAAAAGAAATGTATAATTATATTAGGAATGGAAGAGAAACATAACCCAGATAGAACCTCAAGAACCAATGAGGAAAATGAAAAAGTAAGCAGTTTACTAAAATTAGTTCAGGAAGATGAACCAGAAATTATGAAGGAAATTGAGGAAAAATTCAGGCTCGGAAAGTATAGTACAGATAAGACCAGACCAATTAAGATTAAATTCAGGTCACAAACGACGGCAGAGAATATCTTATCCAAAACAGGGAAACTAGCAACAAGTGAACAATATAAAAAGGTATGGATAAAAAGGGAAATGAATAAAGAGGAAAGAGAGGAAGAAAAGCAGAAAAGACTTGAAGCTAAGAAAAAAACGAGAGCAGAACGGAGTCAGAGAAAGAGAGATTCTATTGGAGAGTAGTGAATATGAAACTAAGGCAGTTCGACATACAAGAGAAAAACAAAAGGGAAACAGAGAACACAATGGAAGTGACAGAAAACTAAGAGTGTCTTACACAAATATAGATGGATTAATAACAGGATTGAATGAGCTGAATGATTATTTGAAAGAAAAAGAACCGGACATAATGGGAATTGTAGAAACAAAATTAAAAGGCCCACTACCACCCAACAGTGTAGGACATGATGCATATAATTATTGGATTAAAAACAGAGAGAAAAAGCAAGGGGGTGGAGTTATGTTCCTGACTAAGAAGGATATAAACGTGAAGGGTGTCATATATGGAAAGAATACAGTAGAGATGATTATGATAGAAGTGGAAGACAGAGATAAGAAGAGCAGAAAATTTGTGATAAATTATGTGCCTCCGAAAACAGCCTCATGGGAGGAGAGTGAACTTAAAAGTATGTTAGAGGACACAAAGATAACATTAAATAAAATAATGGAAGATGGAGGAAGAATAGTTATAATGGGCGACTTTAATTGCAAAGAAATCTGCTGGGAAGAAATGACAGTAAAGGGTGGAGACGGCTCATGGGGAAACGCTCTACTTGAGATGATTACTGACCATACAATGACACAATGGATACAGGAGAACACCAGGTATAGAAATGAAGAAGAACCATCGAGACTAGACTTAATAATTACATCTGAACCTAGAATAGTGGACAAGATTGAATATAAAACACCAATAAGTAAAAGTGACCACATATTGATTGAACTGGAACTTAATGAAGAAAAATATATGAAAAGAAATGAGCAATATAGAAAAGGAAGAATGATGTATGAAAAAACAAACTTTGATAAAATAAGAGAATTCTTTCAACAAGAAAACTGGGAAGAAATATACAAAGAAGAAACAACAGTGGAAGAGAAATGGAATATTTTGACAAAAATTTACAAAAAAGGAGTGGAAAAGTATGTCCCAAGACAAAAACAAGAAAAAGAATATGTAAAATGCTGGTACAACAAAAGTTGTAGGAAGCTAAAAGACGAAAGAGATAAAGCCTGGACCAGATGGAAAAAAGACAGAAGACCTGAAAAATGGAAAATATATACCGGTTATAGAAATGAATATGTACAAATGTGCAGAGAGGAAAAGAGAAAATATGAAAAAGATGTCATAGAAAAGTGTAAAGATCAACCAAAACTATTCTACAGATTTGTAAACAATAAACTGAAAAACAAACAAGACTTGGAGAAATTAAGACAAGAGGGATTTGAATACACTGAGGAAATGGAAATGGCGGAAATTATGAACAAACATTTTAAATCAGTGTTTACAAGGGAGAACATACAACCTGAAGAGATTGAATGGAAAGAGAAAGTCCCCCTATGGAAGAAATAGAAGTAACAAAGAATGAAATATTGACACACTTGAGTAATCTTGATGTCAGAAAATCGCATGGACCAGATGATATAGCAAACTGGATTCTGAAAGAATGCAGGAATGAACTGGCAGACAAAATACATAGCATACTAAACAGTTCCTTGAAAGAAGGAAAAGTTCCAGAAGATTGGAAAAAAGCAAATATAGTACCTATATATAAAGGAGGAAATAAAGAAGAACCTACAAACTATAGACCAGTCTCTCTAACAAGTACAATAGCAAAAATTTGTGAAAGAATTATCAAAAGTAGATGGGTAAAATATTTAGAAAAAAAAAGTGTTAAATCCAAGGCAATTTGGATTCAGACAAGGACGATCATGCGTCACCAATTTAATATGTTTCTATTCAAGGCTAATAGATATAATACAAGAAAGAGATGGATGGGCGGACTGTGCATTTCTAGACATAAAGAAAGCTTTTGACAAAGTACCACATAAGAAGTTGCTTAAGAAATTAGAAACTGAAGGAGGAATACAGGGAAAACTACTAAATTGGATGGAAGACTTTTTGCAAGAAAGAAAAATGAGAGTAGTGATAAGAAACCAGCACTCAAAATGGGATGAAGTAATAAGCGGTGTTCCGCAGGGAACAGTTCTGGCCCCAATAATGTTTGCTATATATATTAATTATATGGATGAAGCTATATGAGCTTCTTTGCAGATGATGCAAAACTACTGAAAAGAGTGAAAACTGAAGAAGATTGTGAATCACTACAGAGAGATCTAAATATAGTACAGGAATGGAGTAGGAAGTGGGAGATGGAGTTCAATACAAAAAAGTGTAGTATAATGGAATTTGGAAAAAGCAAAAACAGAATGACAGGAGCATATAAATTGGGAGAAGAAGGAATAAAAAAAGTAGAAAATGAGAAGGACCTGGGAGTCATTGTTATGAATAATATGTCACCTGAGAAACATATAAATAAGATTTTTGGAGAAACTTATAATTTAATAAGAACAATCAAAGTTGCATTTACATACCTGGATGA
>NC_134789.1:24265441-24282941 GCF_046742065.1 Oratosquilla oratoria
GCTACAATATGAATATATCAAAGGGGTAGGGGTCTTTGGACATTATATCCGGATTATGGTCATAAATATCGTCAACAGGCATCTTCCCCCTGATTCCACACCACATGATTCTCAGGTCACTAGTGAGTAAGGGTAGTCGTCGATGTACCTTTCCCGGTTCCTCTTGTTGGAAGAGGTGCTATTTAAAGATAGTACCTTCCTTCTTCTCTGCAAGTAATGTGCTTCAAGCTATGGCTTCGGACGCCCTTGATAAGAAGAGAAGCATATATGATGACTCAGGTGGAGACGACCAGGAAGACCCACAAAACGCGACATACGAAAGAAAGCAAACTCGTCAGGAAAACCCCTCAGAATCACCTTCAAAATATTCAGGATGGACAGTAGTTGGCAAGGGAAAGAAATTGGAAGCTAAAGCTCCCTCGAGTGCAGCCCCTCCCAACGAAATGAAAGCTTCGACCTCAACGATGAACGGAACAGGAATGGTCCCCAAGGTCTGGCCCAAATTCAAACTTATACCAAAAGAGGAAACTCCGTATCAGACCATCAGAGCATTCGAGAAGTGACACCCGAACCTGGCCATAAAAGCCTGGCCAAACTTGGAAAGCCAGTGGACAATCATTCCCTTGGACAACAAAGCACTGAACACACTTTGACGGTTTCCTGCTCTTCAGGAGTTAGACCCTGTCCAAAAACCAACCAAGGGAATCATACAGGGATCTCCTCTCGAAACTCTGTTTGGAACCAGTACAAGAATTATAGAACATCAAGACGACAGGGAAGGCCTTGGACAGGCAAAAAAGACCCACCACCTCCATACTCATGACCTTTATAGGATCCCTTCCAGAGAAGCTAACGCTGGGGACGTGGGGACCCTACTCCGTCAGGACATGGTACCCAGAGCCTCTACGTTGCTACGCATGTCAGAGGTATGGCCATCACCAGGCACGCTGCAGGTTCAAGGTGACCTGCGCAGTATGCGCAAACTACACAAAACAAAAGACTGCATTGCCAAACTAAAGCAAAATCAGCCTGTAAAACAATGCTGCCCAAATTGTAAACAAACGGACCACGCCTGGAACTCAAGATGTTCAGCAAGGTTAGAAAAGATACATGCCCTGCCGCACGCAAAACAACCAAAAAGGTCGGCTATCACGCAAACATCTTCCTCGCCACCGCCAGGCTCAAGGAGAAACAGAGGATAGCAAACCACGCACAAAGGACGACTCAGCTCCCCCCAGATAAAGAAGTCAAGTATTCCAAACAGGGAACCACAATCTTCAACACAGCAGACCAGGGAACCACAGTACCAACCACCCACGTAGTCACCGAAAACACACACACACACAAAAAAAAAAAAAAAAAAAAAAAAGAAGAAGAACGCGCTACCCAGAGGATTACATGACAACGACAGATCTGGAACCGGTCCTTCTCACGCAAGGGATTGAAAAGCGTTTCTCAAAGAAACTAACACCAACAGACACAAGAAAAACAGGTAGTAATCTTAGAAATAACAGTCCTCAGGGATCTTCTGAAAGACCTGGCAATACAACTAGCTGCGGCACTAAATGCTCCCTTGGACAAGAAGGTGGTGGAGGTCATAGTCACCCAAATCATGAAGAACAATTTGCCACCACAACAAGATCAATCCTCCTAGAAACGCTAATGGAATGCCGACTATACTAGAGTGGAATGCAGGGGGCATCCGGCCGAAAAATGGCACCTTTTCTTGCAGCGTTGCAGGAAGCTCAGGTAGACATAGTCCTGTTACAGGAAACGATACTACGAAACCACCACATCCTAAGAGTCCCAGGATATACATGCTTCAGTGAAAAAATAGGAAACACAGGAAGAAGACTTGCCACTCTGGTTAAGAACAAAATCCTTAGCATTCAATTCCAGGACTACCAGGAGTGTGGGGAAGCCACAGATGCGCTTGCGGTGCAATTACAACTCGCTGGGCTCACCCTCCAATGTTACATCCTATGCTCCTGAGCTACTAAAGACACTGACCTATCTCAGCTTTTTGGGAACTGCTGCGACAATCATAACATCGTGTTTGGGGGAGATATAAACGTTCACCACCCCATACTCTCCTCTCCTTCAGGAACCAACGCCAACGGAGACCATGTCGCTTATCTTCTTAACGAATTCTATGACGTCTGTCTCCTTAACAACGGAGCAGCAACCCCACATAAGAGGGGGCGGCTTGATCTCACCTTCCTTCCTGCGAAACTACGAAGTCTTGCCCAATGGATGGTTTACCCATTTCTGATCAGTGATCACCACGCTACCGTGACGAATATCACGGTTCCTTGACTTCAACTGATCCCTAGCTCACCGAAGGGCTGGAAATCTGGTTTTGCAGACTGGGGCTGTTTTGCACAAAAAACTGGCAGAATGGTTTGAAAAATATATTCCCCCATTGGGCATCGATGACCAAGAAAGGGACATTATATCTGTCTTGCTCAAGGCGGTGGATGCTGCAATACCATGAAAAAAAGATACATAAGAGGAGACCTAACAAAGACAACAAAATACAACTCTAAGAAGCTGTGCTACACATGCACGAGGAACTAAAAGAAATGAAAAAAAAAAAAAAAAAATAGAATGGTCCTCCCAACTCAATAGCCACTCAACCACCAGGGACCTATGGAGATGGCTCCACAGAGTTTCTGGAAAAAACAAGACCAACAAGATTGCTCACCCGAATCCGGAACAACTTCCGAGCGTGACCAAAACGAAACGGGTAAAACTGGAACATGAACGACAAGCACAGATCTCTGCTGCAATAAACACACCTGCAGACACTGACGCCCCCTTCATCCTACAAGAGTTCCAAGCCGCAAAACATGGGGATAGGGACATTTCACCAGGCACAGAAGAAATAATTTAATCAATGATCAAGAATGCAGGCGACGCCGGATGGGAGGCTATTCTGCTCTTGGCAAACCACACCCTAGCAGAACACGCAAGACCCACTAACTGGTGTTCCCAAGACATAGCACTTATTCCCAAATCCAAGGAAGCCAACAGCTACAGACCCATCTCCCTATTCAGCTGCATAGAAAAGACGGTATGGAAAAAGGTGCACTCCACCAACAGCTGTATGCTTATAGGGATATGGTGGGGACCATGGACTGCTTACTGGACTTTTTCAGTTTCATTAACGAGAGAAAGGCTATCGTCGTCTTCATGGAGTTAGAGAAGGCCTACAAACTGGTCAATCTCTCAGTTTGCCTCTCTCGTCGAGATGAGAATCACAGGCAACTTGCTGGCATGGATGCATGCATACTACCAAAACAGACAGGCATGAGTCCGTTTCCAGGGCTCTGTGTCTAGCTACAAAAACCTGGAATACAGAACGCCCCAAGGAGACATCATGAGCCCCTATCTTTTTAATGTTCACATTGAAAATATAGCTTCCCTCCTTTGATCACGGAACGTTGAACTCTTCATATACGCCAATGATATCGCCGTCGTCAGCAAGGGAGCCAACTACCGCACCAATGCCCAAAAGGTCCTAAATACGATGCAAGAGATCTGCACACACCTAGATTTCAAGATCAATATAGCCAAGAAAAAAGTCATGACCATCAAGATGACAAACCCAAGACCGATCTCCATACACCAGCAAAATTTCGAGTGGGTGGATGACTTCACCTATCTCGGAGTTACTGTACAAAAAACCTTGACACCCTCTCTTCAAACCCAGAGGTTGAAACAAACGACGAAAACAAAGACAGCTAGCTCCGATGCGATTTATGCAATCATTTGATGGGGGTGTATTAGTATTTCACATACCTAGTCCTAATTTGAACTTAGTGGAAGGTTCTAAACACATTTTTCCCTTATGCACTTATATTAGGAAAGCAAACACTACACAGATCCCAGCGAATCTGTGTTCTACTAATAACTGCCGGCCCTCGATTCAATCGTGTTTTTATGCCCTTTTGACTTGCTGAGATCAGCACTGGGTACGAGGGTTGACTGCTTTAACAATTGTTACATTAAATTTACATTTATGGAAAGTTTAAATCATAAGTTTAACCTAATAAGTGATTGGTTCTATTATGTAGTTGTTTCTTGTGGTTTAATTTGTGTTCGGGTTTATTTGGGGATGTGGTATAACGTGTGTATTGAAGATATAATGTCTGGCACTTTAGTCATTAGTCACGCTGTGTGCATGTGATGGTGGTCGCCTAAGGGCGTGGATGTATGTATGATCGTACGTGTGTAATGATGTAGTTTTCCGTGGGTGATATTTGTTAATGTTACATAATACCTCCCTCCCCGCGAGAGGTAACTCCTGTCACCTGGAGTGATCAGCGGTGAGGGAGTTTGTATAGAGAAGGTTTATATTTATATACAATGGGAGTATGGCACGATACCTGTTGTGAGCCTTAAAAGGGAATTGATGGGGGGGTTAAATAATCATAAGTTTATGGGGTGTGGTCAAGTAGGTGTCATGGTATGTTCAATTTGTTAGCAAGGGATGCTAGTTCATAAGGTGAGGTATGCCAACTCCATTTTTGTTTTGTTTTCATTTCTCTCTGTTTTGGAAGATCGTTGAACAGCATTATTATTTTAGTTTGTTCTATTGTGATGAAACTAAACTCCTGTCTGTGAGTTGCACTTGTAGTTACTTTGGTATAACAGGACTTTTTTCTGTGAGTCAACACTTTTGGAGTGGTAACGAGCTATAAAAGGGTGTGTGTGTGTGTGTGATTTTAACATCTCTTGGTGAGACATGCTCCCCGGATTTACATGTGTATTATATTTTCAAACTTAAGAATTTGTCAATTCGATTAACTACAAATAAGTGTCACCATGAACATATATTGGTGAGACATAATGTACTATATAGCTAGTAACATAGTGTAAATATTCTTGTATTACATGTGTGTGTGTGGGGTAGCTATGAACTTATCTAACGCGTTGGATTGCGCAGACATAGACTAGTCTACCAATGAGGAGGAACAGGATTAGTAGGGCAAATGAACTGAGGGATATAGCGATTGATGGGAGTGTGGGTGTGGAGAATTGCAGCATATCTATAATGTCCGATTGGGTGGTGTTTAGCCAAACCACATAGTCTTCTTGGTTTAATGAGAGACATAAATGTTTGGGGGTGCTAGGGGTACGGGGAAGGGCGCAATAAGGTAGAGGGTGGAGCTGAGGTTATATGTAAGAATGTCGTGGTGGTGACTGGGATTGAAGCTTGTGCCGTCAAAATATATTTGGTATGAGTTGGGGATTAAGAAGGGTCCTCTGTTTGACTTTTGCCAGGTAGAGGTATTATCTTTGCAAATTACTGAAACGAGGGTGGTTAGTGGGAAGAATAGGAAATGATCCATGTTAATATGTGTGTGTAGGGTCTTCTTGGCGTTTACCTTTTTGAACTGGCAAGTGTTCAATGTGCTGGCGTTGGATGTTATGATTTGGTTCATGCAGGAAGGTTCTGTGGTGTGATAGAAACAGAAAAGGTAGGCGGGGCAAACATGGAATTTAGTAACAGCAGATTTGCATAGAGGGAAATCAGAGGAGGGAATGTAGGAGTACCATTGGCCCTTCTCGGATTTGATGATGGTAGTGGATTCAATATCGACAGTAATTGCTGAATTTTTGTAAGTGTATAGGAATGGGATTATATCCCAACCTGTAAATTTATTTCTGAAGTCGAGGGGTGTGTGGGCATATATTACATCTGTACTTAATGTTGTTTCAATGAGGGGGTAATACTTGTGTAATTGTTCAGTGGGAAAAATGCTTGGTAGGTGTAGGCTTCTCAATGCAATGGAGACTGCAGTTTTTAGTTTACCTAAGGGGAGGAGGTTTGGGGTGGCTTTATTGTTGGCTGCGTCAATGAGTTCGAGCAGAAGCACATGGTAGTTGTGTTACTAGGTCTATGTGTTTGCTTATTTCATTAAGGGTGTCTGTGCAGGATGTGGACATTTCTAGTTCGTGAAGTTGGGAGGTCTATGCGAGAGAATATTCGTTATATTGTGCGAAATGATATAAAAGAATGTTACCTGAGCTTGCTAAATTTTATGCGTTTTGGGAGTTCAGTAGAACAATTTATCCCATCTTTTGAAGTTGGGAGGCCATCGTGTCGATGTGTTGTTGTACGTTTTCTATGTCCTCTTCTGTGGCAGTGCCGAATAGGGACTTAGGAATGGAACCCATGAAATTCATAAATCCTCTCTTTTGTCTGAAGGAAGCTGGGTGGCATTCTATGTCATGGTTTGTTATCATGTTTCCCCGTTCAACAGCTGGGAGTTGGAGGAGTATCGTATTTAATTTGCCGGCAATTAAAGAGAACATGCGGTCTCTAGATTTTGAAGAGTTTGTTGTAAGGCCATGACGTTTGAAGTTGGTCTGGAAATGTATTGTTATTGTGTCTATTTACGGATTGAAGCTAGGTCTGTGTGAGGTTTTGTGATGTCGATAGTCATCTTTACCGTGATGGTGTCTTCTATATTCAATATGGAGCCTATGGGGTTAATGATCGCGCCTAGGACCATTCTCGGTGGGGTGTCCCCAGAGAAAGCTGCGTTGACGTATATGAAGAGGAGAGGTAGGGGTATCCTGAAAGTATGAGAGTGTGGTTAGGTATTTCACTTTTGAATGCATTTCCGTTTTAGTTGCGAGTATATGGGAAAATGTATGGGTGTATAATTCTGTCATAGTGAACACGATCTTAAGTAGAGTAGAGGAGGTTTTTATAGTGGGAATGAGTTGTAAATAGGGATCGTGATAACTTTCACTTAGGTAAGCATGACGTCCTGGAACCTAAGGGAGGAAGAATCTTAGTTTGTTAGAGAGAATTACTGTCTGGAGCGTAGTGACATGTGAAAGGTAGGGGGTTGATTTTTTTTTTCTATTGTGGGTGAGTGATGTTGGGTGATAGGTGAAGGTTAGTTTGATAGGAAACTGCGCCTGTCTGGGATGGTGTTGGTATCAAGTGATGATTTAATTGGTTTTAGTTTCTCTCCATGTGCTGTGATGAGGGTGTCGTCGGACGGGTCTATCAGGTAGTGGTTGTTGTTACCTAGGGTTTCCGTTATCACAAGGGGGACTTAGAATTTTGGTGTGAATTTGTTTGGTCTGTTGGGGTGTTTAAGCATGACAACGTGGCCTGGAGTGAGTGTTAAGGATGAAGAATGTTTATATTGTCTTATCCGTGTCTTGTTTTTCATGTTTGAGTTTTTATATTTCACTTCTTTGTGGATTAAGGGCATAACGAGTTCTACGCGCTTTGCGCAATCTTCCATGATGTATAGTGGGAGAGGGGGTTTCTCCAGTATGTTATAAGGCATACGGAGGGGTTGTCTGAAGATTATGAAGTGAAGAGATTTCTTTGTTGCTTAGTTGATAGAGCCATTAATGCTGGCCTGTACTTGTGGAAGCCAGTCCTCCCATGTGTGGTAAAGACACTTTTGTAGAGAACGAAGGACTTCGAGGATTTTTCTGTATGTTCTCTCCACAAGTCCGTTTCTTTGTGGGTGATATGTTGTATCATATATCCTGTTAATATGGTACAGTCTGGATATGTTTTGGAGGACCTCATTTTGAAATTCTGTGGCATTGTCTGAGAGTATCTGGCGAGGGATGTTACATTTACAAAAGATAGTGTCTACTAAGGCTTGGGCCACTGTTTCTGCCGATTTATCTGGTAAAGGTACCAGAATGGTAAATTTCGAGAAGTTGTCTACCGCGGCCAAAACATAGTGGCAATATTGATGACTTGGGGGTAACTTCAATAGACCTATGCCTACTGAGTCCCAAGGTTCTGAGGGGATGGGTTCTTCGCCAACCTGGAGTGGTTTGGGGTCCGTTCCACGAAGTTGGCTACAGGTAGTGCAATGTTCTATGTGACGAGTGATGTTGGTGCGTATCTTAGGCTAGAAATATACACGTCTGGTGTTTGCCAAACATTTGCCTCTACCGGGATATCCTGCAATGGGGCTCTCATGGACCATTGAAAGGACTCTAAGAATCAGGGAATTCGGAATCACTGTTTGGAATGTAGCAATAGTACCTCTCCTAAGAATTCCATCTTTTAGGTGTAATTCTTGAGGGGAATTGGGGTTTTTCTTTGAAGTGTGACTCCCGTTTTTAGGTGGAGAATTATCTGTGACCAAATTGGGTCATCTCTCAGTTCCTTTCGAAGTTCCTGCGGGGAAGTACAGTAGGTGATTGGAACTGTTGCTACCAGGGGGTTTCTGCTAAGTGCGGCTGTCACAACATTGGCTTTGCCTTTTATGTAGGCAATCTCTGGATTGAATTCTAAAATTGTTGTGTGCCATCTGCAATCTTACCTTGTAAGGTTTTTCATTTGAAAAACTCCGTCAGTGGTTGATGGTCTGTCATGACTGTGACTTTGTGCCCCAGGAAGAGTTCTCGGAAATGTTTCAGAGCCCAGACTACTGCTAGGGCTTCCAAGTGGGCGGTGAAGTATTTGTGCTCTGCTGAGTTCAATATACGGCTTGCGTATGCAATCGATCTATGTTTCGCTATTAAATCTACTTGTTGTAGGACCGCTCCTACTCCAAGAGAGGATGCGTCCGTGAACATAAAAAAATCCTTTGTGAAATCAGGGAATGGGAGGATAGGTATCCTGCATAGTGTTTTTTTTTTATTCTCTGAAAACATTCTTGTTCTTCAGAGTCCCATTTGAAAGGTACATGGGTATTTGGTAAGCGGGGCAGCCATTTCTGTATTTGTTTGTTTTTACGAAATGTCTGTAATATGCTGCCGTGCCAACAAAAGAACGGAGTCCGTGTTCTTTGGGGTGGTGAATTCAGCAGTGGCTTTGGTCTTATCTGAGTCTGTGTAGATTCCTTCCTTATCCACTGTGTGGCCAAGGATTGCAATTTTCCTTTTAAGGAATTTGCATTTTGATAATTGAATCTTGAGACCAGCATTATTGATGGTTTTTAAGACGTACCGGAGGGTGTCAAGATGTTCTTCCACAGTAGGGGAAAATATTATTAGGTCATCTAGGTAGACGAAAAGGGATTTCCTAGTTTGTCTTTAAAAAAACCCGTTCATCAGGCGTTGTAGTGTACTAGGGCATTTTTTTTTTTTTAGCCCAAAGGGCATTCGATTAAATTCGAAATGACCCTTGTCAGTGCTAAATACTGTGAAGGGTTTTGAGGGTGGTATTAGCTTGATCTACCAGAAGGTAGATTTTAGATCAAGAATTGAAAAGACTGTGTTCCCATACCCCAGTAATTGTAAAATGTCGCCCATGATTGGTATTGGCATTGCGTCTTTTATCGTGTTTTGTTCACGTTACGGGAATCTATGTCCGGCCTGAAATTCTGGTCTCTTCTTGGGACCAGGAATAAGGGGGAGTTCCACAGAGACTGGGAGTGTCGTATGACACCTTGTTCTAGGATTTCCTCTATTTGCTCTGAAACTATTTTCTTCTGCTGTGAGGGATCTTGTATGCTGGTGTGTAAATGGGGCTCGCATTGGGAGGGGCGTTGATGTGGTGTTGTACCAATGAGGTTTTCCTAATGGTTCACCATCTAAGGCGATCGCCTTTCGATGGGATTGAAGAAGATTCTTAAGTCTTTTTATGTCTTCTTGGAAGTCTATAACTGGAATATTCTCAAGAGGGATGGGGGAGGGGAGGGTGTCACGGTGGTGATGGTGTTGATAGGTGTGGGGAGTGCTTCCTCAATGGGTTTATGTACAACTGAGCCATACCTATTTGTGTGTGTTTCTTCAGTTTAACTGGGGTATGTGAAACGTTCTCTAGTAAAATTAGTGCTAGTTTTCCTTCCCTAACTCTGTCCCGTAAACAGGCATATGAAGTTTCTTTCTCCTACATGTGTCTGGGGGAAACTATCATGTCTTGGTCTGGAAGTGCACCAGGTATGGCTGTGGCGATGACTCTGCTCTCACCGGGTAAGATCATCACTTTGGTGTTGGTGAGAATCCGTGTGTTGAGGAGGGGAGAGGGGTGACGGTGTTGTCTGACTTGGTTTTCATGTGTGAGTGGGGAAAGATGTAATGTAGACGGTATCGCATGATGCTGACCCATGGGTTTGCGACGACATCCTGTGCGGTGTTGATGTCAGCAGATATTGAGGTGAGCAAACGTGGTTGGGAGCAGGACGTTGTGAAACTCGGGTGGGGTGATGAAGGGCGTCGGTAGTGGGTACTGAGTGTACCAACCAGGGAGACTAAAAGCGCCGGGTTAGGGGAGGAAAGAATCTCAATGTTACCTAAGTTGAGCTTAGCAGATTTTGTGTCTATTAGAATGTTGTGATTGGCAAGGAACTCTAGTACTAGTATGCCATCACATATGAAAGGTAGTGGGTGGGAAGGGATTATTTACAATGGTTATTGGTAATTTTATAGTTGAGGTGAAGTCTAGGTGAGCACCGCCAAGCATTGTCCCTTTAAGGTGTGATATATCAGTAGGGTAGTCGTCACCCAATTGTGCAAATATGGACTGTGATAATATATTTATCTTTGTGCCTTTGTCTATTAGGAATGTGCATGGGATGTTCCCTGCTGTGCCCTTGAAGCATAGGGCCTCAGGTTTACCTATGGGTGCCGTTATGGGGTTCTGCCGCAGGAAGCTGTTTTGCATTCTTCCGATTGTCTATTTTGTGTATGGGGATTGCGTGTGGGTAGGGAGTTATTTGGTTGTGGGTTCCTATTGTTGGCTGAAGAGTGTCTCAGTTGTTGATTGAAGGGTTGTGGCCGTGGTGTGGGAGATGGTGATTGTGTTCTCTGATGGTGTGTTACGGGCCGTGAACTCAGTGTGGGTGTTCGTTGGTGGGGGTTTTGAGCACGGCATTCGTTATCCGAGTGGCTGAAGGTATGGTGGATTGTACATGGTCTAGTTTGATGGTTGGGTCTGATAATGATTTGATGGTTTTGTTGGTTGCAGTTACTATCTGAACGGTTATAGGAATTGTGTAGGGAACATTATGTTCCTTGGTTGCCTGGTGACCTTTGGGGTCTTAATTGGTTATTACCTACGTTAGTTGGGTGGTTGTAGGAGTTGTTGGTTGTATTATATGATGTTGTATGTGGAGGATCTGATTGATTGTTGAGTTCTGCAGTCTGCATCGGAGTGTGAGGTTGTGTTGTGAAAGGAATACATTATATTTTGTCTTGAGAGTTGTCTGCAGTCCTAAGTATGGTGGGAATAAGAATGGTGAAAAATCACACAGGGTAGTGCCAAAGGGTCTGTTGAAGGGTGTCTTTGTGTTACGAGGGTTTGGTTGAGTTGATGTGTTGTTTATGGAAGAGATTGTATTCATCCTGGCTTGTTGGGCTTCGCTGAATCTCTCTATCCCGCACTTGTCTGTTATGTTAAGGATGCCACCAGTTTTTGAAAAAGTTGGAATAACTGGATTAGTAGTGGACAGTGTATAATGGTTGTGAACTAATGTGGAGGGTTGAGGGTGGTGAGGTTGGTCTTGGAGAATGGGTGGTTGTTTGAGAAGCACTGGACTGGCTAGTGATTTGGGTTGTGGTTGTGTTGGTTTTGGTTTGATTTGCAGCCTGAGTGACACTGACAGTGGGAGAGGTGTTGGGGGAGGGGGCTGTTTAGGTTATTGGCAGGGTTCTGAGTTATGTCCTCCTGTGACCCGTTTGTGTTATTATTAGTGTTCATAAAATTTTGATCAATTGACGCGACTAGGTTTCTGGCTGCAGAATGTGATTGGGTATTCTGTGACATGGTGATAAATTGTTTTAGAAATTAAAATACATTAACAAAGTATTTTAAGACCACACACACACACACACACACACACACACACACACACACACACACACACACACACACACACACACACACACACACACACACACACACACACACACACACACACACACACACACACACACACACACACACACACACACACACACACACACACACACACACACACACACACACACACACACACACACACACACACACACATACACACACACACACACACACACGTTTGGTCACATGACGTAACGTCACATGACGTCACGTGACCAAACGTGCTACCTGATTATGAAGCATCTTGTGTGTCCTGCCCATGTTCCTAGCTTGTCTTCTACTTTATGTATATTTATATCCACCTATGTCTCTGTATCTGTGTATTCCTTGATAATATCACAAATAGACGAAAACGTTCGGACTAAGCTTCTTATTTCCCAGTGGTTTTTTCTGCATATTATTTTCACGTGTGCTTTGTGAATTACTGCAAAAAATGTATATATGTACATATATATACATATATGTACATATATATATATATATATATATATATATATTATATCTATCTATCTATCTATCTATCTATCTATCTATATATATATATATATATATATATATATATATAATATACTACACACATACACACACACACACACACACACACACACACACACACACACACACACACACACACACTCACACACACACACACACACACACACACACACACACACACACACACACACACACACACACACACACACACACACACACACACACACACACACACACACACATATATATGAATATATATATATATATATTTTCGTTGAATGTGATGGATTGTTTAGTATTAATCAATTTCTTTAAGGTATTTTCTCTATACCTTAGCCAGGGCTGAATCTCTGTTGGACGAGTAGATATGACTCTACCGTAGTCAGTCATCGTTGCCAGATCCGGATTTCGGCTCCCTCGAGCCTTCTTCAGTGGCGATGGTGATCGTCTTCTCGTAGGTGTGTTCTTGCTCTATCGTGGTAGGAGAAACAATGGCTCAGTAAAATAAATAAATATTAACGACAGGTAAGTGAGGAAGTGTGGGAGCAAGAGGGGGGGGAGGGGTGAAGGTGAAGGTAAAGGTTAGAAAGTGAAGGAAGTGTAAGTTTAATAGTGTGGGGCGGACCCACTTGCATGGTGAGTTTTCTTTATGTGTTAAGGTCACCCTATCTATTCTATAGTCATAGAATTACCTATCTAGCTAATCAATAACATATATATAAAGTGCAGAGTTGTCCTAGCTAATATAACGGCTCAGTGGGGATCCTGGCGTTCGTCCTCACTCTGATTGGCTGAGACCGGTACTCGCGGCTTCTGATTGGTCGTCGGCCGTGCGCCTCATGCCAACTACAACTCTGCACAGAGCCATTCTTTCTCCTACCACAATAGAGCAAGAACACACCAACGAGAAGACGATCACCATCGCCACTGAAGAAGGCTCGAGGGAGCCGAAATCCGGATCTGGCAACGATGACCGACTACGGTAGAGTCATCTCTACTCTTCCAAAAGAGATTAAGACCTTGCTAAGGTATAGAGAAAATACCTTAAAAAATTGATTAATACTAAACAATCCATCACATTCAGCGAAACTTGCATAAGAGAGAACCTGCTGCCCATGTATACTCTAAATATATATATATATATATAAATATATATATATATATATATATATATATATATATATCAATGTTAACATGAGGAAAAGGAATTTACTTGATACACATGTTGGTTGATATATATTTCTTGTGAAGGATGAAATGGGTAGGTCGTTGATTCTTGATGGAACTGGATTGTTCCTAAAATATTGTTTACATAATTGATATTTGAGGATTGTTTGTAGAGGCATGTCATTATTTTTTATATCTTAATAAGATATTTATTATTATCAAAGTATTTGATAATGTAGATAAAAGAAATATGAATTAATTTGTTGGGGGAGGGGAACCTGTATGATCGGAAATTCGCTCTGGTGCGTTACTTGGGGCGAGAAGAATGGTGGATGGACCGTAGGACTCGTAGAACTGGTGGTGGGTGGTTGTGGAGAGCGGGGCCATAGGGGTCGCAGAAGTAGGGGCGTCTTGAAGAGCGGTGTGGCTACCTAGGTCACTTCTGCTGAGGGGCCATAGGGGTCGCAGAAGTAGGGGCGTCTTGAAGAGCGGTGTGGCTACCTAGGTCATTTCAATTGACGCGAATCATGAGGACTCGTGCCTGGTAGTGGGGATACCCGTGCTTATAGGAAGGGTCACTGGATGGTGCTTGGCGAGTTTCCGATGATGTCTAGGGGAATGGTGGGCCGACTCAAATCCACTGGAATTCGAGTTTTGGTCGTGGCTTTGTAGACTCAGCACCGGCCGGGAAAGGGTGGTGGTGGGTAGAGTGGTCTGGTGTTCCTTCCACATAATGCACTTGATTTAACTGTTAATGTTCTATGTGCGTTTTCCACTTTGACTATTTCTTCCATATGTGAAAGAGTATACGTAGTCACTTGTAGGTCATCTTCGTACACACAATAAAGTAATTCTCTTCGGAGGCGTGGTGGTAGTGTTGCCACCATCTATGTATTAGTATTTCACGTACCTAGTCCTAATTTGCACTTAGTGGAAGGTTCTAAACACATTTTTTCCTTATGCAATTATATCAGGAAAGCATATAGATCTGTGTTTTACTAATAACTGCCGGCCCTCGATTCAGTCGTGGTTTTTATGCACCTCTGATTTGCTGAGATCAGCACTGGGTGCGAGGGTTGACAGCTTTAACAATTATTACATTAAACTTACATTTATGGGAAGTTTAAATCTTAAGTTTAACTTAATAGATGATTGGTTCTATTATGTAGTTGTTTCTTGTGGTTTAATTTGTGTTCGGGTTTATTTGGGGATGTGGTATAACGTGTCTGTTGGAAATTTGTTGTCTGGCCTTTTAGTCATTAGACGCGCTGTGTGCATGCGATGGTGGTCGCCTAAGGGCATGGATGTATGTTCGCACGTGTGTAATGATGTAGTTTTCCGTGGGTGATATTTGTTAATGTTACAGGGGAGCCAGCCGCCAGGTACTGGAACTTTAGTATAAATACTGCATCCGATCCGTATTTGAATACAGAGCACCTGTCCTAGTACATCTAACAGCACAAGAAGAAGAATCACTCGAAGTGTCACAGAACAACGCCCTTCGCCTCATCCTTGGTGCTCCCATGTGGGCCAAAAGAAGCAACCTGCAAATGGAATCAGGTATACCCCCATTGAAGGTCAGGATTCAGACCGGGAACTGCACTGCGGCAACCAAGTCCCTATTGAGTGACAGAGATTCCTATCTCAAAAACACTCAAGGCTCACCTGGACGCTCACCCAGACCTACCCCGGCCAAATACGTACATCGGACACCTGGGAGACCAAATCCAAGGAGCAGGCATGGAGGGGCACCTACGGACCCTGAAACCAGACAGGGCATGCCTAAAATAACGACCTCCAGCCCCGTGGAAATCACCATCAACCACCTTCGACCGTGCAAGTCTTACACATACTAAGAACCGCTGCTCATCAGGGGAACTGAGGGATGCCGCACAAGCAGCGATCGAGATAGCAGAGGCCCAGGGTGGACTTGTTTACTACACAGACGGCACTGTGGACCCGGAGAACGGCATCACTGAAGCAGAGGTATACTTTGCAACATACACAGCTAGATGGCACATATCAGATCACTGTTCGATCTTGCAGACTGAGTTAGTGGCCATACAGAAGGTACTGGAACGCTTAAGTCAGCTACAAGGATCTTTTGCCATTCACACGGACTCTCCGGCGGTGACACGAGTACTACAGAAAAAGGACATACCCACCAATGTGAACATCATAACAAAAATACTCTACCTTCTACAGATGCACGATAGACAGAACCGCCTTGTCATCATAAATTAGATGCCTAGCCACATAAGGGTCCAGGGAAACGAACGGGCAGATAAGCTGGCCAAGACAGCATACTACCAGCCTCAAGTAGACATCAAAGTTAAACCATCAACTACAATGATTAAAAACTGGGCCAGGGATTATCCCCAATGCGCAAAGGTAGCAACCCACTAAAATTCTGTTTACTCAGCATCAGCAAGCGCCAAGTGGTACGAGAGAGCCACCAAGCTCTGTCCACACCACGATTGCCGACAGAAGACTCGCTATAATCATTCACAGACTCAGGTTGGGGTACAAGTGCTGCGGGGAAACGGTCGGACGGCAGGAAAGAGACTGCAAATAATGTAGTATGACCAGCTCGGAACCTCTCCTTCACTACCTTCTAGAGTGCAATACTCGTAATACCATCGCCATGAGAGGAGGAAAACAATTTCACGCTGCGGTCCCCGAAGCCTGGAAGACTGGAGTTAACGTAGTATTTTCCATAACTGAAGATATAGAACGGCACTTACAAAGATGATGAAAAGATAATAAAAAAGATAATCTACAACAATGTGATCCCTGCGGACCTAAATGGCACCCTAAAACTCGTAATTTTTTTTTTTTACAAAACTAAAAGGACGTCCAGCCTCGTCATGAAAAATAGCTGCGAACCTTATATATATATATATATATATATATATATACATATATATATATATATATATATATATATATATATATATATATATGTATATATATATATATATATATATATATATATATATATATATATATATATATATATATATATATATAATAAAGTAGTAGCCTCTGTCTGTCTGTTTGATTGTTTATTTGCTTGTTTGTACACGAACTCCTCCTAGGGTTTTAGAGATAGACCCCCATAGTCATATATATTCTGATACCCTATCACTCCAGGTACTTGGGTAACTATATTTAATTTCGAAAAGAAATGTTTTGGTTAAAGTTAAGGGTTAAAGTTAGGAGGTTTATGTAGTATCCCCTGAAGTCGCGTAGTATTTTTTGTGACTTAAGAATTAATATGATTAAACAAACCACTGTATGTATCCATAAATATTATTTACATTTGTGAAATTAATATTGCCACAAACCATGATAGCTTTTGTAAGAAGAAAGCATGTTTATGGAAAATGATTGTATAATTTTACCAAATGTTGAAATATTGGTTATTTTCATTTAATTTTTGTGCGGGCGGAAATAGTTCATTCACAAACTCCTACGTTTTTGCAGATAAACCCCTAAAACTATATATATATTCAGAAGATAAATTAACTAGATACATTTCTTCACCTTTCAGCTGTAGACATTTATTGTCAATCCACACACACACACACACACACACACACACACACACACACACACACACACACACACACACACACACACACACACACACACACACACACACACACACACACACACACACACACACACACACACACACACACACACACACACACACACACACACACACATGCACATACACACGCACACAAAAGAAAGTGTACACATGATATTTGTGTTTGTGTATGCATGTATTTTCAAACTAGGGTTTCCCAACTTCGGAAGGGGAGTTGGCGCACACCTGGGAGGGGGAGTATTTAAAGCTATAATTAATTTAAAAAATATATATTTTTTGGTTAGGGTTAAGGGTTAAAGTTAGGTAGTTTATAGTGAGGGATCACGCCACTACTGTAGTCCCCCCTTAAGTTATGATTTTTGTAACATAAGAATCAATACAATTAAAGAAACAATTGTATGTGTTCATAAATATTATTC
>NC_134789.1:24287941-24297941 GCF_046742065.1 Oratosquilla oratoria
AATGTCTATTGAGGAAGGACGGGAGAGGACAGAAGACAGGGGTGAATGGAGAATGGTTGTATATGGGTGATGCTGTGATACATGAGGTGGAATGGGTGGGGGATGGGGGTGAGGTAGTATGTGTGAGAAAAAATTGACGCAGCCCGAAGGGATTTCTCCCCGTGGCCTTCTTTTCTGCATGAGGGGACGGAGAGGGGGGGGGGGGTCGCCGATTTAATGAAGCGGCCTTGCTGTGGATGTGCTGTGTCTTGCGACACTGCTTCTGACCCAGGGCAGTGGACAAGGTGCAAGGATGACCTATAATCCAGGAGGTGCCAAGAGAAGAGGGAGGGTAGAGGGTGGAGGGGAGTGGAGTGCATTGGGGATGGAATGGGTGGGAATAGTTTTTAGTCCTTTGGTTTTTGGCTACCTCGCTTGTATGGGGGAAAAGCCTTTGGTACATGTATGTATGTATCTCTATAAGAAAAAAATCTAAAAGGGTAAGGTTCGGTGAACAAGGAAGGTATTCTGCTAAGCCTCTTCTTCCAATCCACCTGTATGGGAAGCTCTCATTAAGGTAGAATTGTACATCAAGATGGTAGTGTGGTGGTGCTCCATCTTGCTAGAAAAAAATTCCCATCTTCAAACACTTTTCTAATGCTTGGCATGATAGACTGTTGTAGCATGTTCAAGTAAACGAGACCAGTCATTGTAACATCAAAAAGAATGGCCCAATTAATCCTTTTAATGTAATGACACACCACACTGTAATTCCTGGTAACTCAACTTCTTGTTCCACTGTAACATGCGGATTTTGAGGCCCCTAGTATGTGCAGTTGTGACGGTTAATTGAACCGCTTACTTTAAATGTAACATGAGGGGGCGACCTAGGATGAGATGGATGGCATTTTGCCACAGCATTCGCAATACCCTATTCTTCTATTTTGATCATCGTCCTTGATGGCATGGATCAACGTAGGGATATAACTTTTCCGTTTCAAGCGCCTTAGAATGCGATGGGCAGATGCTCTTGAAATCCTCATGTCTTGGCTTGCTTACCCAAAAGATTTTCTCAGACTTCTCTGAAAACTTTCCAGTACCCTTTGCTGTTTTCTGGGGCTGGTTGATGTGGGTGATCTTCCAGAACAGTTCTTGTGTACATTCTGCACTACTCCATCATATCCAACTCATTAATGATTTGATAGATGGTTACGCATATAGATGGGTCTGACTGAAACTCTCTTCTATACTGTCTGGATTTTAACTGTGTTTTCATACTTCTAGTAGCATTCTAGGGTGAATTTCCTTAATTCAAAACTAAGTTTTGACGCGATTATCTATTCATATTGGTAAATTTGAAAACAAAGAGTTATCTGCTTTTGAGATATGTATACATTTTATTGTTCCAGGTTTTGTAACATACACTTTATCTTATATATATATATATATATATGTATATGTATATATATATATATTTATATATTTATGTATATATACATACATATATATATGTATATATATATGTATATGTATATATATATATATATATATATTTGTGTATATATACATAAATATATAAATATATATATACATATATATATAAGTGGAGTAGGAAACACAGAATTCTTAGTCTGAGTTTATTCCTAACCAGTTTCGCAGGTATGCTTTTTCAAAGGAATGATGTACAAACGAGCTGTGAGCATTTATACATGGGGTGGACCTCATTACCTCTGGCAACACGGAGAGGTAGTGAGGTCCACCCTATGTATAAATGCCCACAGCTCGTTTGTACAACATTCATTTGAAAAACCATACCTGCGAAACTAGTCAGGAATAAACTCCTGTGTTTCCTATTCCGCTTACATCAACCTGTCAGAATGTCTCAACAATATATATATATATATATATGCAAAGTAGACCACTTGGAAAAAGAAACTAACGAAGCAGAGCGCTTTCGTATATTACATCTTCAGTGCAAAAAGTACATAGTTTCTTTTTCCAAGTGGTCTACTTTGCATAAGTGAACACACGTACCTGTGTTCTTATTAGCATATATATATATGTATATGTACATACATATATATATGTATATATATATATATATATATATATATATACACTTTACCTTTTTGTGTTTTTCATGTCATCTTTTTGTTTCTCTAAACATGTTTACAAAGTAGCTACCGTTTCAGCGGTATAAAACAAGAATACTTATTTAGACAGTTGCTATTATCAAATACTATTTTGTGTCATCCTTACATCACATATGAAGCTTCCCATGTATGGTGTTGCTATTTTTATTTTTGTCAGTGAGCCAAAACCTCTGCCAAAAGAGGGGCTCTTGTTCATCAATTATTTTGTATTGTGGGAAAAACAATAGCCTTGTCTCTCTGTGATGGTCTGCTAGTGCCTCTGTGAATTAGAAGTCATAACATCAATAAGGTTAACAACAAAATAAATCAGATTATTCATATGCAATTATTTGTTTTCATTATCCAATATCATTGCATATTATCTTTAACAGCTGGAAAATTGTGTTTTATATTTGCCAATTTAAGGCATTTACGAACTGCATCGACCAAGCAGGACAATTCCAGGGTATGATAACTACAGTGGAAATTGATCCATTTGCTTCAGCTACAGTCGTGCAGTTCTCCTTAGGAGTCGTTACCATTGATAACGTCCTTTGGCTAGAACATTAACACATTAGAAAGAAATATTATATACAATTGGGGTCAAATGAATGTAAAAGCGAAGTCTTTTACTTACGCGGATCGTCAAGGTTTCCTGTTTCTTCTTTCCGTCGTATTCATATGCTGTATATAGGGCAATGCAGGAAACACCAACCCTCCGAATTATCTTGGTGAAGGATAAACCAGGTTCATGAATGGCTGTAATCATAGGACAATTATTTACGCATTCCTGGTGGACGTTCATCCTGATTCAATCTGATTAATTTTATACAATGCACATCAGTTTATTGACAGCGCTATTTGTTAACAATTAAACAAGAACAATAATTAATAGGTATATTCATTATTCTGTACAACAGTTTAGTACTTTGGTATTCTGATCAGAGAGATATATACATGGAAGGATTTTTTATTTTATTTTTATTTTATTTTATTCCATTTATTTTTTGTGTATTTCTTTGCACAATATTTGTGCATTGATTATAGATTTATCTTTTGTTCTTCCAAGTTAAAAATCTTTATCTACAGTACCTAAACACAAAGGGCCATAATAGTCGTTGCTTTATTGAAAAAAGTGGCATATTATTTTGATCAGGGTTGGCATAAATTTTCTGTGGTGGAAGCACATGATACATAGGGGCACATCGTTCAAGGGTCGGGATAGAGTGAAGCGAGCTTTCTCAACTGAGGATATTTTCCAAAATAGGTGCTCACTGTGGGGGGCCAATATAGGTCTATATACTTACAATGGACACACGTGTCTGGTGCATCCGCCTGTGGGCGCCAATAGTTGATCTACGGTATAGTATCCACTTACGAACTTTGTCTGCTCTTTTTGCAGTTAAGTTCGGAATCAAAGTGTGAGAATTGTCATGATTTTTACTAAGTATTTTTAATTCTCACATGTAGAGTGGCCAAGTGTTCCTATCCTCCTTCACGTGTAGCAACTCCCTAAAATGCTTTGCCCATCTTCCTCTCATTGCCGTCTCTTCCATTATTATCTCTTCATTTGCACCTTCTATCTTTTCTTCTCAACTTGATTCTAGTCCCCTTTCCCTCTTAATTTCATTCCAAAACATCTTGTCATCACTTTAAAAAAATTCTGTCATACTCTTACACCATTTCACATCTGCTCTCCTCTTTGTCTCCTTTATCTTACGCTTTACTTCTCTTCTCTTCTCTCTTTTCTTTGTACCTCTCATGTTATTTTCTCGTCCTATTTGACAAAAAAACTGTGAATGCTCGTTTCTTCTCTTCTACAACCTTCTTTGCTTCATCATCCCACCACTCACTGTCTTTCCTTCTATTTCTACAAACCCTCCTTGTTCCACACATCATCATTGCACAACTTGTGATTCTCTTCTTGAAACATTTCCATTCCTCCTCCACTCTTAGTTCTATTTTATCCTTCACTCCATCTCACTCTTCTTCCAGCTTCTTCTTGTACTCCTTCTCCTTTTCTTTATTATTTAAGCAGTTTATTCTAAGCACCTCCCTATCTTCTGTCCTTTTCCTCTTTATCTATCTCCATTCTAAACTTACCTTCCACCAAAAAATTATCTGATATTTTCCACTCTCTCCCCTAGGAGAATGTACATCCAAAACTCTTCCTACTATCCTCCTGGTTACTACTATATAATCCATTAAAGCCCTATCTACCACCCTTCCACCCACCACTCTCTTCCATATGTACTTATGCTTGACTTTCTTCCTAAACACTGTATTTGTTATCATCAACTCTCTAAACACCATCAACACTACACTACGATTTTCTACAGGCATTCCACACTTCCCAACCACTCCTTCTATTGGTTCGTCTCCTACCCTAGCATTGAGATCTCCCAATACCACTACAGTGACATTTCTCCCTAAACCCTCTATGCACTCATTTAAATCTATCCAAAATGCCTCCCTTTCCTCTACACTCTTCTCACTACCAGGTCCATATGCACTTACAAAAACCCATATCACCCTTCCCAGTTTCACCTTCATCCACCAAACGCTTACTTATCTCTTAACTTACTAATATAGCCACCCCTTCTCTTATTTCGTCCTCTCTTCACTCCTAACACCATTCCATTTATACTCCCAAACTCAAACTTACCCGTCCCTTTCAACTTACGAGTAGTTTCACTCAATGCCAACACATCCATCTTTCTTTTCACAAATATTCTATCTCTTCCCTTTTAGTTCACATCCACACACATTAAAAAGCCTAATGTGCTGAGTTGAAAAGCTCCTCCCAGACCCTCCTATGTTTTTTTTTTTCTTTTCTTTTTAATGTCCTCTTTGGGGCTATAGAGAGTAGGATGCCTAGTCCTAATCCCGTCCTATTTTTGTCGCCTTTTGCGACTCAAGTGGAAACAGTGTAGTATTTTGTTTCCACTACCATAGGGTTCGGCGAAAAAGGAAATGTATATCAATAGAAATGGTACAGGAGAGTATTAAGAGTGGTGGACAGCATAACGGAGGGACAGTCGCAGTATGATAAAGTAGCATAATTTCTCTATGAATAGAGATTTGTTTTGTTTATTTGTTTTTGTTTTGTTTTATTTGTTTTTGTTTTGTTATCATTTGTCTGTCTGATTTTCGTTTATTATTAGTTATGTCAATTTATTATTATTTACTATTTACCTGTTTGTTTATTATTTAACTATACCTATGCATTTATTTATGTATTTTGTTATTTACATGATTATAGTTTTTATTTATTATTTTATTATTAATATGATTTTTTTTTTTTGCATCTGACCTAGATATGGATCAAAAGGTCTCCTGTCGGCATGCTCCGCCTTTGTAATCCTTTGTAATCCTTTGTAATAATGTGTGACTCTGGTCCGTAGGGGCGTCCCATATAATGTTGATAGTAATAATAATAACAATGATAATAACGATAACAGTAATAATAACAACAATAATGATAATAGCATTTACAATAATGATAATGATAATGATAACGATAACGATAATGATGATGATGATGATGATGATGATGATGATGATGATGATGATGATGATGATGATGATGATGATGATGATGATGATGATGATGATGATGATGATGATGATGATGATGATGATGATGATGATGATGATGATGATGATGATGATGATGATGATGATGATGATATTAGGCTAGAATCGAGAAGAGTAGAAAGCTATGAAATAAAGAGAGAATAATTTAGCAACTGTCTACAAAAATCATAAAGATGATCACGAAGTGAGCTGAATACTGCACGAATAATTTGACAAAATATTATGAAAAATAATAATACCTATGCTGAAAGTCTTATTTGCCCCTGTAAAAAAAAAAAAAAAAAAATGAATAGTGATGGTGCACATCATACGAAATTAGCTTTAAAATTTGGTATCTAAATGCATGTGATATAAATGATGATTTTCAAAATCGAGTTCTCTGGATTAGTAAAGCTCAGTACAAACAAACTTAAGAGTATTTACTTAAATACACAAAATGTTAATCTTGTAGGAGTATCAGCTGGTAGTTCTGGGATTGGAGTCTGGGGACGAATTTCCTCATGTGGTATGTTTGGTCTTTTATTAGTTTCTTGGAAATTCTTAATCAAGAAATTTGGTTAAAGTTATTACAAGACAAACTTTTGCCCTAGTCGGCAAGTTTGAATAATTTGAATGAAATAGTTTGGATAGAAGATGGTGCACATGGCAGGAATGGGCCAAAATTTGTGGATAATGTGTTTGAAATATGGATTAGAGGAAGGGTACTGTTAAATGGCCTCGAATATAACGTGATATAAAACCGTACAGCTTCGCAATTCATAAATAATCAAAGAGATCAAAAGGCTAAACCCTTCACGAAAAATTGAAAGAATAGCTCTAGAAATTAATACATTACAAATGGTCATATGCTGAGAAATTGTCAAGCAAAGGCCAACAGGTGTCACGTATATTCAAGTGAAAAAAATAAATTCGTTCTTATTTAATTCATGCTTATTTCATATAATGAAAACATAATTTGATGTATACATCTGTTACTTGAAATTTAAATGCGTTTATGAAATACAACGACAAAGAAGCTTTTGGGATACCCAGTGATCTGCTTTCCATAGGACGCGGGTCTTCTTTAAGATCCATAGACTAAGGTCAATACGTATACAATATACAAGCATACATACAAATATAAACACAAACTCACACACACACACACACACACACACACACACACACACACACACACACACACACACACACACACACACACACACACACACACACACACACACACACACACACACACACACACACACACACACACACATACACACACACACACACACACACACACACACACATACACACACACACACACACACACACACACACATACACACACACGCACACACACACACACGCACATACACACACACACACACACACACACACACACACACACACACACACACACACACACACACACACACACACACACACACACACACACACACACACACACACACACACACATATATATATACATATGTATGTATGGAAAGAGTGATGTAGGTAAAGTCCAGGAAGGAGCAGAAGTACTTTATTCTCTAACATTTCGACAGAGTCTTCTGAAGAAGACTCTGTCGAAACGTTAGAGTATAGAGTACTTCTGCTCCTTCCTGGACTTTACCTACACCACTCTAATGTAACTGTAGAATTCTTTGGGATTCTCTTTGGATTTATCAGTGATGTTCATTTCGTATTGTCGTTTTCTTTTTTTTTTGTCTTTTTTAAATCTCTCTGTATTGATACATAACTTTCATAGTCATTTGATGCACCCAAGCACTTATATTTCTTATAAGCCTGTCTCTTTTTAGCAATACCTTTTTCTTTTTCTTTGTCGAGCCACTTTGGGCGAGCCTGATTTGGGGAACGTCTGTCCTTAAAAGGAATGTAAGTATGAATCATCTCAGTGAGCGCATTTTGAAATATTTCCCACATCTGATCTACATGTCTTTCGCTTAATTTTGCCTCCCAATCTGTAACCTGAAGCTCCTGACGTAGTCCTATGAACTGAGCTTTACTGAAATCGGGTATTTTAGAAACACAAGTATCTATTCTAAAATTGTTTAGGAGTTTGAATCTAACTAAGTTGTGATCGCTATTTGCAACAGATTCACCGAGTTCTACATCAGTTACCATGCTTTCGCGGCTAATGATCAATAGATCGAGTAAGTTTCCATATCTTGTGGGCTCTTTTACATGCTGAACTAAGTAATTGTCACCAAGAAAATCAATCAAGCGACTACCTATATGGCCATGTTCAAGGGTCATCCAATCAATGTCAGTAAAATTGAAATCACCCATTATCAATAAATCTCAGTTGCAGAAACTAGACAGTTCTTGAAATAACAGTTTGTCGTCTGCTAATGATAATGTCTTTGGCCTATATATTACACCTACATTAATTTTTTGTCCATTTGTTTGGGTTAACTCAACCCACAAACTATCATATGCATCCTGCTTCACTTTCTCTAAAACATAAGCATGGACATTGTTTTTAACGTACAACAGAAGACCCCCACCTTTCTTGTGGTTTCTATCCTGATGAAAGTGTTTAAATCCCACAATATCAAATTCAGCTTCGAACTCTTTACCATATAACCATGTCTCGATTATTCCTATCATATCGATATTTTCGCTTTTGACATACGCCTGTATTTTTTTTTAATTTGTTCCTAATACTACGAGTATTAAAGTACATGGTTTTAAGAAACTCGTGATTATTTCTTTTTCACACGTTTTGAGTTTCAATATCATGTCTTACATTATAATTTTGTTTTTTATTAACACCTTGCTCTATATTTTTATTTGGTCCTTCATTGACATTCAATACCTCATTAACATTTCTCCCATCAAAATTAACATTTCCCCCCATCACGGACATCTGGTCGCTCACGGTCATCCGGTCTCTTTTGTACACTTTGTCCCCCTACGTCACCGCGATTCACACCGGCCTCCCGTCGTTCATTGACATTCTGTCCGGCATCCTTTCCTAAAATTGTATTTTGTCCTCCAGTGACTTTATATCCTACCGTGATACTTTTTCCTCCACTATAATTACATCTCATCGTGATCTTTTGTCTTCCACTGTCATTACATCCCATCGTGATATTTTGGCCTTAATTGACATTCTGTCCGGCATCCCATCCTAAAATCATATTTTGTCCTCCACCGACATTATATCCTACCGTGATATTTTCTCCAGTATCATTACATCCCATCGTGATATTTTGTCCTCCACTATCATTACATCCTATCGTGATCTTTTGTCCTCCACTGTCATTACATCCCATCATGACATTTTGTCCTTTGACATTACATCCTAATGTAACATTTCGTCCTCTACCGACATTATATCCTAAAATATAATTTGTCCTATACTGGCATATTGTTCTACATCAATGCTATACTCTACTCTGTTTTCCCAAGTACACTCTATTTCCCCTTCCCTTTGGGATTCTACTCCCAAAAAGGAACTAGTTCCTTACAAACTCCCACAATGAGGTTTGTAAGAACATCTTTGCCTCTGCGGGTAAGGTGGATCCCATCAGAAGCGTAAAGGTCATGGCGCCTAGAAAAGAGATACTAAGGATAAAAAAAGTGATATCTCAATTGTGTGCACAACTGCGATATCCTATCATTGATCCCTATGGCTCTACTGTTCCAACACGAGCCTGCGTAGATCCTCAGGAGGATCCCACAGACTACGTGACGGCTCCCATGTTCCTTCATCTCCTGTAGGAGGACCTTGTAATTCCGAACAAGCTCCTCTGATCTCACCCTACCTACATCATTAATCCCCCTATGAACAACCGTAACCGTGTTCGTCCGTCCTTGCTCCCTGATGGACTGGGTACAATCGGCGATCCCACGGTCCGGTTGACATACAAGCTTGCAACGTCGTTTAGTCTTCCGCTGCAGGATGTCGTCATAGCCTCGCACCATGGAGTCCCCCGCCACCAAGAACTCCTGATTTTCAGCCACTTCATCCTCCAGCAGAGCAAAACGATTGGCTAGAGCCAGCGGTTGCTCCACAGGGCACACACCTACCGAACGCGGGCTCGACAAACGGGACCCCGCGGAGCGCCACTCGCTCATGGCAGTGACAGAAGGGGAAGAAGTGGAACGCTCTTTGGGTTGTGGGGAGGGTTCACTCTTCTCACAGAGCGCACTCCTGAGAAGACGAATTTCCTCCTCACACATCCTGAGACGGTCCTCCAGGTTCACGCAACCTTCACAAGCCATTTCGCTCCTCCTTTAGCAATACAAACGGCAAAGAGAAAATACAAATCAACAAA
>NC_134789.1:24302941-24310441 GCF_046742065.1 Oratosquilla oratoria
TCTATTAGTTTGATTTATTCCCTTTGATAACCTAAACACAACTATCAAGTCACCTTTTCTCCTACCAATTAATGTCAATGCTAGCAGGATCAGTGTATTTAATCTCTCTTCTTATATTTTATCTTCAAAGCTTGGAATCAATATGGCCATCTGTATTCTCTCTTTTTTGTTTATCTTCTTAACAACCACTAGGGCAAATCATCCATTCTATAATTTTCATCATCTCGTCCATGTAGTGAAAAATACTTTAGTGTTCATCAGTAGTCTGTATATCTAACTCACTATTGACAGTACGTTTTTAAGGTAGCAAGGTGTCTGTGACCACCAATCCCAGATCTTTCTTCTCTTTTGCTTTTGTAATTACCATACTTATCATTGAACAATTCATACATGATCTATTCTTAACATTTACTCAATTCCAATATTTTGTATGTTTTAGGGTTAAATCTTATTTTCCACAATTGGGACTTCATCTTGTAACATTTTGCAGTTTTACTTAATTGGCAATATATAACAATTTGGAATTTCGCTCACCTTTCATCCTCTCGTGATCTTTGCACCGTCTATAAGCATGTTATTGTGGTTTGTTGTACGATCCATCTGATCATTTATGTAGATTAACCCATTAAACTCCGATGACAAGATGTCTTGTCATTTGGTCAAATAAAACAAAAAATCATAAAACACCAAAATGTTTGATCAAACAGCACCAGAAAAATATGACGTCAGTCCTCGCTCGCGAGCGAAGCGAGGATTGACGTCATATTTTTCTGGTGCTGTTTGATCAAACATTTTGGTGTTTTATGATTTTTTGTCTTATTTGACCAAATGACAAGACATCTTGTCATCGGAGTTTAATGGGTTAAGAACATTACAGGTGCCAGAGGTCACCCTTGTGGAACTCCGCCAGCCACCGCCCTCTATCCTGATATCTTTTTCTTTCACTTCTGTTCTAATGTACCGTTCTTTCAGGAAATAATTTATCCATCCAAAAGAATTTAACCCTAACTCCTCCAATGTGTTCGAATTTCCATGAAAGTCGATTGTGAGGTACATAGACAAATGCCTTCTCTAGAGGTAAGAACACGCAGTCCACCTAACCCTCTCTCCCTTGCAGCCTTCTCGAGTTTGACATCCATTATCTTTCAGTTCTGAAGCAGAATTAGTTGTTTGCCAAAATGTTCGTATCCTTACGGTATTTAACCCATTTATCTTCTACAGTGCTCTCACACAATTTTGATGTGCTGGCTAGGAACACTGGTCTGTAGTTCAATGGTCTGTCCTTACTTTTTCCTTAATGAACTGGTACCACGGAATCTCTTTTCCAGTTTTGTGATAATATTCCCTAAAAAAATTAGGTTATAAATATTGTCTGCCACTTGGTATTTGCATTCCATATGTATTCAGTTTGAGATCTCATCAAGCCCTGTAGTTTCATTACTTCCACATTTATCTTATACAACCCGACATTAGTTGCGAAATAATTTTCATTAATGAAAACTTATTGAAAAATTCTCTTTATGATTTCAGGCTATGTTGATGCCTCATCACAAAAGTTTCCTCCCCTGTGTCTGGATTTAGCATTGGCAGACGTGAAGATCATCTTAGACTCATCTTTGCATTAATCAATAGTACCCTTTTCATCAAAGTTCTTTTTTTCCTCTTTGCTGATCCTTGAGTAAACATTTCCAGCCAGTCTATACGCTTCCATGGTTATTGGATTTCCTCTTTTCTCCAACTTTCTTTGTGTTACATCTCTGGCTATTCATTTGTTTTATCTTTACGTCCAACCCTTTAACAGGTATTTTTTCTACTAACCCTTGGCATATATATATATATATATATATATATATATATATATATATATATATATATATATATATATATATATATCTATATATATATATATATATATATATATATATATATATATATATATATATGCTCACCCTAGAGCTGTAGAGGCTTACAAACCATTTCATTTTTCTCACCTTTGATTGTAATTGTAAATTTCTTCCAATCTTCTTAAATAATTCCTCAAACAGGATTTTTTTTTATTCCAAATCATATCTGCATTGTCTGTATGGTTAACTTCTCGTGTATATATATCTGCATTGTATGTATGATTATTGTCTCGTGTATATATATCTGGATTGTTTGTATGATTAATTTCTCGTGTATATATACTCTGTATTGTCTATATGATTAATTTCTCGTGTATATATATCTGGATTGTTTGTATGATTAATTTCTCGTGTATATATATCTGCATTGTCTGCATGATTAATTTTTCGTGTCTATATCTCTTTTTACCAACTGAAATTCAAGCGTTGCATGGTCACTCTTTCCTCTGGGGCCTGTGTATACACTTCAAACATTAAATGATATCAGGTTCTTTAGTAACAGGTCTAATCTAACTCGTGTCATGTCTTTTATATGTGCGTGTTTGTGAGTGTGCGTGGGTGTGTGCGTTTGAGCTTGTGTGTATGTGTGTGTATTTTTTCTATAAATATGAGCGCATGCTCGTACATTTATGATTACACAAATATTAACAATTATTCAGCTTTCCTCATCGTTGTATATCAAAACTCTCCAACCTCTCCTTCACAAACATCTTCGTTACTAGCGCAGATGCAGCGTACGATTCTGTATATTTATTGTTTTGATAACGCTTTACCTCTTGGCTAAAAGGAAAGTGCAGAAGGGGGAAATCATAAAAAAAAGAATAAATACCCGTAGGTGGTCAGAACAAAGGTAGAAGTGCCACGCAACACGGAGGGGAGCTCAGCCACGACCCCTTGGCTACAGAGTGGATGCAGCGGAGATGAATATCCCAGTGGTAGACAGAATGCAAGGAAATTGCCAACCTGCAAGGTTGGCAAGGTGTGTGCATTTGTGTTGGGGGGGGCGGGGAGTGGTGAAGGACAACCTATTCGTGTATGGACGACTGTGACGAATTTATCACTTTTTTTTTGCTAGAGGAAAGGTTTCCGTAGCTGATTTAGAATCGTCTAGTGGGAGCTAGAGCATCTAAGTTCTAGAAGTCTCTAGGATACAATGAAATGGTTAATTGAAAGGCTTAATCCCGCTAACGGGAGGGTTTCTCTCGGCTTTGAAAATCACGTGGCGGCAATGGAAATAAAGATGAGTCGTGGAGCACATCGAAAGGGGTAAAAGTGTAAGAGGACCGTCAGCTGTTTAGCTAGTAGGCTGTCTTCCGGTAGCTTTGTGAAACAATGATGGTAAAATTGTACTTTGTAGCTTACTGGATACACATTCTGAAGGTCAAGCCATAAGATATTTATAAAAGAAAAATAGGCAAAATAGAATAGAATAGAATAAAAAAAAAAGAATAGAATAAAAGAAAAGAAAAGAAAAGAAAAGAAAAGAAAAATGAAAAGAAAGAGAAAATAAAAGAAAGGAAAATAAAATAAAAAATGAAAGAAAGTAGGAAACGGAAAGAGAGGAAAAAGAATAAAAGAGGAAGCGGAAGAAAAAAAGATATGTGAAGAAAAAGAAAGAAGGAAAATAAAAGAGAGAAAAAGAAATGGGAAATATGAAAAAAGAAAAGAAAAAACAAATAGGGAGAAAGAGCGAAGGAAAGAAGAATCAAGGAAAAAATTAGATTCGTAACTTATCATCTTTTTTTTTTCTTCCAAACTGTATCAATCTCATCTCAAACAACACAAGTCCATAACTTTTCAGCCAAACCTATTCTTTGTCAACATGAGACGGTCGATCAATTTCCCCCTACTCAGATGCGATTAATCATCTCCAAGGGATGCTAAAGGAACATTGATTGCATTGATAAAATTAATTAAAGTTGGAGGGCTGATACAAATGCCGATGCCGACGCAAATGTAAACTGGAGTGAGGTGTCTGGGCGAGGCTCGCGCTCGCTCCTCGCCAGCGGGGATTGGAGTCCCTTATTCCACGGTTATTTTAACCCGTCGGAGGGGCTTTTTTCAATGAAGTTGTTGAAGAGTTACTTTGAAGTTTTCCTGTTTTTATTGAATTATTTTTTTTTCTCGTCCCGTCTTACGTATCTTTTGTTTTTTTTTCTCAAAAGGAGCAAATTTTGTCGAGTATTTTTTTTTCTGGTTGTTGGTGCTGAGATGTGAAGAGTTCAAATGGTGTTGAACTTCTACAAGAGGTGCATGGCTACAACAAAAGAGGTCGTCGCCACCTTTGCCCTGGGTGTGTGCTTGAACTGACACATCAAGTCGAAGTCATTTGCATGTATTGGATTCGAACACGGGACCTTGTCATTTGAGGCGAGATCAAAACCAAACCATTTTGTTGTTGTTATAGATTTAGTTCTGGCTTTATCATATTAAACGTATAGATTACGTGTGTCTATTCTTTTATTTTTTTCTTCTATTTCTTACTGTTCCATCATCGCCACACTCACTCCCATGAAGGGAGAGATAGAAGCCTACATATATAATTCAGTCATTGGGGAAACGTGCAACGGTAGGGCACATCCCTACCCACTCCTCTTTGTTATTTTTTGTGTTTTTGTATATGTGTGGTGTGTGTGTGTGTGTGTGTGTGTGTGTGTGTGTGTGTGTGTGTGTGTGTGTGTGTGTGTGTGTGTGTGTGTGTGTGTGTGTGTGTGTATGTGTGTGTGTGTATGAATCACCCCTGACAAACATCAAGGCTCTGTTTCATCCTACCCGTCTACAAGTAAACAAGAATTTGACAAGTTCACAATGGTGCCTGTCTGTTTCACCTTCTTTGTAGTCATTTTCTGCGATGATTTTGAGAGCAGAATCAATATTTCAATAGCTTTTTTCATATGAATGTAATGCCTTGGCTGACATTCAGTGACAAGGCAGATTACACATATTGCCTCTGTCACGGAAGTGAATACGATAGTTTGGCAATGGTCAGGCCAGAAGAAAAAATAGCGGGCAGGAATAAGGCGGCAACGCCCAGTGGTATAGGAAGAGGGTTTAACTGCGGGCACACGAGTCGGGACATGGACTCACTCCGTCCACAGCTCCAACTCCTCACTGCGGCGACACTCACCGAGTTGAATGAGGTAAATTAGAGGTATCCATTATCAGATTTGGAGACCACGTCAATGTAGCAATACAAACATACATACATACACACATACATACACACATACATACATACATACATACATACATACATACATACATACATACATACATACATACATACATACATACATACATACATACATACATACATACATACATACATGCATGCATACATACATACATACATACATACATACATACATATATACATACATACATGCATGCATGCATGCATGCATACATACATACATACATACATACATACATACATGCATGAATACATACATGCATGAATACATACATACATACATACATGCATACATGCATGCATGCATGCATACATACATGCATACATACATACATACATACATACATACATGCATGCATACATGCATGCATACATACATACATACATACATACATACATACATACATACATACATGCATGCATGCATACATACATACATACATGCATGCATGCATGCATGCATGCATACATACATACATACATACATACATACATACATGCATGCATGCATACATACATACATACATACATACATACATACATACATGCATGCATGCATGCATGCATGCATGCATACATACATACATACTGTACATACATACATGCATGCATGCATGCATGCATACATGCATACATACATACATACATACATACATACATACATACATGCATGCATGCATACATACATACATACATGCATGCATGCATGCATGCATACATACATACATACATACATACATACATACATGCATGCATACATACATACATACATACATACATACATACATACATACATACATACATACATACATACATACATACATACATACATACATACATACATACATATATACATACACGAGGCCCGTTGGTGATCGACGACGATAGTGCTCCGGTGAGGTGAAATGGCAGAGTGAGGTTGTGTGGTGATGCTGAAGTCTTTGTCGCTGATGCCAACGGAGGTGACCGTGGAATCCAATTCTGGTTTCAAGGTCTGTTGCTGCGATGTTACATCTCTTGAGTTTGGTTTTCAGCAAATCTTTTCTAGCGCCTTTTCTGTCACCTCCCCGCACTGCGACGTGTATCAGGTAGCTGCCCGTAAATAATTTGTCGAGTAAGACGGTTTTCAGGCATACAGGCATGCGGATGACGTGACTCGCCCATTGTATCTGACGTTTTGCTAGCACAGCTTCAATGCTTGAATATTGTGCACGTTGCAAGATTTCAGTGTATGGTACTTTGTATTACCATGTTAGGCCTGGGATTCTTTGAAGACACCGTATGTGGAAGGCTTCAAAAGTTTTTATGTGTCATCTGTAGTTGGTCCAGTTTTCTGAGCTGTACTACGAGTAGGTTGGAGATGTAGACGGCTCTGTAGAAGGATATTTTGGTTTCGGTTCAAAGGTATCCATTGTCGAATACCCGAGAACGTAGACGGCCAAAAGATGCGGATGCGAGATGGACTCTTGACTGAACTTTATCGTCTACATTGTGTTTTGGTGTTATTATGCTGCCGATGCAGGTGAACTGTTTGAGCTGTGCACCATTGGTTTGAAAAATAGGGTGCGGGGGTGCGGCTGTGTTGTGGAAGTCTCTCGGTCTTGCTTTGTGTTGGTATGCAGGCTCATGTATTGGTAGACTGGGGCACTGGTCCAGTAGCTCTGAAGCTGGTCCTAGTGCCAGTAAAAACAAAGAAGGGAAGTTAACCCGGATAAGGAAGTAATCCCAGATAGGGCCTTGATACCTAAAGTCCTTATGGAGGGGGAGTTCCCCTTCCAAATAATAACATCTCCTCCTTCCTCTCCACCCCTCTTCCATACGCAAACAAGAGTCTTCAAAAGAGGTAAAAGTGATGTAAAATGTTTATTGATCTATTTCATTAGTCATTTATATCTACTTCTCGTTGTTTTCTGTATGTAAAACTATAGCTATTCTCTACGGAATACATGTATTTTTGTTAATATTGTTGGGTGTCTGGAACGGATTAATTAGATTTACATTATTTCTGAAGGGAAGCATTGTTTCAGTTTTCGTACATTCGATTTCCGTTAGACTTTTTCGAACGGATTAATCACGAAAACCGAGGTTCCACCGTACGTACACACACACACACACACACACACACACACACACACACACACACACACACACACACACACACACACACACACACACACACACACACACACACACACACACACACACACACACACACACACACACACACACACACACACACACACACACATATATGTATATATATATATATATATATATATATATGTATACATATATATATGTATATATATATGTATGTGTATATGTATATGTATATGCATATGCATATATATACGTATATGTATATATATATATATGTATGCAGAAAAAAACACTGGGAAATAA
>NC_134789.1:24317941-24322941 GCF_046742065.1 Oratosquilla oratoria
TTTCCGATGTAAACTAAGTCACAACCTTTACATGGAATCGAATAAACCCCTTGGCTCTGCTCTTCTTTTAACCTTTGGTGGACATTTACCACCTTTCTATTAATGATATTAGGGTAATAATTAATCAAATGTAATTTGTCTTTGGGAAGAAACTTGTTCGAGGGAATGAATGATTTAGAAAAGGGAACGGTTAAAGAGCTCTTGCCCAAAGAAAAATTAGAGGAAGTGGGGGTGGTGTTGAAAAAATTGGATCTCGCTCGGCTGAGGGCTTTGACCAAGAACCAATCCGGGTAAGCTAAATTACTAAGTTGAGATTTTATAATGTTTAATTCTCCTTCAAGAAACTGGGGGCTGCAAATTCTAAGAGCTCGAAGGAATAATCCTGAAGCGACGCTACTTTTTACTTTGTCTGGGTCGCTGCTGAAAAAATGAAGATAACTACCAGAATGGGTTTCTTTTCTATAGACGGTAAAAGCAAGCTTATCTCCGTCACGAACAATGACCTCACATACGGAGTGAGCCGAGGGTAGAGACCTCTTCCCATGTTCCCCTTTCTTAAAAGAAGAGCAGAGCCAAGGGGTTTATTCGATTCCATGTAAAGGTTGTGACTTAGTTTACATCGGGCAGACTGGAAGGGATTTGAATACTAGGATGATTGAACATAAACGTTCCATTAAATATGGACAAGAGAGCTCAGCTGTGTTCCAACATGTTAAGCAATTTAAACATTGTTTAGATTGGGACAAAGCTGAGCTTATTCATAAATCCAGATGTGAGTTAAAAAAAAAAATGGTAGAATCTACTATCATTGAATATCAGCCCAACATGAATATTTCAAAGGGGCAATGGTCCCCGGATATAATGTCCGGACTCTTCATCACCAACCTATTGAAAACTCATTTGCCTCCTGACCTCACATACGGAGTGAGCCGAGGGTAGAGACCTCTTCCCATGTTCCCCTTTCTTTTGTTAAGGGTGCTACTTAAGCAGCACACTCTCTCTTAATTGTATCTACTGAAGAGGATTACAGTTTGTAATCGAAATATATAGATTCCCCGTTTCCAGTCTTTTCTACTCCAACAGTGGTCTCTACGTGATTGACAAATGTGTGATTACATTTTTCACCTGTAATATACACACACACACACACATATATATATATATATATATATATATATATATATATATACATACATATATATACATATATATATATATATATTTATATATATATATATACATATATATATATATACAGTATATATCAGGACAATATAAAATCGGTACAAGTGAAGTAAAGAAAGTGGTATCTGAAAAAGAGCTGGGAAAAATCATTACAAAGGATATGTCCCCTGATAAACAGATAAACAAAATTGTCGGGGAAACCTACAACTTGCTAAGATCAATTAAGGTGGCTTTTACCTACTTGTACGAAGAAATGGTGAAGAAGACATTACTCTCAATGATAATGCTAAGAATGGAGTGCGCAACGACGCTATGGTCACCCAGTACTTAAAAAAGAAAAGAAAAGAAAGAAAGAATATATATATATATATATATATATATATACATACATATACATATATATATATATATACATGTATATATACATATATATATATATATATATATATAAATATCTGTATATATATATATATATATATATATATATATATATGTATATATATAAGGAAAATTGAAAGAATCCAAAGAGCAACTACGAAGATGGCCCCAACACTTTCAAAACTGTCATACGAGGAGAGATTTTCAAAACCAGATTTACCGACACCGGAACAAAGAAGAGAAAGAGGTGACTTGTTGACCATCTATAAATTCATAAGAGGTATGGAAGTCCTTTGATAGAGAAGTCTTACCAAATTGGGATAAGAGAAATACAAAGGGACATGAAAGGAAGCTCAAAAAGGACACAATTATGGAAGAGACCTGAAAAAGAACAGCTTTTCACACAGAATGGTGGATATATGGAACAAATTGGACGATGCAGTAGTGTGTGCAAAACCCTACACGAATTTAAGAGCAAATTAACACTGCAAGATACAAAGACGGGACACCACGAGCGTAGCTTCCCTTCCCGTGAGATACAACTAGATAAATAAACACACACACACACACACACACACACACACACACACACACACACACACACACACACACACACACACACACACACACACACACACACACACACACACACACACACACACACACACACACACACACACACACATATATATATATATATATATATATGTATATATATATGTGTGTGTGTGTGTGTGTGTGTATGTATAAATTAAGAAAGCACACACTGGACTCGTCGTTTGAAATTTATTCCTAAATTTTGGAAGAAATAGTTGAATAAACAAATCTATATATAGACCGTGTGTTAGGATTAGAAATGGAGAAAGTGAGTGGTTTGAGGTAAAGGGATGTGTTATGTCGCCCTGGCTGTTCAACTTATACATGGATGGGGTGGTGCGAGAGGTAGATACAAGAGTAGTGGGTTCAGGAATTGGAGGTGGTTAAAGAAAATGGAGAAAAATGGGAGATAAGCCAGCTGTTGTTTGGTGATGACACTGTGCTTGTATCAGGATCAGAGGAAGGATTGAGGAAGTTAGTGACAGAGTTTGGGAAGGTGTGCGAAAGAAGGAAGTTGAAGATAAATGTGGGTAAAAGTAAGGTGATGAGATGTACAAGGGGTGGAAGTGGCAGCAGACTGGAAGTTAGTATTAAGGGATAGAGACTGGAGTAGGTGGATAGTTTTAGATACTTATGTGCAAATGTGGCGGTAAAGGGAGGAGTGGGGGTGGAGGTAGAATGTAGATTGAGAGAAGCGAGTAAATGCCTTGGTGGATTAAAAAGTGTAATGAGAAATAGACATCTGGGAATGGATGCTAAGAGGAGATTGTATGAAGGAGTGATTGTGCCGACAGCACTGTATGGGGCAGAAACATGTAACATAAAAGAGGAAGAGAGGAGGAGTTTAAATGTGTTTGAGATGAGGTGCCAGAGAAGTATGATAGGGGTTACTAGGCTAGATAGAGTGAGAAATGAAGAGGTGAAGAGAAGAACAGGGGTGGAAAGGGAGTTGGGAGATAGGGTTGATGAAAGAGTATTGGGATGGTTTGGAGACATGGAAAGAATGTGTGAGGAAAGACTAGTAAAAGAGGTGTGGAAGGTAAAGGTGTAAGGAATGAACATGAGGGGTCGACCTAAGATGAGATGAATGGATGGGGTAAAAGGGGTTTTGGGAAAGAGGGGAATGTCTGTTGAGGAAGGACGGGAGAGGACAGAAGACAGGGTTAAATGGAGAATGGTTGCATATGGATGATGCTGTGATGCATGAGGTGGAGTGGGTAGGGGGTTGGGGTGAGGGATCATGTGTGGGAAATAAATTGATGCAGCCGAAGGGATTTCTTCCTGTGTTCTACTTTTCAGCATGAGGGGTTGGAGAAGGGGTGGGGTCGCCGATTTAATGAAGCGGGCCTTGCTGTGGATGTGCTGTGTCTTGCGACACTGCTTCTGACTCAGGGTAGTGAACAAGATGCAGGGATGGTCCGTCATCCGGGAGGTGCCAAGATAGGAGGGAAGGAAGAGAGCATTACAAATCAAATTATTAATAGGTATTTTCCCCCTTCCCCTGACCCGACCTCTTGTCATCCTCAGGTCATCAGAGGGTGAGGGTAGTGATATTTACTCACATCGTGCGTTATCGATCACAGAGAAAGTGAAAATAATAATAATAATGAAAAAAATTAGTAACGGCGTGTCTGTGGGAACCATTTGTGATACGTACGACATTGGCTCTTCCACAGAGTATGACGTTAAAAAACAGAAAGAATTTTTTTTAAAGTTCTTTTCTGGCAGTAGATCAAAGAAACAAATGTTTGCAAAGAAGTCAGTAAAGCATGGAAAAAGTTCGGAACTGGACCAACTTCTCATAACCTGGTTTAATCTTCGTATAAGTGAAGGCGTGGATATTTCTGGTGATTTATTAAAGAAACAAGCCAAAGTCTTTCATGACGAACTGGGATTGCAGCACAAGTGTGACTATTCAGAAGGTTGGCTGCATCGTTTCAAGTCGCGACATGGCTTACAGTTTCGTGCGGCGTGGTGAAAAACGTTCAGCAGACAAAAATGCGGCTAGTGCATAAGTGGATGAATTTGCAAAGTTAGTTATTGATGAAAACTTAAGCCCTGAACAAGTTTACAATGCTGACGAGACTGCCTTGTTTTGGAGATGTACGCCAAAGAGAACTCTGACAACTGAAGATGCAGAATCGCCATTGGGGGTTAAAGTTTCGAAGGATCGCTTGCTCTAATGCTGTTGGTAACCACAGACGTAAGTTGCTTGTTATTGGTAAAATTCAACATCCGAGGGCCTTCAAGGGAATGACACAGTTTCCTGCCCATTACCGTGCTAACAAGAAGGGGTGGGTTACCATTGACATTGCTCTAGATTGGTTTCAAAAATGTTTTGTTCCTGAGGCTAGGGCTCACTGTAACTCAGTTGGACCACAGGACAATGGCATTATACGTTCAATGAAGTGTAAGTATCGATTCCTAATAATGAGGCAACTAGTGAGTTCAGTTAATTCAGTCACCTCGGTACAGAAGTTTATAAAAGAACACAACATGAATATAAAAGAATGCATGCATGAAAGTCTGTAGAAACATCAACATTGAGGAATGGATGGCATGAATTGTGGCTATTTAGCTTCTTTTCGAGGGTACAGTACTATACAAATAACGATTAAAATTCTGAAGAAGTGCAATAGTATTTAATTTAGTTGAATTAAAATTCCTAGGACTTTTTAATTTAAATTTTGATGATCTGTTTCATTTAGTTGAATTAAAATTGAATTAAAATTCTGTAGAACCAATTGTATCTGTATTGTAAACAATAAATGTTAATTTGCTTTTCAGTGTTTATTTTTTCCTATAAATATATACAATATATATAACTATAAAAAATCCGG
>NC_134789.1:24340441-24362941 GCF_046742065.1 Oratosquilla oratoria
ACATATATATATATGCATATATATATGTATACATATATATGTATATATACATACACACATATACATACATGTACGAGGTATGTTCAATAAGTATTAAGAAAATGTCAAGAGAGACACTATTTACTTTCATAAGCTTACAAAACTTTGTTTCCTTCATAATAATTGCCTCTCGCATCTACACACTTCTGCATGCGTCTCTCCCAATCCTGGAAGACCTCCTCAAAGTCCTTTTTTAGTAGCCCCATCAGGCAACTTTCCGATGCCTCTTTCAGCTCCTTTGTTGACTGGAATCTGGTTCCCTTGAGGCTGTCTTTCATGCGTGGGAACAGGAAGAAGTCGCAAGGGGCTAGGTCAGGGCTGTAGGGGGGGTGTTGTACCACTTTCATTTCCCTGTCAGCCATCCAGGTGGTCACCAGCGTTGACTTGTGGCATGGGGTATTGTCCTGGTGGAACCACCACTGACCACTCCTCCACTGCTGAGGCCTCTTCTTCCTCATATTCTCCCTGAACCTTTTCAGAACAGTAAGGTAATATTCCTTATTGATGGTTTGACCCTGAGGAACCTATTCAACGTGAATGAGCCCCTGGGAGTCAAAGAAAGGAATGATCATGGCCTTCTCTTGCGACCTGCTCATGTTTGCCTTTTTGGGTCTGGGGGAGGTCGCGTGCTTCCACTGAGCACTCTGACGTTTGTTCTCAGGGTCGTAGGTGAACACCCAACTCTCGTCGCGAGTCACTACCTTATTCAGGAAACCTGAATTATCCTCTATCATTTCGAGAATGTCAGTGCAACATTCCACACGAAACTGCCTCTGGTCATCGGAGAGGATCTTTGGCACGAACTTGGCACAGACTTTGTGGAGCTTCAGATCTTCGGTCAGAATGGTCTCTACTGTGCCACAAAGGTCACGCGGCTCAATAAGGAGAGAAATTCAAGAAAGAAGCTAATAGGATTCTTACGAAATGTGATAGAGGCAAGAAGTTAGTGGGACTGCTGGAAGAAGCCTCTAGACCACCCAGTATGCGCGGACTTCCGAAAACACATAAGCCAAACATCCCGATGCGTCCCATCACTTCCGGGATTCGTGGTGCTCCACACAGGTTGGTCAAATGTCTGGCGAAACCCTTGTCCGTCAGGTTAAGGTCAATAAGGAAAGCCCACTTGAAAAATTCCCACGATCTGATTGAGAGAATGAGGAATGTGGACCTCACACACAAAACCTTAGTTTCGCATCATGTAACGAGTCTGTTCACAGATGTCTCTATTGAAGGGGCGTTGAAGGAAGCTAGGGAGGTGATTTCCAACATGAGAGATGAGGATTTACCTCTAGGTAAGGAAGACTTTTTGAAATTAATTTCCCCGTGTGTGAGGTTTGGCTCCTTCGTCTTCAATGACGAAGATTTTTTCCAGTGTTGTGGGATCGCAATGGGGAGTCCCCTCAGTGCAGTGTTAGCCTCATCGTACATGGAATTGTTAGAAAGGGATCATTTTGTGAACGTAATGGACCAAGATACCACTTGGATGCGATACGTATATGACGTCTTTATCGTTGCCCCGAGGGAAACCGATCTTAACGAAAAATTGAATAGGTTAAACGGGATAGAACAGGACATTCAGTTCACAATGGAGCATGAAGAAAATAATAGATTGACCTTCCTGGACACGGTGGTTTGGAGAAAAGGGAATAAGACCGTATTTTTAGTTTACAGGAAAAGCACCAACAAGGATGACATTGTGCATTGTTACTCGGCCCACAACGACAGAATTAAAAGTGGAATTGTCATTGGTCTCTTCCTGAGAGCTTTCTGAATATGTTGTGAGGAATTCCTCCAGGAAGAGATCAATCACATTTTTTATATTAAAAAAAAAACTACGGTATCCAGAAGGTCTTTTACACAGATTGGACCCTAAGAATAAATAAAAGAAGCAGAGGGGATAAAAGAGGAGAGAGGTTGACAGTGGTGGGTTTTGTCCGTCCCCAACTCAAGACGCGCGAGTGATATGGAACAGTTGTTCACCCGGGCAGTGTTAAAAATTGCGTTCGGCACTGGTACCAGAATAGGAGAGATTGTGAGGAATAAGAGCAATGGTAAAATCGAAACAGAAGAGAACAGCTTGATTTACAAAATGCCATGCAAAAGCTGCTGTCCCGTTAGTTGTTTCGGAGAAACCAGCAGAGGGATAAAAAAAAAAAAAAAAAAAAAAAAAAAAAAAATCGTACCTATAAACACAAAAGCAACGTCAGAGCTCACAGAACTTCAGATTCATTAGTGGTCCACCTTGACAACTTTGGCCACATACCAGATTGGGAAAGAACAGAGGTGCTACATAAAGGTCTAACGAAACAGAGAAGAAAAGTAATTGAGACAGCCTACATCAATTTACATCCATGTAGCAACAACCGTGATGGATTTGTCAAATCGGCAAGACTAACGGCCAGCTTGGTTCTTCGTGATGCCGAACCGAGGTGCATGAGGAGCGAAGACGAACGGGGAGGAACGGGAGGAACGGGGTAAGCTGGGAGTATATAAGCTGTCAATGATTTGTTTGTGTACACTCTGAGGAAGTCCTTTAAGGACGAAACGTCAGCAATAAAACTCCAACGGTTCCTGGTGTTTACCTCACCACCCTTACACTCATTCTGACTTACGCACTTTGACATATACATGTACAGTACATATACGTTTATATATATGTATATATATATATATATATATATATCTGTCTATATATATATACATATATATATATTTATGTATATGTGTATATATAAATATATATATATATATATACATATATATATATATATATATATATATATATATATATAAATATATATTCTGTATGGCATCCATCCAGACCAAGTGCCTTACCTGCTTTCATCATCTTAACAAAACAACTGCCTTCACTTCATCCTTCCTTATTTCTCCTCCATTTTCCTCACTCATCACGGTCATTTTCTTAGCATTTCCCACTGCAACTATCTTTCCCTTCCAATCCTCTTTCACATTTAACAACTCCCTAAAAAAAGGAGGTACAGTGATGGTGAACTGGCTGGTGAGGTTATTTAATGTTTGTTGGAGAGAGGGTAGAGTGCCGGAGGACTGGAGGAGTGCCTGTATAGTTCCACTTTAAAAGGGAAAAGGGGACAAGTGTGAGTGTAGTAGTTTCAGAGGGATTAGCTTGTTAAGTATAGTTGGGAAGGCATATGGGAGGATCTTGATTTAGAGGATTAGGAGAGGAAGAGAGGGAGTAATTGGTGAAGAACAGTGTGGATTTAGGACTTGTAGAGGTTGTGTAGATCAGATTTTTGTGGTAAGACAGATATGTGAGAAAGCTATAGGAAAGGGGAAGGATGTTTTTTTTGGCTTTTATGGATATGGAAAAGGCTTACGACAGGGTAGACAGGAAGGGACTGTGGGAGGTTTTGCGGATATACGGGATAGGAGGAAAGCTTCTAGAAGCTGTCAAGAGTTTTTACGAAAGTAATAGAGCATGTGTCAGGATTAGAAATGAAGAGAGTTAGTGGTTTGAGGTAAAGGTGGGACTTCGTCAGGGATGCGTTATGTCGCCCTGGCTGTTCAACTTGTACATGGATGGGGTAGTGCGAGAGGTAAATACAAGGGTGGTGGGTCAGGGACCGGAGTTAAAGAAAATGGAGAAAAGTGGGAGGTGAGCCAGCTGTTGTTTGCAGACGACACTGCGCTTGTGGCAGGATCAGAGGAGGGATTGAGGAAGTTGGTGACAGAGTTTGGGAGAGTGTGTGAAAGAAGAAAGCTGAAAATAAATGTGGGTAAAAGTAAGGTGATGAGATGTACAAGGGGTGAAAGTGGCAGCAGACTGGAAGTGAGCATTAAGGGAGAGCGACTGGAGGAAGTGGATATTTTTAGATACTTGGGTGCAAATGTGGTAGGAAAAGGTGGAGTGAAGGTGGAGGTAGAATGTAGATTGAGAGAAGCGAGTAAATGCCTTGGTGAACTAAAAAGTGTAATGAGAAATAGACATTTGGCAATGGAGACTAAGAGGAGACTGTATGAAGGAGTGATTGTGTCAGCAGCACTGTATGGGGCAGAAAAATGTAACATAAGAGAGGAAGAGAGAAGGAGTTTGAATGTGTTTGAGATGAGGTGTCTGAGAAGTATGATGGGGGTTACTAGGCTAGACAGAGTGAGAAATGAGGAGGTGAGGAGGAGAACAGGGGTGGAAAGGGAGTTGGGAGATAGGGTTGATGAAAGAGTATTGGGATGGTTTGGACACATGGAAAGACTGAGTGAAGAAAGACTAGTAAAAGAGGTATGGAAGGCAGATGTGGAGGGAGTGAACATGAGGGGACGTCCTAGGATGAGATGGATGGATGGGTTGAAGGGGGCTTTGAGGAAGAAGGGAATGTCTGTTGAGGAAGGACGGGAGAGGACAGAAGACAGGGGTGAATGGAGAAGGGTTGTATATGGATGATGCTGTGATGCATGAGGTGGAATGGGTGGGGGAATGGGGGGTGAGGTAGTATGTGTGAGCAAAATTTGACGCAGCCCGAAGGGATTTCTCCCCGTGTTCTCTTTTTCAGCATGGGGGGACGGAGAAGGGGGGCTCGCCGATTTAATGAAGCGGCCTTGCTGTGGATGTGCTGTGCCTTGTGACACTGCCTCTGACCCAGGGGAGTGGACAAGGTGCAGGGATGACCCGTCATCCAAGAGGTGCTAAGATGGGAGGGAGGGTGGAGGGGAGTGGAGTGTATTTAGGGATGGAATGGGTGGGAGTGATTTTATGCCTTTTTCTTTTTGGCTACCTCCCTTGTAAGGGAGAAAAGGCTTGGTATATGTATGTATGTATGTATGAATATATATACAGTATACATACATATATATATATATATATATATATATATATATATATATACATATATACATATATATATATGTTTATATATATGTATATATATATATATACATACTTATACATACACACACACACACACACACACACACACACACACACACACACACACACACACACACACACACACACACACACACACACACACACACACACACACACACACACACACACACACACACACACACAGTAGGAGAGTTTATTTCCATATATATATATGTATGTATATATGTATATACATATATATATATGTATATACATATATACATACATATATATACATATATATATATACATACATACATACATACATACATACATACATACATACATACATACATACATACATACATACATACATACATATACATATAAAAAAGGAGAATGTTTCCAATCTGTATGGTTAGGACAAATAATGATAATATGATTACATATATCTAGGTGTTTAAGGAACCTTTCACCTTTAAATGAGTCACTTATTTCCCAGAGAGACTATTATCTGCATAATTCAACTCCAGGGATTTGATACATTTCATATCGAGCAGATCATGATGAATTCATCATTTCATGCAGTCCACAGCTTGTTCAATAAAGCGGGTTAATACTAATTGAATCTCATATGAATTTAGATTTAGTCTTGTCATTATGTAAAGGCGTTATTTCTTCTATACCTCTGCAATTTGATGATTCAGTTAGCAGTTTCTCCCCGTCGAATCAAACTGTCTAACGTTAATAGGAAGCAAATTATGCCTAGTTATTTAAGAATAGTCTTTTGGGTATTTTGCATAATTAAAGACAAATAAATTATGGAGTGTTATTCCACAGCCAAGTGGCGGGTCGGTTTGGATCATGCCTACCACAACTGCTTTTATCCGTCCGTAGAAGCGGCATCGGTTGCAGCTAAATACAAATTCTTAAAAGAATCCTGTTCAACACCACCGACAGCTTCCTAGGCATGTAGTGTTGCCATCTTGAGCTCTCCTGAAATCTTTCAACTTCCTCAAACAACATTCATAGGAGGTAACGATCCGTTGTAGCTGCAGTTCTGGCTGTGTTCGTGCTCACCGTTTTCCTTATGCATGATTTGGGTACCTTGTTATCACGCCGTGAACTTTGTCTTAGTTTTGTAACGAGTCGTTTTGCAGACTTCTGGGGAAAATTATCGTGTTGATGCTGCGTCGGGTTACATATGCTCTGGTTCCAAACTGCGCACAGGGTTGTCGGAACGGGTAACCTCCCTCTAACAACATAATGAAAAGCAAAGGGGGCTGGGCGAATTCTATTACGAGTACAGTCATGATGAACATGGACCAATGTTTTGTAGTAAAATAATTTTAAACGAAAATGTGAAAAACTCCAATTCTTATTTCAAACACCAACGTAACCATTCGGAATAGATAAATATGGTTCCCACGTGTTGCAAATTTTGGATGGAGTTGACAGAGTATTTGCTATTAAACGAATGCATCGCCCCTTTGCAGTCGTTTTAATTAGTGCCTCGAATAAAAACACAACAATATAACTAAACTTCAATCTGCAGAGACACTGGGTAAATATAGAAATAAATAGAACAAGGTACTGTACAAATAGAATGTTGAGATTAGATAAAAGAATACTACTATCAAAATGAATGAAAAAAATCATATCAAGTTCGAACACTGAAATACTGTTTCTTCTTAAACATTTGAATATATCGCTTGAAATGTATAATCTACATTACAGTTGATGCGGAGCGGTCTTGTCCTGCCGCAATCCACACTCAATTTGTAATAAATTGGACTCTGGTTCGCTCCGTGCACACAGGTCAAAGGTACTGTCTTCGGCTGTACCCAAGCACCTCCTTGTTCAAGCTATTTATCTTTTAATTGTGCGATGAAATCGGCTTTTTGATCCTAATGGTAATCGACAAACGTAAAGGAAAACAATTATCTTTAAGTAAATTAATTCATAAGAGTTATGGAGATTTACAATGATGCCAGGCTCTGAAATAGATTTTTTTTTCAACCTTTCCTCTGCTACACATGATTTATACATTTGCTCTGGTTGCCGCCTGTTGGAAGAGATATATATTTTTGTAACTCGGATGATATTGAAAAGAGGCAACAAAGCCAGATTACACATCAACCACATGTATTATACAAATTAATCTCTTGCTGGATTAGTGCAGCTGGCCCATGGCAGAAGAAATTCATCTGTTATTAGTTAGAGCAAAACCTGCAAAACATACCACTGTGTTGGGGAGGGTGTGTGCAGGGAAGTCGGAGATCGTGATGGGTAACCCCTTTGGTTGGAAGGGCTAGTTGACTGCAAACGCCCACCGTTAACCCATTCAACTCCGATGACAAGATTCTTGTCATTTGGTCAAATAAAACAAAAAATCATAAAACACCAAAATGTTTGACCAAACACCAGAAAAATATTTTTCTGGTGTTTGGTCAAACATTTTGGTGTTTTATGATTTTTGTTTTATTTGACCAAATGACAAGAATCTTGTCATCGGAGTTGAATGGGTTTAACCAGAACGAGGCATATAGAATACGTCATCACGTTGGGAGAATTCAGTTATAGTTCGCTGTGTCAATAAAGGGACGGTCCAAACTTAACTCCTTTGTTATCAAAGGGTGCCACGGAGATAAATTAGATAGCCTGCAGGCAGTGATAGTGGTAGATATAGTGCCATAGGTGAAGAATGGATTAATCAAAATAGACTACATATGAGGTTAAAGCCTCACTTACATAATGCAAGTTGAGAGGCAAGTCAGTGTAAGTTACTTGTTACAAATTACTAGCCTTTTGTAAATATCTGCTTGAAAAAGAAAATGGGTAAGGTTGCCAATACTTTTTGTCAAGCACACAACAAGTAACTTGTAGCAAGTAACTTGTACACTTAACTTACCTCTCAACTTGCCCCAAGTAAACGAGGCTTAAGAGCATTTCCTAAGGTAGTGTTGTAGGTATTGATGTAAAACTTGGTAATGGAGTATCGGCTGAATGAAATCACTTGGATGCAGCCAGAATCAGAGTACTAATCGTTATTATCAAAGAAAAGGTTAAACCATAACTGTTTCATACAAAAGATAAATTGGGAAACAGGTAACTATACGAGATATTTCGTTCCACGTTCTATCATGGACCTATTGTACTTCCACGATTAGGTGGCTGTTTGTTTAAGATACGAGTTAATTTAGAAATGCTATCGCATGAATGCTTCCTCTTCTCTCAAATATTCCCGCTTTCAGTACGATGATACAATTTAAGGATTTGTTTTGACTGTGGGCGACGCCAGCTGATTGAAAGGGAGGGGGGACACCCTGCTGAACGGGTAGAACACGACGCTTATGATGGCGGAATCCTGCTGGTACAGCTGTGTATGTGTGGATACAAACATATACCTACACACACGCACGCACACACACACACACTCACACACACACACACACACACACACACACACACACACACACACACACACACACACACACACACACACACACACACACACACACACACACACACACACACACACACACACACACACACACACACACACACACACACACACACACACACACACACAATGGTTAGAGTTTCCGGCCGCCACTACGGTTGTCCAGGTTCGAATCCTGCCGCCCAGGGCTGAAATGATTTCAGTATCGCTACGCTGCGAGTCGTTACTTCAGCTCTCATGGGCGGGGAGATGGGTGTGTGTGTGCGTGTAAGGTCACACCATTACCCATATATCGGTCAAGTATGAGCTCTGAGCTCTCTTCCGGGAGGGAAATGGCTGTCGATCATGAGTCCAACACGTGATCCAAGACCATGGTGAAACACACACACACACACACACACACACACGAACGCACGCACACACACACACACACACACACACACACACACACACACACACACACACACACACACACACACACACACACACACACACACACACACACACACACACACACAGTTCGAATCCTGCCCAGGGCCGAAATTATTTCGGTATCGCTGTGCCTCGGGTCGTTACTCTGACTCTCGTGGGCGGGGAGTCGGGTGTGTGTGTGTGCAAGGTCATAGCATTACCCATAGATCGGACCTACGAGCTCTGAGCTCTCTTCCAGGAGGGAAATAGCTGTCGATCACGAGTCCAACACGTGATCCAAAGACCAAGTGAAAAAATACACACACACACACACACACACACACACACACACACACACACACACACACACACACACACACACACACACACACACACACACACACACACACACACACCGACCCTATACACGAAGCCAAGCTACGTTAGCACCAATCATGTCTCCCCTTTCTACAACCAACTTTTCAGAAAATTCACTTCCTTCTCAAAACACTATGACAACACAAAATCTTATCACTGTCATAAAAAATGAGACAACGTTACCACTATTCAACGGCAGGGACATTCCTGTACACAATTTCCTCACTGGGGTTCACTCAGAAATACTACGTAGCAATGTCACAGATGACATAACAACAATATTCATCTTAATATCCAAAATAGAAAAGCATGGCACATTAGCTGGTGACGTCATTCTGTCAGACTTATTTGTAGGCCAGTCAATAGAGGAGTAAAAAAAGGCGAATAAGGAAAAAAATCAGGGAAAGCTGCAATAAGCTTTAATGTGTTTATAATACCTTACTTAATAACATATTAATTTTGCACCCCTCTACTCCCCCGGATTTGGCCGCCATCTTGAAAAAATGGCGACCAAAAACAGTTTTTTCCAAATATCTCACTAAAAACTAATTTTAACGACAAATGTATCGAAACAAAATTTATTTTACATAAAATTTTCTACAAAAGTTATTTTATTCAATTTTGTGATATACCTCACTGTTTTTGTGTTAAATGTGCGTAAACATTGTGTTTATCTTTATTTGATACCTACAGTGCACAAAGATCATATAATAATTTCCTTTGTATGCTATACTGAATAAAGTATCTAAGTTCCTAACTTGATTATAGTCTTTCTTTTGTTTCAGAACTATTAAAATAGATAGTTAAAGCTTCAGTGAAACCCCAGGCAGTTGTTGGTGCAAAATGTCTTCATTGGGGAAATGTTTAATATGCGATGGACAGCTTTCTGTGGGTGAGACTAGAAAAGTTAAAGAGAAAGGAATAAAGACACTGATTGATTATATCATTAAGTGGAAAGACGGAAAACATTCTCTGTTAGAAGGACTAAAAAGTGTGAAAGTGCATGAAAAATGTAGAAAAGTGTATACAAAAGAACGGAGAGCTGAAACTTTCCAAGCAAGGCAGAAAACCTCGCAAGTGCCGACAACGTCACTGAGAAGTCAAGAATTACAGTTTGATTTTCTTCATGATTGTCTCTTTTGTGGAAAAGATGCATCAAGTGACTTTTTGAAAAAAGAAAGCAAAAAATATTTAGATGATCGTGAATCTGTGCACTGTATAGAGATGCTGTATGTTAAGGATACTATTTTGAAAGCTGGTGAAATGAGAAAAGATGAATGGGGCAAAGAAGTATGTACTCGTATATGTAACGTAGTGGATTTAGTTGCTGCTGAGGCAAGGTACCATTCAGCCTGCATGAAAAAATTCTACCAAACATCTTCTGGTATGAAACGTGGTCGTCCCAAAAGCTCTACGGATTCTGAGGCAATGAGTCATGCTTTTAACTACTTGGAGGAAAATCGAGAGGAATGCCAGTTTACTTTCAGTGAGATTTTTTCAGAATATGAGGGTGAGCTACCAACTGATAAAACCATAAAATCTGAATTGATAGAGAGATATGGACATGATATTATTGTTTCTGTGAACAAAAATAGAAAACCAGTGATCTGTTTCCGTGACACAGGAAACAAAATTTTGACTGACGCTTGGTACGAAAATCATAGAAGTCATGACGAGAAGGAAGAACGGCTTCGGATTGTAAAGACTGCCGCCAGAATAATTGCTGAAGATATAAGATCGCAGATGTACGAAGCAGATCAGTATCCACCACCAGAAAATTTCCTAGAAGAATTGGATTCACTTATTCCAGAAACTCTCCAGTGCCTTGTTAAGACAATAGTCTTAAAAAACAAGAAAGGAAATCAAAGAAAATGGAATAGGAAATGTATAGCAATTTCACATGCTATCCTTACAGCAGCTAGACCAAATTCTTTCATATCTCCTCTACAAATAGGACTTGCTGTTCACTTAAGTCAGAAGTATGGCTCTAAGCATCTACTGAACGTGCTCTCTGCGTTGGGATTATGTGCGTCCTATGCTGAGGCAGCACTCTTTCAAGTATCTGCTTTGCAACATCCAGCCAAGGAACCTCCGAATGATTCATTTGCACAGTTTGTATTCGACAATGCAGATGTGAACATCTCTACTATTGATGGATTTAACACATTCCACAGTATGGGAGGAATTCAGTGTGTTACTCCTCAGAATAATATTACTTGTTGGTAAATTTAGAGACCCATCTGCTGTACCTGAACAGATTGCTGAAGTAGGCGAGGCTTTCATTATTCAGCTATACGGAGCTAATGAATGCAAATCCCTTTGTGATGCACGATATCAGTGTTTTGTCCAGGCGCTAAACAAAATAAATTTCTCTTTGGCTTCTTTACCTCCAACAGATGCAGCAGCCAGATTTCATTCCTTACGTACTTATCACCAAGTGCAGAAGTGGTTGGGAAATGACTTGCCACCTACGCAGTGGGGATGGAAGGCTACTTCAAAAGGACTGGTACCAGTCACTACAGATAAAGACCCTGCTCCACCAGAACTGATAAATATTGTATCTTGCAAGTGCCACAAAGGTTGTGGGACCACCTCCTGCAGCTGTAGAAAGGCAGGCTTAAAATGTTCCATGATATGTGCTTCTTGCAAGGGCCTGTCATGTTCAAATGTTGACATCATCGTTCATGAAGATGACTGTGATGATCCTCTTGATGCCATGTTAGAAAACTTCCTAATGCCAGAAAGTGAAACAGCTCATTGAATCAGAAAAAAATATATTGTAAGACAACAGTCAATTTCCTTGTTGTTGTAATTCTACAAAATAACAAGCAAAAAAGTACTAGCAAACAAGACAATTGCTATAAAATTGATAACTGATATAGGCTAGCAATAACTATAATTGATAACTTCACATTTTGGGTGGATGGTTGGGTGTAAGGGTGGTAACTCCGCCAGTGAGCAATCACTGTCTGTCCTAAGCCAGAATCAAGGAGGAAGGACACCCTTGGGAGAAGATATTCGAGACTAAACTCGGAAATGGAAAGTATAAAATATTATATGTGAATCTTTCCACAGCTCTAGCGCAAAAACGGTGCAACCTATGGAAAACATGACAGGGACAAATATTATAGGAAATTTTATGTAGATTATTTTTTTGTTTCGACTACTTTCTCTGTAAAATGCATTTCAATCGAGATATTTGGAAAAAACCGTTTTTTTCCCGTCATTTTTTCAAAATGGCGGCTAAATCCGGGAAGGTAGAGGGGTGCAAAATTAATACATTATTAAGAACCACATTAGGAAGAAAAAAAAAAAGCATATTGCAACTTTCCTTATTTTTTTTCCTTATTCAACCCCCTATTGACTGGCCTATTGAGGAAACAACATTTGATCAATTTGTAGAACAATTTAAAAAGTCATTTGCTGCTTTTGAGACACTTGGAGCTCTTTCCTCCCCTATATTCTTTGGCAAAATCTTACAATCATGGCCCACACACCACTATAGAAAAGGTGGTCAAAAGACCTTCAGCATTTAAGAGCAATCTCAGAGAAAGCCTCAAAAACTCAGACTGGCTCTCAGACAGCAAAATTTCACTGGAACACGTAGTCTCCCTCATGGCATACTTTCGTCTACTCTCCCAATTACGCCCAGACATACTCCAGAAAGCCAGCACCATTACATTCACACAAGGTATCACATTAGGCGAATTCTCACGGAAATTCTCTGACACGGACCAAGTTATCACTCAGATACAAAACCAGTCAGTGCCCATAGCACCAACACACATACGGTACCACAAGTCATACGGTTCCCCTCACTTAACACGGGATCAAGACATACATCACGCAGGCAAGATCATTCACGACAACGCTCTCCTACAAGGACACGAATGTTTTGTACATACTGCCACAAACCAGGACACCTCGTTAACACGTGTTTTCACAGATACCCGTCACAACCGAAGCGATACTGCGAGCATCATGGTACATATTTCCACACAAGTGACCGTTGCCGTGTGATACTAGCATGGAGGCAACACAGACCAGAATCCCCAGATCGCTCTTTTGTTAGACATTCACGTAACACTTCTCCTTCTAGACATTCACGTAACACATCTCCTGCAAGTCATCTACGTAACACATCTCCCTTGTGACTACAGAATACAAAGACTCAGTGCACACTCATGACAGTTACTCCATACCAAGATATTCAATCTTCAACTCTACTTTTACATACCCTGGATATCCAAGACATGTCTTCCGATTCCTTAACTTTCTGTGCTAAGTCTAGTAACACCAAAGTGAAAATATATCTCGACACGGGCTCCCCAGTTAACGTCATATCAGTATACAGTTTCACAATTTCCGCACTGAAACAAAACGTGTCACCATTTTGGAACCCCCCGACGTCAACCTTTGCAATGTAGATGGTGTACCTTTCCCAATCATTGTTAAATTCTCACTAGACATTAGCTTTAAAAGATGACTGCCCAGCCATTCCAGTTACCACCTACGTAGCTGACGTCTACTTTCCTGCTGATATCATCATAGGCTTAACATTGATGAAGCAACATAATATCATCATTTATCCTGCTCAACATGGCATAATTTATGCTAACCATTTCCTTCCTGCATTACCATCAGCAACTTCCCACAAGGTCAACCACATCAACGTGGCCGAGCAGGCAAATCTTGATTTAACGTCAATTAATTCTCCCCCAACTCTCAAATTAACTGTGCTTCATCACAAGAGGATGCACCAGCTGTTAACTCAAATGGCACCGCCACACAGACACATTCCCACGACTCTAACTCTATATCATTTCACTACCAGCTGTGGACATACATTCAAAGCGTAACAGACGCACTAACTCCTCCCGCATGTCCAAATCAGCAAAACTAAGGACAAAACACCCAGTAAATAATGTTGATCTTTCACCGCCTGAGGACACCTTCTTGCTCCTCTTAGAGGATTTCAACACAAAATCGTCCCAGTATCGGAAGTGTTATCTACATTCAAACACACTCATGCAGTGCTTATCAGCCCAAAGACGCTGTTCCATCGTGAATATACAAAGATACACATACGAGTTTTCCAAGCACAAGACATCGATGTGCTCTGTATGCCAGAAACTTGCCATATCAATGGCATTTCCCTGATTTCAGCCATCAGCTCTACGCCAAAGAAAGGCCTTACTTGCATTTTAATTGCTAATGACACTAACGCACCCCTTTATCTCACAGTTGGTACAATCATTTGCGATTTCGAAGTATATCCTTCACGCATCAAAGTCATGGATGATAAATTTCCAAATTCTCAAGTTTGCGTATCAATTTCCGACTTGCAAACAGCACAGGAACCCATTGAGGCATCACAGTTTAACCCAATAGATTTCCCTGATGTACAAGCAGACTTTCTTGCACTTTGTAACAAGTTAACAAGTTCAGATATACCATTGCCACTCAAGGTGAACCCCTTGGCGTTACTAATCTTATTCAGCAGCATATACCCCTTCGTGAGAATTCTAAACCATGTTACATTCCTACATACAGATTACCAAAGAGCAAATGCATGATTGTAGATAACCTTATCCAAGACATGATTGCGCTGGACATTTTTAAACCATCCATCAGTGAATGCAACTTCACGCTCTTTGTTGTCCCTAAATGCGATGGTTCCTTCCGCCGTGTAGTAGACTTCAGAAATTTAAGTAAGCTAATCAAACCAGATAGAAACTCAATTCCTCTCTTACAAGACATCCTCCACTCCGTCGGTGAAAACAACGTAGTATTCACGGCCTTAGACCTTATGTCGGGATCTTTCCAGATCCCCCCTGCCCCAGAGTCTAGGCTTCTGACAGCCTTTAGCACACCCACAGGTCACTATCACTTCAAACGATTCGCCATGGGTCTCGTATCAGCCCCTTCAGTGTTTACACATCTCATGCACACAGTACTTGTAGATCTCCTAGGTCATTCAGTGTTTATTTACCTCGATGACGTGATCATCGCTTCCAAATCCGTTAGCGAACATCTACATACTCTACACATTGTTTTCTCAAGACTAGAATAAGCAGGTCTCAAACTGAAGTTTAAGAAGTGTTCCTCCCTTCAGAAAGAAATACGCCTCCTAGGGCATGTTCTTAATTCACAAGGAATTTTAACCTCGCAGGACAAGGTCAAGGCAATTATAGGTTTTCTACGCCCTACTTCCGTAGAACACATATATTACGTTCATTCCTTGGTCTGTCAGGTTTTTACAGACATTACATTCAAGGTTACGCTAGTATAGCAACATCTTTAACTTCACTACTTAAGAAGGACACACCCTTCATTTAATCGCCTGACCAAGAGAAAGCCTTTAATGACTTAAAGAAAACCTTAACTACGGCACCTGTCCTTACTTTCCCAAACCACAAACTTCCCTTCACAATTTATACTGGTGCATCCTACACAGGACTTGGCACAGTCCTCATGCAACACCACGGCACAAAACTCAGACCAATTGCCTTTGCGAGTCGCACACTCAACAAACACGAGCGAAATTACTCAGTCACAGACATTGAAGCATTAGCAGTTATATACGCACTCAAACATTTCAAAAAGACCCTTCTTGATTACGAGATACGCATAAATACATATCATCAACCAATCTTACACCTCTTCAAAAAAAAAAAAAAAAAAAAAAAAACGGAAAACTTGCCCGCTGGTTCCTTACCATACAAGAGTTCATGCCCACCTTTCATTTTGTTCAAGGAAAAGCAAATATAGTTGCAGACGCTCTCAGTCGCCATATTGACACCACCATTCAGAATCCTCTTTCAGTAAACCTTACATAATCGCGAGTTGCCGTGGCGCAGAAATCAGTCTCTCTTTGGAAACGTGTCATATACTTCCTCGAATCTGCAGACACAACTGATACAGAAAGATTTCCTCCTGATATCGACAATTACACGTTAATGGATAACATTCTGTATCACAAAACAACAGTAACTAACAAACACGAACTCAAGAGATCAGTGTTTCAACTTGTAGTCCCTACGGATCTCATTCCAGAAGATTTAAAGATTATGCACCTTGGCAAGGAAAAAATGCGTTACACAAGCCAGAATGGATACACACGCGTACATTGACGCTTGCCACACTTGTGCTATTCATAAAGGTCATATCAGCGGTCATATTCCAATTCTAACTTACCCTACACCTTCTAAACCATTTGAGGCAGTCGCTCTTGATCTTCTTAAGTTACCATGTACGCATACCGGAAACCAATATCTTTGTCCGTGTCGACCATTTTTCACGATTCTGTATTCTTTCCCCCCTACCAGACAAAACAGCACAACACGTAGCAAAGACACTCATTGATAAACTCATATGCCCCTTCACTACACCCAAAACTCTGATTTCTGACAACGGGACTGAATTCAACAATGAGATTCTTTCGCACATTTGTAAATACTTTCAAATCAAGAAATGCAACACTACTGCTTATCACCCTAGTTCAAATGGCTTAGTTGAACGCCAGAATAGAAAGATTATCAATGTTCTACATCTTACTTCTGATCTTCACCCTTCTAGGGGTGAACATGTCCCCATGATTCAAGCTTGCATAAATAGTTCCATTAATAGGTCAACATCGGAATCTCCTCATTTTGTCCTCTTTGGCTCGGACAAAAGGCTCCCTTATGATCTTCTTTCAGAATTACCTCCCATTTACAACTTCAATGATTACGTAAAGGTCGAAGTAGCAGGTTCCAATAATCTGTTCAAGAAAATACATAATGCTCTTCATCTAACTAAGGACGAAAAGGTCTGTTTGCATAACAAATCAGCCAGATTTTGTACCCTTGAAATTCGAGACATTGTTTACACCGTTAATCACACCCCCACCTCGAAGCTCTCCCCTAAATTCTCTGGACACTATCGTATCGTTGGACATGAGTCAATTAACAAAATTAAAACACTCAGTTTGCACGATCTTACGGAGGCTGTGTTGCACAAAGATCATATAAAAAGTGACAAAATTTTCACACTGAATGAGAATCCGACAAGAAATAATGGTCTCAAACTGTCAGGAAATAGATCTAATTTGGAAGTGGATAGAAACAACTTTGTCAACCGTGTAGTTAATGAATGGGATAAACTTCCTGCAAAGGCTGTGCAATGTAGTTCAGTTCGAAGCTTTAAAATTCATTAAGATAAGCACCTAAACAAGATGCTGTAATATCTGCCATTTATTTTATATTATTTGTTTGTTATTATTTGTCTGTTTGTTTATTATTATTTACTTTATTTTCATTTATGATTAATTATCTATCTGTCAACTTATTATTATTTACTATTTGTTTGTTTATTATTCAACTATACCTATGCATTTATTTATTTTGTATATTAGTATTTTTGCTGTTATAATCTTTTGTTTATTTATTTATTTGTCATTATTATAATTTTTTCGCATCCGACCTAGTTATGGACCAAAAGGTCTTCTGTCGGCATGCTCCTCCTTTGTAATCCTTTGAGTTCCCAGCGGCCTCGACATAGAGACCGTTCCTTTACAGACTCACACTATCCCTGCAATAGAGAACCATCACCAATCCTCTCAACCAAAACCTCTAGTTCCCCTTCCCCGCTATAATCTTTGAAATCAAGTAACAATATCATAGAATGTATATTTTTGCCTAGGTGAATGGAAACAATATCTACTTTCCACATGTTCATGCAATTAAACCTATTTCCTTTTATTCATGAATGTTTATCAATACCACTATTCTTGCACTATTTTGTGCATGTATCTTCATGCTAAGGCCCTGAAAAAGGCCTTGCTTTGTTTTGTTTTGTTTTGTTTTCTCTTTCATAGTCCCAATCTCACTGGGGTCAGTGAGAGATAGCGGACTGAGCCATTTTATCATCTCTTTTCGCTGGTATCATCATCATCGATATTCAGCGTGTTTGTCATCTCTCTTCGATGCCTAGCGTGTACATGCGAGCATGCACACATATTCTACGAAAGGGTACTCCAATGCCGTCGCCGAATTCCAGAGGGAAAAGTCAATTGCTCAAGTGACCCAGCTCACCAACTTTCCCTGGCGAAGCCCTTCGTGAACAATGGCCTCATCACATCTCGCGTCAAGTGGACAAATGGCTCTCCCGGCGCCTCTCGTCGCGTCGTCCATCCGACGCGACCAACCTTCCAAATATTCTATATGCGAATATGGCAACAGCCTACTTATACCATTATTTGGCAACCCTGTATATATGTACATTAAAATGTTTCTGGCAACCCTCTGATGTTTGAAAGGAGCTTACCTTGTATTTGTAGAGCAGAAAGCTTTCTGCGACAGTAAAGTGAAGACAACTACCAGACTTTCATTCACCAATGCAGAGTTAAACATACAACCTACATAATGTCTGTGTGCAAACACCATACAAGAATTTAAGAGCAAACTAGATGTTGCGAGATACATAGATGCATAGCTCTCCTTCCCGTATAATACAACTAGGTAAAAGCACACACACACACACACACACACACACACACACACACACACACACACACACACACACACACACACACACACACACACACACACACACACACACACACACACACACACACAACACACACGCACGCACGCACGCACGCACGCACGCACGCACGCACACACACACACACACACACACACACACACACACACACACACACACACACACACACACACACACACACACACACACACACACACACACACACACACACACACACACACACACACACACACACACACACACACACACACACACACACACACACCCACCCACCCACCCACCCCCTACACCTACCTACCTTTAAGAAAAAACTGGATGCGGAAAGGTACAACTGCGGGTCCTTACGAGCATAGCTCTTCTCCCGCAAAATACAACTAGGTAAATACACACACAAACATATATATCACATAATTCCGACAGTTGTCCACGGACTCGAACCCAGGACTTGTACGTTAGCAAGTCTATACTTCTACCAACCACGCTATCGAGGCTATAAAAATCCTTCAACCTCGGGGTTAATCTACACCCGCAGGATTTGAGTCGACTGCTAACTGCCGTCCTAATCTCAATTTCACGAAGGACCAAGCCGACCTATAGGTAGTGGTGAAGCAGGAACGTATCCTTGATGGACTTCCGTCGTTGTAATACCTGAATAGAATCGCCAATGACGACGATGTCAATCACATAATTCCGACAGTTGTCCCCGGACTCGAACCCAGGACTTGTACGTTAGCAAGTCTATGCTTCTAGCAACCACGCTATCGAGGCTATGAAATTCAGCGGGTGTAGATTAGCCCCGAGGTTGAAGGATTTTTATAGCCTCGATAGCGTGGTTGGTAGAAGCATAGACTTCCTAACAAACAAGTCCTGGGTTCGAGTCCGGGGACAACTGTCGGAATTATGTGATTGACATCGTCGTCATTGGCGATTCTATTCATATACATATATATATATATATATACATATACATATATATATATATATATATATATATATATATATATATCGACACTGAACAATTCTTATTCTAACTAGATAGAATATCCCCAAAGCTAATGAAGAAGGGTCTTGAACCCGAAATCGCGATGTAACAAACATGACCATCTACAGTGAAATCATAAACCTCCTTTCAAAGAAACATAAGTCCATAGTAAGGCATATGGAAAATACCTTTAAGAAAATAATGCATGTACAATTAGCCATCACTTTTAATGAAGTATATGTATATATATATATATATATATACAAGCACCCGGCTTCGCCGTCCACGGCTACGCCGTGGGTGCTTGGCCTGCGGCGCTGCTCGCTTCGCTCGCGGGACGCTTTCGCCCCCCCCCTTTGGGCTCAGCCGGGGGCTTGGCTGCGTAAACAGCGCTCCGCGCTCTAATCCCACGATAGGGTTCCCGTGCTGGGGATCCCGTGTTGGGGTTCCGCCCCGAAGCCGAGGCCGAGGCCGAACCCAAGGGACATTTTTTCCAGGTCAGTTCAAGGGAACATGGCGACCACTGAGGACTTGCGACCACTGAGGACTTATTGCCTTGGAGGACTTATTACCTTGGAGGATTTACAACCTCGTAGGACTTGCAACTTCAGAGGACTTGCACCCTCGTAGGACTTACGACCTCGGAGGACTTGCAGCCTCGAAGGGCTTACAACTTCGGAGGACCTGCACCCTCCGAGGACTTGCACCCTCGGAGGACTGGCACCCTCGGAGGACTTGCACCCTCGGAGGACTTGCACCCTCCCTGTGCGAAATTGACTTACAGGGAGGTGTCCGCAGATTGCCACACCGACTGAGCACTTGAAGGGTTTTAACAAAATCGACGAAACCACTCTGGACCGCGAAGCCGCGGGCTTCGCCGGGGGCTTGCAACTTCAGAGGACTTGCAACTTCAGAGGACTTGCACCCTCGCTGAGGACTTGCACCCTCGCTGAGGACTTGCAACTTCAGAGGACTTGCACCCTCATAGGACTTACGACCTCGGAGGACTTGCAGCCTCGAAGGGCTTACAACTTCGGAGGACCTGCACCCTCCGAGGACTTGCACCCTCGGAGGACTGGTACCCTCGGAGGACTTGCACCCTCGGAGGACTGGTACCCTCGGAGGACTTGCACCCTCGGGGGACTGGTACCCTCGGAGGACTTGCACCCTCGGAGGGCTTACAGGGAGGTGTCCGCAGATTGCCACGCCGACTGAGCATTTAAAGGTTTTTAACAAAATCGACAAAATCGACGAAACCACACTGGACCGCGGAGACTTATCTTTTATATTATATTAGATGATTATATATATGTATATATATATATATATATATATATATATATATATATATGTATATATATATATATATATATGTGTGTGTGTGTGTGTGTGTATGTATATATACATATATATGTATATTCATATGTACAATCATATATTCTATAAAGAAAATAAACATTATTTTCTATGAAATATTGAGGCAGCTCGCAAGCAAGCATACCAATCGTACGACTGAAAAAAAAAAAAAAAGATTCGAGGCGTATCTGCAATTGCTGTGCTCAACTGTGTCATGATGATGAAGCCTTGAAACGGCGGAAGTCGCCCCGGTTTTCGTCCGTGATGCAGACCACTAAGTAAGTCACTTTGATTACTGTGTGGACACGATGGAGAGTGAACTCTACTAAAACGGTTGTGTTACAATAATTCTCTGCGCAGACTGCTATTTGAATATTTGGATGCTTGATGCAATAAACTGTAAAGGGTTTTCATCCATTTCTGCTGCGATGGTCGAGTCTAAAAATATATAAAAAAAAAATTACCGAGCACCAGATAGGCTGTTTTATTCAGCGGTTAAAGGTCCTCACTGTGGCAAAAAGGATGATAATTATTTCGACTATTCCTTTCGCATAGATGGCTGACGAACTCCCCAGATTTCACCTCGATTAACGCTGACTGATTTGTTCAAGCTTAGGGTTTGTTGCAACGGCGTGTCTGCTAGAAGAGGATGGATTTGTAAGGGTGAAAAAAGGAAGAAAGAAATAGAAAAAGATGTAAAAGAAAGAAAGGAAGAAAAAAAATAGAAAAAGATGAAAAAGAAAGAAAGTAAAAGAAAAATACTTATATTGTTTGTTCATTGAAAAATGTGATCCTTTTCATCTGAACTTTGACTTTACGTTAAAGCAACACATTGTATCATACACTGTATTAAACCAGTAGGTCCGGGAAAGGAATGGTATTGTCAGAAATACCTTCCCTTGTACACTCAGCAAAAAGTGCCACAATTAAAGTAGCCTAAGGAAACAGGACAAGATTTTGATAGACTTAAAGGTATCTAAAATGAAACGAGATATTCTGGTGGAAAACATTCATGAAAAACGTTAATGTTTCTAAAACTTAATTTTGAGAATGACTTTGTCAAGAGGACCTGTAAGTAAGCGTTCGTAATATAAGCAATATCCACTTAGTATTAAAAAAATGCTGAGTTATGCGGTTTGTCTGTTTGCGAAAAGTTCTACTCAAGTGTTTAAGCTTATGAATGAGTGAGTCTGACTGAAAGAATTAACTGTCTTTTGCTCAAAGGGATATGGTCTTAACTGAGTCAATTCTTCTTTTGGTTAATTTAAAGAAGCAATTACATATACGTATACCATTGATTAGATAATCGTTTACTTGCAATAAACATAAAAAAAATGATACAGTCATCTTGCTCATGAGACTTAGTTTTCCCTTTGCAGTACAGGTATTTGGGATCTGTCTCGATCTGAGCGAATCCTTGAGGGAGATGAAACAAAGAGCCGGGGGTAGCCAGCCTGGACAAAAGGGGTCAATCGAGGCAGGCTG
>NC_134789.1:24367941-24372941 GCF_046742065.1 Oratosquilla oratoria
AGGTGGAAGAGGAAGAAAGAGAGGAGGAGCAGTATGAGAGAAAGGAAGAGGAGTGAGGAGGAGTTTCAGGGAGAAAAGAAGTAGGGAGAGGAAGAGAACGATGAGGGTCAGAAGGAGGAGGAGAAGGAGTATTAAAAGGAGGAAGGGAAGCATGAGGATGAGGAAGAGATGTAAGAAGAGGTGGAAGATCAGCAGGAGGAAGAAGATGGGGAATAGAAAGGAGGAGGGAAAGGTGATGAAATAGTAGGGGGAAGGAGGAGGAGGAGGAGGAGGAGGAAGAGAAAAAAAGGAGCGGGTGAAGAGGAGTAGGAAGAAAAGGAAAGGAAGGAGCGGGTGGAGACAAGTAGAGTGGGAGGAGGGGAGGAAGAAAAGGAGGAGGAGGAAGGGAAGGAGGGAGTGAGGAGAATAAGGAGGATTTGACGAAGAACGTTGAGTAGTAGGAAGTGGTAGGGAAGTGGGGAGTGAGGAGAAGAAGTAGAAGGAAGAAGAAATGGGGTAGGAAGAGGAAGAGAAGGAGGAGGGTGAGACGAAGGAGGATAATGAGGATTATCAGGAGAAGGAATATTAGAAAAGAGGAACGGAAAAATGAGAACGAGGATGAGGAGTAGAAAGAGGAAGAAGATGAGTAGAATTAGGAGGAGGAGGAAGAGAATAAATAGGAGGTGTCTGAAAAGGAGGAGGAGGAGAAAGAGAAGTAGGTAGGAGGGGGAAGAGGAAAACGAGGAGGAAGAGGAAAACGAGGAGGAGGAGGAGGAGGCGTAGGAAGAGGATTAGATTAGAATTATTGGCGAGAGAAATAATTGACTGAAGGAAAAAAAGAACGAAGAGTTGTTGATACATCGATGGAACCTGTATATTGCAATTTAATAATTTATTATTTCAGAAGGGAAATACAACCGCTCAGTATTTTTGAACATCCATTGAGGGCAATAAATCTGGAATCTTGCTATATCTGCGTGGTTCTATATAATTGGATCAAGAATATCTCAGTTTTATGCAGTCATGAAGGTCCATTGACCTGTTCACGACTATTTCAAACCTAGACACTAATGAGCTACTTGTGATAAGCCGATCGCATTACCTTCCCAGCTAATACTCACTGATTTTAAGGAACAATCGGTCAACATTCATCAGTGCTAATGAGTTTCAGGAGTTTGTTTTCACTCTTCTGCGTATCGACATGACAACGGCTATTGTCATGGAATGCCCTTGTCGTCTGTGCCGTCTCCCTCTGTCATGCATCTCCTTCCCGTGTGCATGATCCGAACGCGTGGTAATTAGAAGTAATCATTATTCTATTAATTATGGTCACAACAATGCGTAGCTGTACTAGATAAAAATAAATGCAATTCAATAAGATCTGAGAGTTAAAAAGCATCTATTCAACAACATTAATAAAGACTACCTCTTCCATGTTAGAACAGGCGGAGTGGGTTCTATGCTGGGGCTACAGGCAATAAAAGCAAATGACTTGTGGAGAATCATGGATCAGTACGATTGGGAAAAACTGTGACCTCTCCTGGGCGAAAAGAGCTGAGTAATCCCTTCCTTGAGATAATTTCCACCTCTTCTCTTTTCATTTACTATTGCCCCTCTTCTAAGAACAAATATCATACCGCAGAGAGTAGATCTTCTACATCCACCCAGCTGGCCTCTCCAGTTGCTGCAAATATCAAATACAAGTCACAAAGATAGTGTGGTATTTACTTGTGACATAAACTTGAGTTTGTTGACACAAAACAAAGATAATTTTACGTCAAACTTTTGATGACATGAAGGCCTTTGTCTGAACACCTGAATCCCCTTTTGAAAATTCCTTCTGTGGACATGAGGCAGAGACAATAGGCAATGTGATGTCGAAGTAATGTCAAAAGCTCAACCTACAAAGAGGAAAATTGAAATCAATCGTTTATTCGACATCAGAGTAGACAGGGACACATCAGATGGATCATAGCTTCCATTACATTGATGTGAACGCATCAGCTGCTCTTCCAGCCTCTTCCTTCACTACCGAAGAGCTTGCCACGGAAATGAATAAATCAGGCTGGCAGTGATCAGAACAAAATCAATACGGACGGAGTAACTCGAAGTAAGCTATAGCCCCTTCGCTACCAAAGAAGTGTTGTGGAGATGAATAAAATAACTTAAAGGTGGATAGTCTAAGAGCCATCCGGTATGTAATGGATTCATGGAGATAGCCTGCAACCTCTTCAATACCGAGGCTATCACGGAGGTGAATGGGATAACCTGATGGAGGGAATCCATCGAGATAAGCTACAAGTCCTTCACTACTAAGAATGATGCTAAGGAGATGAATAGAATAGCCTGGCAATAACCAGGATAAAAAAAAAAAAAAAGAGCCACACGCTACAGTTAAATGACGTCCAGAAAATATAACAGAAAGCTAAAAGGGACCAAACACAAAGACGATTGTAAATTCAGTATTAACTTGTTTACCAGAAAGCATATACTTTGGTATCTTGTTTCAGGAATGTTCAAGCTCATGAGAGTAAAGCCCCCCTTTACATAATAATATACTCTCAGGTATACAGTAGGTCTGTCCAACTACCCTTGAGTGCATGAGACACAGGACTCCTCAGCTAAAGGAAATGGTTTGTCAGAACCTGAATAATTCAATCTGGCACTCAAAGGCTTAATTAAGATAGCCTTAATAGACTCTATCCTTTGAGTACACCAGCGATGTCCCTCAGCTGAATAAAACTGTTTGCCAGAAAAGATATACAGCTTGACCTGCGCACTCTGCAAATAAACGGTTGAAGAAATAGATGGATGATATTTTGTAGAATTAAAAACATTCAAAGATTTGAGTACGTATACTAGTGGTGCAGCACGTTTATGTTCACAATGCAAAGAGCTATGATGGCCAGTTTTAGAAACTTATGAACCTAGACCAAGCGTCCGCTTACCGTTTAATACATAAACTGACATTAACCCTCCGTGATACGAGCTCTAAAGTCTGCCGATGATTCGTTAAATCTCCTATTTTGTGAGCATGTGGCAGCTGTGTTTCGAAAGCGAACACTGTTATGGACACTGTTGTTGGTGGAATGCGTAAATGAAAACTGAATAAATTTGCATGCCATGCACATGCAGGGGGTGATCAGGGCATGGGTCTGTCTCCCAAATGCATACATGAAACATTTGCATAAGAATCTACATGAGAATATCACGGGTTCTGTGACATCACCATCTAATTCCACCTCGTTTCCAATTCAATTCTGATAACCATTTCCACTCCAAGGGAAGTGTATTTGTCTATTATAACATTAACTCCTCAACTGCAAGTCAAATCTTACATATATGACCCCATTTGGCTAAAACTGCCGACCATCTGTAATACTGTTGTCTTCTTTTTACTGTCCTCCACGCAGTACAGGCTTTGCTGAACTCTTGCATCAGTATTTGATATCCCATGAGTTACTGCAATGACCCTCTCTGTTCCAGCTCTGAGACTGTTTCCAGAGTGATTGGAATTCATGCCAAAGAAAGTGTGTGGTTTATATCTTCGGTTCAAGACTCCCGTCGCTAATGATCTGGAAGAGGGACTTAGTCGAGTCCACATCTTCAAAGGCAAAGACCGCGTCCAAGTCCACGCGATCCGAGTCCAAAAGCGAGTCACATTATTCGATTCCGAGTTCAGTTTCGAGTGTTTGGATTTGTCTGAACCAATATCTTACATTCAAAGTCTTTGTTTTAAAATTTCAGTTCCTCATGAAATCGATCAATAAGTAATTGAATCAGTCAGCCAATCAATTAATTAATCAATCAATCAATCAATCAATCAATCAATCAATCAATCAATCAATCAATCAATCAATCAATCAATCAATCAATCAATCAATCAATCAATCAATCAATCAGCCAATCAATCAATCAGTCAGCCAATCAATCAATCAGTCAGTCAGCCAATCAATCAATCAATCAATCAATCAATCAATCAATCAATCAATCAATCAATCAATCAATCAATCAATCAATCAATCAATCAATCAATCAATCAATCAATCAATAGGCTATTAACATTAAGAAATTTAACCAAGGATTCAGGGCTGACAGCTTGCAAACTTACACACTGTGCTTCTCCCCCCCCCCTTCCCCATCTTTATATTCTTCGTGGTCGTGGCAAGCAAATTGGACGATTCGTGAGAAAGTGAACCTAACGTTCACCTTTGGACCTGTGGGGCTGGATGCAAAATTTTAACATGGTAGAAGAGAAATCACGTTGTAACTAGCAGCACAGCACATAACTACGCACCATGTAATGTAAGCAGTATGAAGTACGAATCCACACTACATAAGCAAAAATACAGAATAAAAAGAAAACTTCTCAAATTACGAGGACACTAAGGTCATCATATACGAGTGCAAAAAATAAGGTATGGAATAACAAATAAGTGAAAATAAAAAGTGGTTTACATCTTTACTGTGTTTATTCTTTAAAGGATTCATATATACTTGTAATGCATATTCATAAAGAAAATGCTCTATAAACAAATTGTTTTCAAAAGAATTATACAAATACATATGCATATACATATACATATACATAAAAATACATATACATATAACTTTACATATACATATACATGTGTAATAAAACCACTTGGGAAATAAAATGAAAGGTGACCAAACATTTTCGTCTATTCAACACATTTTCAAGGTCTATTCAAGGACATTTTCACCTTGAAAATGTCTTGAATAGACGAAAACGTTCGGTCACCTTTCATTTTATTTTCCAAGTGGTTTTATTACACATTTTGTGAATCACGTGTTTTTGTGATTTATTCGCATACATATACATATACATATACATATACATATACATATACATATACATATACATATACATATACATATACATATACATATACATATACATATACATATACATATACATATACACATACATATACACATACAAATACACATAAACATACACATACACACACATACATATACATATACATATACATATACAT
>NC_134789.1:24395441-24397941 GCF_046742065.1 Oratosquilla oratoria
ATGGCCCGTTAACCATCTCGAATTTTTATGGGCGTCACCATTTACGCAAGTGTTACAGATCTTCAAGAACTCCAAAGACTCAGAGAATTCATTATAGAAGCTTCCAGCCTTAATTTTACGGTTAATCTACAAAACTGAGACATTAAAAAAGAGCTCCAATCTGCAGATTCTTCCAACTCAAAGGCACATGAGACTTCTTCAAATGGTTTCTAGTGGTTAAAGTGCAGCCAGTCAGAAATACTGCTTTCAACAATACTAACCAATATATAAGTATTTCGCACACACACTTAAACCATTCAGTCAAAAGATGATCTCAAGTGAAGACCGAAAAGTTGCAGCAAACTGCGAACACCTGGCAGACTACCAGCCCAACATTGTGAACAAGCAAGAGGCAAAGTAATCCCAAATAAAAAATTAAACAATGCAGAAACAGCAGTACCATTTAATCTCGTCTGCCTGGGTGGAGGGAAAGGGTGGTTGATAGGGCATTAATGGACTATATAGTAGTATCCAAAGGAAGGACAGGAAAAGTTCTAGACATTTATGTTTTCAGGGTAGAGAGTAGGGGGTATCAAATAATTTTTGGCAAAAGGGAAAGTAAAAGTGAAGGAAAGGAGAAGAAGGTGGAGAGGTGCTGAGAGTTAATAATTGAACGAGAAAAAACAACAACACCGGGAGAAACTTCTGACCGTGTCAGAGGAGTAGCTGAGGGAGTTGGTGACGGGATTGTGAAGGCAAAAATAGGAGGAAGTTGAAGGTAAATGTGAGTAAAAGCAAGGTAATGAAATGCACAAGGGATGAAGGTGTAGTAAGCTATAGAATGAGGGAAGCAAGTAAATATCTTTGGGGGAAAGAAAAGTGTCATGAGAATAGGTTTCTGGGATACATGAAGAGGTGATTGGGACTACGATTTTGTATTAGTCCTAGTATTGGAATTTAAGAGAGGCAGAATTTTTTTTTTAAATGTCTTTGAGAAGTATGGTGAGGGTTACGAAGGTGGAGAGATTAAGAAATGAGTATGTGAGGAGGAGGGCATGGGTGGAAAGGGAGCTGACAGATAAGGCTGATGAAATAATACCAGGATGGCTTGGGCACATGGAGAGAATGATTAAGATAAGACTATCAAAAAGAGTGTTGAAGGCAGAGGTGGATGGAAGAAACTTGAAGAAAGAACGATGATAAGATTGATGAATGGGGTGAAAGGAGATTTAAATAAAAGGGAATGTCTGTTGAGTGAAGAAAGGAGAATGTAATAGATAAGTGTGAGTGGGGAAATGTTGTGAATTGGCGTAGTCTGAAGGAATTTCTCCTTTCCCACTCTACTTTCGTATAGAGGACGAGGGGTGTGTGTGTGTTGCCGTGTAAATGAAGCAGCTAGTCCTACGGTGGATATTTTATGTCTTGCTGTATTGCAGCTGACCCGGGTAGTGGGTAGTGGGTGGGAGACAGTGATGATCCTTCTATAAATAGTGACAGATAGTAGAGGAATGGGTGTGGGTGTACGCATGCCTTAGTTGGCTATCTCTCCTACAAGGGGGAAGAAGCTCCAAGGTACATTGTAAGAGGCTGGTAGATTAAAGTAGACAAGTAGGTAGATAGGGGGTACGGAATTGCAGAATTGCATATTCTCGCTCACCACCCAATGTTTGTAAACATAAGCTAGGGTATCGATATAGGTGCTGATGTTACAGATTGTTAACGCTAAAGCCACTTCGCTTCGTAACAAGATTGCTTGCGTAAGCAGTATTGCTTGAGACAGTATAACAGTCTTTCTGATTGGAGAAAAGGGTGGAGAAGGAGAGAAATTATTGGTGCACGGAGGTAAAGTCACGCCCTTAAAGGGTGGCACTTATTTGTAAAGTTCAAAGTTATTGGATGAATTAAATAGTGACGTCGAAGCAGACTTGGCTTGGTGGGTGTAAAAGGATCCCAGGTGGGAATCCTCTGGTGTACCTAAGATAATACGTTGTATAAGAATTCGTGAAGAAAATGAAGAAAAGTTTAAGTTCAATTTAATACCCCTTCGTTTACTGAGTAATGGAGCTTGACTAAAAGCATACACTACGAAAGAGGCATGGGGGCCTACAGATGAATGACTTACAATACTACGATGATAAAAAGAAAGTGAAGAAAATAGAAAGTGAATAAAAAAATATTATACCACAGAAGGAACAGTTATCAGAATTAAATCCAGTAATTAAGGAGAAAAGGGAACTGAAAGTGTTAGTAGCAACTGAGCTAACATACATACATACATACATATATATATATATATATATATATATATATATATACATATGTATATATGTACATATATGTACATATATATATATATATATATATATATATATATTCCCATTATATCTGTTTTTTCCAATGTCAGGTAGTCATTTAGTTCATTCAGTCCTGAAATCATTCCATCTACGTTGGTATAGGCTAATTCTATTTCTTTTCCTTTCTCGTCTTTTCCTGTCTGCTTTGTTTCCTTTTTTCCTGATAT